>NW_006408525.1:38952454-38963361 GCF_000296735.1 Chrysochloris asiatica
CAAAATATGACATTGAACATATCCCACATGGATTTGGAGACCAGATTTGATGCATTAGACACTAATGGCCAAAGACCAGAAGAGTTGTGGGATGACATCAAGAACATCATACAGAAAGAAAGAAGGAAAAGACCTAAATGGATGCCAGAGAGACTATGAAATTTGCCCTCCAGCACAGAGATGCTAAAACAAATGTAAGAAATGAGAAGATAAAAGAACTGAACAGAAAATTTCAAAGAGCAGCTCAAGAAGATCAAGTCGATTATTATAATGAAATGTGCAAAGATCTGGAGTTAGAAAAACCACGATACCAGTTTCTGTGTTTTGTTTTGTTTTTTACATGTCTGTGACTTGAATTTCCTTTTTTTTCTGTCCAACAGATGGAATGTTAAGTTATCATCTTGGCGCCTTTGACGTGGAGGTTTGGTCCGTAGCAGAAGTCCTAGTAACCTACCCTGAAGTTTTTAGAACAGCTCATCTCTGGGAGGGATTCCTCCCGCTCTGCAATGCTGGAAGAAATGACTTTTTCTGCCCCTGTAACAGCCTTCCCAGGGAGGCCGGCCACAGCATAAAGGCGTGTGGGTCTGCGAACCTCAGGCTGGGGAGGTCACTGAGGTGAGTGAGGCAGGCTGGTGGCTGCAACCATGCACATTCCGCCCACTGTCCAGCTGGCTGACCCCACCCCCTGCCGCCACCCCACAGACCCTATGAGGCTCATGTGAGTGAGAGCTAAGGGTGATGAGAGGTCACGTGTTCCTCATCTGAACAAAACTGGTCCTGCCTGCCAGCGCCCTGAGGGGCGGGACAGTGCTCACCTATACCCACTCTGTCCTGCCACCTGGCTTCCTGTGGGGCCGGCAAGGGCAGGACCCAGGCACACGCTGTGGCAGCGCCACCCGCACACAGCTCCCCCTGCATACCTCCCCCCCACCCCGGTTACCGGGCCCTACCAAGCTCAATCCAGTGACTTCCTGACTTCTACACTTTCATTATACAAATATGACGAAAAGTAAATTCAGTTCTGGAAATTCCACGAGCCTTGCACTGTATCTGCATAGTCAAAATGTGGAAAAAAAAAATTTTTTTTTTTACATAATTTCATCATTTCTGTCCATTTTGTGTGTATTATTTACATGAGGATGTTATTTTGGGGAGGGGGGGAACTCACACTAGATTTCCAGGCTTTTCTTCTAAGTTACCTTTGGGTGGGTTCACACCACCAACTTTCAAACTCATCAGCCACTCCTCAGAAACCCTATACAGGGTTGCTATGAGTCAAAACCAACTCGACGGCACTTCACAACAATAACAATAAATCAGATACTTAACCATATGCATCACCCACAGACTGAGTTTATCATACTTTTTTTAAACCTCTAGTGGATCTTCATTGGCTATCAAATTAAATCTAAACTCCTCAGCCCAGCTTTGGGATCAACCTGAAATGTCAGGGACTGTCTAGGTAGCAGCTAGTAACAATTACAACCGCAACTTCCTTGTAGTAAATGGAGTTCCTTGTTGTTCCTTGAACTCATCTCCTTCCCATCCTCTGGCCATACCCTTGGCCTGGAAGTCTGCCTTTTGCACTTCCCTGCCATTTAGAGTTCACCCCCAAGGCCTCCATCAAGCCCCTTGATTGCACCAGGAAGGGGCTTCTTCGCTTCCTACCCTGTATGTTTCCTAGGGAAGGATCACAATCTGCTACATACAAGGGGCTTTAACAAGTTTGTAAAAAGATAGTGGAATTGTTCCACAAACTTTTTGAGGTCTCCTCATATTATTTTAAGGAGCTAGTTTCACGGTTAGCAATTCGAAACTACCAGCTGTCCCGTGGGAGAAAGCTTTCTGCTCCCATAAAGATATACAGCCTCGGAAAACATGTACAGGATCACTATGAGTCGAAACCGACTCCATGGCACATAACAACAGCAACATAATATATTAACATGCTTTTATACTCTGAGGAATCGCTAGGCAACACAAATGGTTAATACCTCCAGCTGCTAACCAAAAGTCTGGAGGTTCAAATCTACCTTGCAGAAAGCACCTTGGAAAAAAGGTCTAGAGATCTACTTCCAGAAAAATAGTCAATGAAAACCCAGTGAGCTGGTTGAGTGATACACCCTGTAACTGTTTATCAGCAACCCTAAAAGAGCTTTGTAACATCACTGGAGCAGAGCAGAAGCTGGGCCCGGACCAGAGAGAGGCCTACCTGTGAACATGGCAAAGGAGGAGCCGCCATGACATTCAGAGCCTTGCCTTGCACTTTCTGACCCTGTGTTATAACCTGTTAACTTCTCTAATAAACCCCATAACTGTGAAAAAAAAAAAAAAAATTATGGAGCACAATTCTACTCTGACACATTCGGGATCTCCATGAATCAGAATGAACTCATTAACAGCTGGGCTTTTTGTTTCGTTTTGTATCCTGACATCTTAGACGTTGCTCCGGGGCTGAAATGGTGTGTATAGTTATTGTTGTTATTAGGTGTCATCGAGTTGGTACCGACTCACAGCGACCCTATGCACAACAGAACAAAACAGTCCAATCCTGGGCCAACCTCACTACTGTTGCCATGCTTGAGCCCACAAATGCTGCCACTTTGTCAATTCATCTCATTGGGGGTCTTCCTCTTTTCTCTGACCCTCCGCCTTACCAAACATGATATCCTTCTCCAGCGACTGGTCCCTCCTGACAATATGTTGGAAGTATGAGAGATGAAGTTTGGCCATCTTGGCCTCCAAGGAGCACTCTGGCTGCACTTCTTCCAACACAGATCTGTGGGTTCTTTTGGCAGCCCATGGCACTTTTAATATTCTCTTCCAATACCATAACTCAAATGTATCAATTCTTCTAAGGTCTTCCTTATTCACTGTCCAGCTTTCACATGCCATATAGTAGGTTCTCAATTAATGTGTGTCAAATGAATGCTTAAATTATGAAAATTGCCAACACTTGCTGAGTTCAGCCACATCTATTTATAAACCACCTGGCTTCCTTAGCTACTAAAAACATACCCAAACACTCTCATTTGCTCATTCTCTCAACTCAAGCACCCACACTGGCCTCCCCATTACAAACCCATCACTCTCCAGATCTGGAGCTCTCACCCTGAGGGTTTTGAGCTGACTCCCTCTGACTCAAGTTTTAGACTTCTATGGCGTTCGTTCTCTATCTTCCTGTCTGCTGTTTTCCACTTCCTCAGGCCTAGGAGCAAGACCAAAACTGCATCCAAAAGCAGTGTCTCCCCAGAACCAGCTAAAGAGCATAAACAGTCCTTCCCTCCCAATATCAAAGCCGTGAGAGGCAGGATCACCGGGCTGAGCCACACTGCTATGGCAACGTGAATGTTAAGTAGTCATTGGCCAGAGTCTGCCTTTTCTATTTCCACATCTCTGGAGCCCGCATCTCAAGGCAGGATGCCCCACAAGGAGGGACCAGGGTATGCCTGAAGGGCCTGAGCCACTTGCAGGGGTCATGATGGCCCAACCCCATACTGACATCCTGAGGCTCGAATCAGAGACCAATGGGGTCTCCCTAGTGTCACCAGAGACAGACTGCATTATTAAGGAACGACTGGGGGTTCCAGAAACCTCAAAGCCAAAACTGCAACACTCAAAAATAAAACCACCCCACAATAACCTTGCTGCCTTCTAGTCGACTGGGACTCATAGAGACTGTGTAAGATAGAGTAGAGCTGTCTGTTCCCTAGGGTTTCAGAGACTGTAAATCACAGAAGCAAACAGCCTCATCTTTGTCCCTCAGAGCGGCTGGTGGGTTTGAACTGCGATCTTACAGTTAGCAGTCCAGTGCTTATCCTACAGCACCACCAGAGTTCCTTAGGAGCAATTACAGCAAAACATTATCTTTTTTAAAAAAAGAGGAAGAAGAAACAAACAAAAGCATTAGAAGTAATTACTCAAAACCCCACTGCCATCAAATCAATTCCAACTCACAGTGACCCTACATAGGGTTTCCTAGACTGTAAATCTGTTTGTTCTTTATTCTTTGGGTACAGCCAGAGCGCCCCCTGGAGGCCAGGATGGCCAAACTTCATCTCTCATACTTCGGACATAGTGTCAGGAGGCACCAGTTGCTGGAGAAGGATATCATGTTTGGTAAGGTGGAGGGTCAGAGAAAAAGAGGAAGACCCCCAGCGAAATGGATTAGCCAAGTGGCAGCAACAGTGGGTTCAAGCGTGGCAATAATTGTGAGGTTGGCCCAGGACTGGGCAGTGTTTCATTCTGTTGCATAGGATCGCTATGAGTCGGTACTGACTTGATGGCATCTAACAACAACAACATAAAAAAAAAATAAAGTGCATTCAACTTGGGACCAGGAGAGCTACTGGAACATTCTACATTTATAAGGACAAAATGGAGAGAGGCGTGCTCCCACTCACACATTCTACCTCCCTACAGTACTGTAAAACCAAGCCACACACACCCATTGTGTGAGTCGATTCCCACTCACAGTGGCCTAAGGACAAAATAGAACTGCCCTGTAGAATTTCCTGGACGGAGTTCCTGGGTTGGAACTGACTCAACGGCACTTTAACAAGAACAGCATCAAATTTCCAAGGCAGAAATCTCTCCAGAAGCAGACTGCTGCCATCTTTCTCCTGTGGACTGGTTGTTGTTGTACCGTCGAGTCAGTTGTCATTGTTGTGTGCCGTCGAGTCGGTTCCGACTCATAGTGACCCTGTACAGGGTTTCCGAGGCTGTAAATCTTTACAGGAGCAGAACGCCTCATCTTTCTTCTGCGGAACAGCTGGTAGTTTCAAACTGCTGACCTTAAGGTTCGCAGCCTGATTCATAACCACTACACTACCAGAGCTCCTTGTGAAGTGGTTAGTGGGCTTGAATTATCTACCTTTCAGTTAGCAGCTGAGTGCTTAACCACTGTGCCACCAGGGTTCTTACAACACACTCTGTTGTTGTTGTTGTTAAGTGCTGTAGTGCTATGTTATTGTTGTTGTGCACTGTAGAGTTGGTTCCAACTCATAGTGACCCTGTACAGGGTTTCCAAGGAGCGGCTGGTGAGGTTGGAACTGCCAACCTTGAAGTTCAAACCGACTTTGTGGTTGTGTATTATCCTGCAGCACCACACCAGCACATCTATGTTGTTGTTGGTAAGTGCCATCAAGTCGGTTCTGACACATAGCGATCCAGTATAGGGTCTCCTAGGTGTGACTGGTGAGTTTGAACCACCGACCTTGCAGTTCAAACTGACCTTTAGGTAGAGTGCTTATCCTATATGGCACCCCACGAGGACTGAGAGTGAAATGCAGGCACTGAGGAGAGTGTTTTGTGTGCAGTGAAGACGTTTTTAAACGCATCTATGGCAGACATGATTACTGGAATACACAACACCCCAGTATCCGGTCCTTCAGGACAAGGCAATTTGGTACCTACTTATGGATTGTTGTTGTTGTTGTTGTTGTTGAGTCAGCTCCGACCCATAGTGACCCTGTATAGGGTGTCCAAGGAGTAGCTGGTGAGTTTGGACCACTGACCTTGCAATTCAAACCAACTTTGCAGTCCAGAGCATTAACCCAAGTGCCACGCTTAAGGATTGGTGAGTTGGAAATGACAAAAGTTGTTTGGAATATGGGTTGTGAGCAAGGTTTTTGTTTTTGTTTAATAAAAGTTCTATAATAAAGATGTTATCATTCTGTCCAAGACCAGTCCCAAACTTGCCCTTGACTGTGTCCATTGAACCTTAGTGCAGGGAGACCTTAACATAGATCTTCTGATGGTTTTCCACATGCAAGTATTGTGGTCTCCAAGTTCACTTCTGAGCCACTGCTGTATTGCTGGGGGGTTGAGTTGTCATTGAGCCCATTCCGTCTCTTGGTGACCCCGTGTGTGCAGAATAGAACTGCTCCATAAGGCGTTCATGGCTGTGACCTTCACAAAGCAGCTCGCCAGGTCTGTCTTCCAAGGGTTCTTTGGATGGGTTTAAACTACGAATCTTTCAGCTGGTGGTCAAGAGCTTAATGTTTGCACCATCTAGAGACTCCTACTGATATATTAGCATGTGCCTCCCTCCTGACTAGTCAGTACCAGGCCCATCGCGTTCCATGCAAGCCCCACACATTCCACACACAGAGATCAGAGTGTGTGTCAACACACACACACACACACACCTGTATGCACACAGATAGTCTCCTTATACATGCTGCTCAGACCCCAGCGCCTTCAATTCCTAAGGGTTTGAATGTTCTTGTTCAGTTCTATCTAGAAGAAAATGAATTTGCTCCTCTCTCAATCCCCCGTCACATGGCCATGACCAGGTCCCTCCGGTCAGCTGAGAAACTGAAAAGCAATTTTACTGATTCCATTATTCCTGTGTAGACCCCCACCCTGACACTCTGCCTCTCCAAAGCCCCAGGCCCTCAGCCCCACCTCCTCATCAGAGGAACTGACGAACCTCTTTGACCCAGGAAGGAAAGATGAATGAAGCTTTATCAGTTTCTACTCCCAAGAGTCAGAGCTTGACACAGGTAGGGACTCTTTGAGGATGGAGTTCTGTGGGCGGGAAACAGGGGGATCTCAGGAGTTTGGGGTGGAGTCTTGATTCTCACCAAAAGCCAGTGGACATAGAATATCCTTTCATGGTCCCCCCTCATGCACAGAAGTCAGGAGAACATGTGGGGACATCACAGAGACTAGGCAGTGAGATCAGCACAGGTCCAGCTGGGTGGACGCAGGGGCACAAAGCACACAGGGAGGTAGGTACTTTTCAATGTGCACTCTCTCAAAGAAACCACCTCCCTCCAGAACCCCTCCAGGGAAAAGTCCAGAAGCCCCCCCTTTGAGGATCTGTGATCCTTGGACTCCCTCTTCTGGTGAAGTATGAGGAAGAGGTAAGATGGTCAGTGTGCCCCTCCACCTCCAGGGTGAGTGGCCGCTCTAAATGTCTTCGTGAGTCCTCATCTTTTCTTCCCAAGCAAATAAAGCAGGAAATAACTGTCCCTCTCAAGTTCAGTGGACTCACAGCCTTCAGAAGCCACCAACAGTCCCCTCCCCAGAGGACAAAGGGACACCACTCTTGGGAGCACTGAAGAAACTCGTTGTCATGTACACTTTCTACAGAAGGAAAAGAGCCATCTTCCTAAACCGGGACAAATGTCAAACCCACTGCCCTGAGGTCAGGTCCAATTCATGGTGACCCTAAAGTGTAGAGTAGAAGAATTGCTTAGGATTTCTGAAACTATATCTTTTCAGGTGTAGGCAGCCTCATCTTTCTCCCGCATGGACAAATGTTGTTGTTATTGTTAAGTGCCATCGAGTCGGTTCCAACCCATAGTGACCCTGTATAGGGTTTCCAAGGAGCTTGAACTGCCAACCTTGTGATTCAAACGGACCTTGCGGTCCAGAGCATTAACCCACAGCGCCACACCAGGACTCCAGGACAAATGTGAGGGGGGTGTTAAAATAAGGTTCTTTCTGCTTCCAGTTCTGCTGTGCCCCCAAAGACTGAGGATAAAAAGTAGGTGACAGCTACCTCAAACCAAGTGTTACTGATCAACTGGACTCACAGCAACCCCAGGAGTGTCAAAGTAGAACTGTGGTCGGCAGGGCTTTCAATGGTTGGTTTTTCGGAACTAGATTGCCAAGCCTTTCTTTGGGGTCACCTCTGGGTAGATTTAAACCTCAGCCTTTCATTTAACAGCTGAGTGTGTCAGCAGTTATTTATACCATCCAGGGACAGGACCATCTAAATGATCGTAGAGGCCTCTACTTAGAAGTTTGTCTTTTCTCTCCTTCCCTGGAGGCCACTGTGCTGAGGTCTCAGCCTTCTCCCCACCTGCCCAGCACCCAGTCTTACACTTCATAGGGGTGTCCTCTAATGGTAACTCAGCCTTGCTTCTCAGAGGATCTGAACCAAACACACCTGGTACCCTAGGTGAATGCTGCACGCTGGATTTCCCTCCTCCTGAGGGCCTCACTGAAGAAAAGCATTCCCGGTGTCAGTCAAGAGAGGGAAAGAGGAAAGGAGTTCCTGGGGGGTGACTCCGTGTCCTTTTTATCCAGAAAACCAAAGGTAAGAGCTTAATGTAATAAAACCAGAATCATTGCCTTCAAAGAGACTCTTACAAGTTAACATTTTATCGATTTCAAATTGGCAAGTAAGGTCTTCTGGTCCCCAAGTCTTCTGCCCAAAGAAGGGGAGGTCAGGAGGAACGGAAGAGGGTGGCCATGGGGGGCCCAACCTGAGCTTCTTTCCCTGTAGCCCACCCCAGTTGGTCTCTCTGACCCCCAAACATGATGTTAATGCACTTAGGTTTGAGAAGAAGCGAGCTGCATTTCATTCTGCCTTGCTGAAGCTCAAGGAGCAGTGGCAGGTGCTTCTTCGGGGCCGCTGGCCTCAGGTCACCCTGCTTTCCCCTCAGCCAGGCTCTCCCAGGGACAGATGACCTCCCGGTCACCCGCTGCGCCTGCCCCGCCGTCCTCCTCCGAGTCCATCAGACAGGTCCCGCTCCCTGTAGGCACGTCCATTTTGATCTGGAAAAAGCTTCAGGGGAGACAGAAAAGCAAAGGTGTGTGAGGCAGAGGAGACAATAAATCCCTAGCTTACCTGCCAGGTAACACAGGTACATGTACTAAAAGCTGATGTGCAATAATGGTTTGGGTGATCCCTTTTGCTGGGATGCTGGGATGCTGGGGTGGGATGGGACTTCGGGAGATAGAGTCTTTTCCTTCTGAATGGGTAACAGCCACAAAAATGCTTTGTTGTCATTTTCTGGGGCCTTGATAAATTCAAGATGTCTCTTGGGAACATTTCATTACTAGCAAGTCCGTTCTGACTCACAGTGACCCCACGCATGTCAGAGGAGAACTCTTCTCCACAGGGTTTCCAATGGCTGGTCTCTCTGAAGTAGATCCCTGGGCCTTACTTCTAATTCATCTCTTGGGGGACTCCAAGCCCAACCTCTTGGATCTCAGCTGAGCATGTTAGTTTCCTGTATCACCCAGGAACTCCTCTGTAGGATATTAAACAACAACAAAACAATCGCCACTGAGCTGATTCTGACTTATAACGACCCCACAAAACAGAGCAGACTTGCTCAATAGGGTTTCCCAGACTGTCATCTTTATGGGAACAAGATGGCCTCATCTTGGCTCCACGAAGCAGCTGGAAGGTTTCAACTGTTGGCTTTTCGTTTAGCAGCCGAGTGCTTTAACCACTGTGCCACCAGAGCAGACCATAGGATTGCTCCTTGTTGCTCATTTTTCACTCCCTTTAAAATGCCTTCAACTGAACAATTGGGCCGCTGAGTAAAGATCCTTTTAAAATCACATGCAGGGTGTGTGTGTGTTTGTGTGTGTTTGTGTAGGGAGCAAAATAGGTAAGAAGTGGTGTACCTGGTTCTCTTAGAAATAGGGAGGGGAAAGAACAAAACTGAGTTTCTGGAAACTTTCCAGAGGACAAGGGATTTGAGCGACCTGCTCCCCGGTGTGAGGCATTCCTGCTGTCACAGGGCAAGGACATTCTCCCAGGAGGGCATCCACCCTGGGCCCTGACCTCAACCCTAAGTCTCTCTGGACAGGCATGGACAGGAGGGGAGGCCTGGATCTTCAGGTATCCATGGCAACGCCAGGCCTTGCATAGAACCTGCCTTCTCTAAGGCCAGTCCAGGTCAAATGGGAGCATTCTGATTGGCACAGATGTCCCTGACTGCCTCTCCAAAACTATATAAGAGTGTGCTGATGCTGGGCTGATAACCTCAAGGTCAGCAGTTCAAACCCACCAGCCCCTCTGAGGGAGAAAGCAAAAGCTGTCTGCTGCTGTCAAGTCACAGTTTCCGAAACCCATGGAGCAGGTCACTTTGTCCTACAGGTTCTCTATGACTCAGAGTTGACAGGATGGCACTGGGTTTAATGTTGGGGGGTTTTTGTTGTTGTTTTTATAAGAACAGTTTTGGAGTCCAAAGTCAGGGTGTCAGCTGTGCGGATTGCTTATAAAGCTTTGAGGGAAATCTGCCTCATGCCTCTCTCCTGGCTCCGGGTAGCCACAGGCATTCCTTGGCTTGGAACTACAGCATCACATGGCTATGGGGTTTACAATGAACGTTTCCCAAAGAATTTACTCCTTGTAATGGGTCAGAACCAACTCGATGGCACTTAACAACAACAACAACTTGGATCCTGAAGGAACTCTGATAGTGTAGTGGTTATGAGTCAGGCTGTTAACCTCAAAGTCAACAGTTCAAAACTACCAGCCATTTTGTGGGAGAAAGATGAATGAGGCTTCCTACTCCCATAAAGATTTACAGCCTCAGAAACCCTATGCAGGGTTGCTGAGTTGGAACTGACTCCACGAAAAACAATCACCACCACTTGGTTCCTCAGAGATAATTTCTAAAATTTGGAAATGTCTCCAGTGCTGAGTGTGTTCTTCCCTTTTGGTCTTTAAATTCCAGGTCTTTGCACATTTCATTATAATGTTTGACTTTGTCTTTTTAACCTATCCTTTGTCATTTTCTGTTCAGCTCTTTATTTCCTCATTTCTTCCATTTGCTTTAGCATCTCTATGCTGGAGAGCAAGTTCTGACATCCATTTTTGTCTTTTTTTTCTCTTCCTTTTTTTTTTTTTTATGTATAAATTGTTTAATGGAAAACAAATTTGCTCTGTAAACGTTTACCCAGGTCACAATAGAAAGTTCAAAAATACATATACACACAAACCCCTGAGCCTATCCTATAATCTTGTTTTCTGTTTCTGTTTTGTTTTTTTAAATGTTTTATTGTGAATTATGTGATAGTTTACATGGGAGAACATTAGTCTTACATTCATCCTATCTTATATCATTTCATTGCCATGGTTACAATCCCCTCCATGCATCATCAACCAACCAAAGGGTATACCCTGCAACCCTGACCCCCAATCGTTAGCACAC
>NW_006408525.1:38964049-38997200 GCF_000296735.1 Chrysochloris asiatica
CAAGAGTCCCCAGGTCTTGCCACACAGCTGGTCAACCAGGTCTTCACCCGGTTCACAGGAGTCTATTGAACATGGTCGGACTTAGCTCCCAGCTTCCTTTCTGTTTTTCCCTCACTTCCCCTTATCGGTGTCGAACGTGGTCACCAATCAGAGTGCATGTCTGCTCATGCATTCCCACTGAGTCTTAGTCTTAGAAGAACATTTGCCCTGAGGGGACACGACCACTGGCCTTGCTCCTGGGTAATGCTGTTTTGCATCATTTACAACTTTTCTTTCTTTCCGGACTCATCTGTACTCTGCATCTCAGGGAATCTGGACTTCTCAGAGGTCAGGCTTGCAAGACCACCAGTAAGGGAGAGCAGAGGGGCCTCAGCCCTTTGCACAGCGCTTTCCTCAGGAATTCGGAGCAAGAATTCCTGCCCATGCTGCTGAGCTGGGTGTGTGTGGGGCTGGGGGATGGGAGAAGGGGAGGCAACTCTCCAACAAACACCTTGGGGTTGGGGGAGAAAGGCGGGCTGGGGTCCCCTGTGGATCATCACCATGTTGGGGTTCCATCACTGCAGTGGACCTTTCCTGTCCTTCAACAATGGGGGAGTTGTGGATAGAAGAGCATGAAAGAAAGAAAACCAGTTGCTGATTCCAACTCCTAGCAGCCCCCTGGGGTCAGAGTAAGTCGGCATTCCCCAGGGTTTCCAATGGCTGAGGGTTTTGGTCTTTCAATGTACCTCTAGGTGAACTTGAACTGAGTAACATTTCACACCATCAGGGACACAGAGACACAGAAGAGCACAGACAGAAACAAACAAGCAAAAAGATGGAAACACGCGCACACACACACACACACACACACACACACACCTGACCCTTCTCCCCTTTCTCAGAAATAGGAAGGAATTTCTGGAAACATACACACACCCACATGCATATACACACACATGCAGTCCCACATACATGTGTACACACAGGAGAGCCCTAGGTGCATGTGTGTCAACATGAGTGTGTGGGCATAGAACAGAGAGAGACCTGTGGACACAGAAAGACAGGAATGTACACAAACATTTGTGCACAGAACAGCGAGAGACATGTGTACACAGTGTCATGCATATACACAAACATGCGTGCACAAAACAGCGAGAGACATGTGTACACAGAGTCATACATGTACACAAACATGTGTACACACACCCCCTCCAGCACTGAGCGCAGCCCCCTCCTGGGTCTTACTTGGCCACCTTCTTGGGTCTCAGGCGGGGCAGCTGCGGGCCTCCATCTCCCAGGGGCTGCACCTTGCCGTGGGGCACAGAGGGGCACTTGGGTGAGAGCCTGGCAAACACGGGAGAGGTCAAACAGCCACGCCTCAGAAATCTGCTAAAGGACAGAGCTCCGCGGGCCTTGGCCGGTGCCCTCGGCTGGGCGTGGGGTCGGGGACAGCCAGAGCTCAGCTCCAAGTCTACGGAAACCTCGCTGCCCTCGGCGACGGAGAGCCCACGGTGGGTGCTGGACCCACCGGCCTCGCCCTCCTGCGTCAGCCCCGGGGAACCGCCCAAGGCCACTCTGATGGGCGAAGGGCAGATGCTGGTGCTGAGCCGTCTGAAGCGGCCAGGCGAGGGGAAGGGTCTCCTCGGGGATCGGCAGGATGGCGGGAAGGGGCTGGAAGGCGAGGGCGGCACACAGGTCCCGGTGTACACAGCCAGGTGGGGGCTGGGAGCCGTGTGCTGGGGCTGCTGCGGAGAGGAAAGGAGAGGAGAGTCCAGTGGTGACTTGTGTGGTTCAGCACAACTGCCCTCTGGAAACTGTGGCAATGGCCCAAACAAACTGAGTCCCCTAGTCCTGGCTAATGTCCCCAGGTGGGGGCGGTCTCCTGCTGCGGGTGGGGTGAGGCAGGCTGAGCCCCAGATACCCCTCAATACCAGCCCCAAATGATCAATGCTTAACACCTTCCACCCCATCTCACCTCCCCATCTCTGCTCCCCCAGCTGAGGACTGAGGCCAGTTGAGGGGGGCAGAAACAGCCCCCACATGCCTTGCTGACTCCTCCCAGCCTTCCATGGACCCCTGTTCAAGTCTGCATGGACCACACCTGGGGGGGCATTCCTGTGCTTTCCCTCAGAGAGAGCCAGGCAGCTGAAAGAGAGGCTGTGTTGGAAGCTGGGGGTGCTGGGGAGAAACACCCCAGGACACACAGGGATAAGGGGTACAGTAGAGAAAGGGGGAGTGTTGCAATTCCACTAAGCCACCAAGCCTCAGATAGTACAGCTTTGAGGCAGGAACAGTAGACCTGGTGTATTTTCAGCTAAAAGGGCTCAAGAAAGCTCTGTTCAAACTGACAGAAGAAAGTTAAAATCAGAATTTTCCGGCTGTTCTCTGCTATCAGCCTCTCCTCCCCTCACAGAGCATACAGGACCGCTGGCCCAGGGCCTGCTATCTCCTCCCAGAGACCTACTGTGACCACATCAAAGCCCAGCATGAGAGAGCTGAGGGCCAAAGTTAGGCTTGGGGCTCTGGGACAGTTGGTTGAAGGCCACCTCCAAGAGAGAATTGGAAGTGACCTCAGTGAAGAACAAACCCTCTTTTAAACTGTCATAACCACACGGAGTCCTTCTCAGAGGGACCTACCTACCTCCAGGCCTGGGCACAGCCCTAGGGTTGAGGCGAGCAGCCCTGGGTCTGAGTAGGACAAGGATGTCCTCAGTTTCTACAGAGCCTGCCTGGCTTCCTGGGCAGCCAAGGGAAGGGCTGACACACCCAAGGAAGGCTTTGGAACAAGAGAAAGGCCAGGAGGCCACGGAGGGTGCTGCAGCCAGATGTCTCCTTTCTGTCCCACCAGCTTTCTGAACTTCAAACAAGATTCTGTCTGAATCAGCAGCTCAGAACCATGCGTCTATCTCTCTGTTCAGACTCCCACAGTCAGCAAACCAGATCCAAGGCCAAGGCTAGGGGCCAGTGGACTACAATAATAATTACCATTATTGCTGTTCAAACACAGCAAGAATTTAGCAAATGCAGCTGAGTCCTTTACAAGGATTAGGGCATTGGCTCTTTAGAGCCACTTAATGACGCCACAATTATGACCCCATTCTATACATATGAAAACACATGCTTGAAAAAACCAAGCAACTCCCATAAGGATGCCCTGCCAGGAGTGATGGGGGAAGGTTTAACGCCAGGCTTGCTGATTCCATGCACTGTATTTCTCAATGTGGCCAGGATGCTTGTTACAGGCACAGATCTCGGCACCATCCCAGACCCACTGGGATGCATTTCAGGGAAAGTGTTATTTTACCAACACTCAAGGTCTCTGCTGTGCCCAGTAAGTTGAAACTGTACCCCATACTATAGGGAAGTATGTTTCCCTAGTGCACGGTCTACAAAGAATAATTCTCCTATAATGACAGGGACAGGGGACATAAGAGACAACTGTTAGGGAAAGAGAGGGGCTCTTGGCACTTAACAACAAGAACAATTAAGCGCTTGGCATCCTACAATTTCTTACAACCAGCCCAGTTTAGAGAGAACGGAATTGAGGTCTAGAAGGTCTTACATCCTCCCCAGTTCTCCTCATCAGCCAGTGACTGTGGTCGGCAGGATTCTAAGAGATTCCCAAGGCCCCCTGTTCCTACCCCTGAGTGTGGGTATGAACCGGGATGGAAATATGTGGTGTGGTAGTTAATGTCTAAAAGGGGAGATCACTCAGGTGGACCAGACCCAACCCCATGAGTCCTTTAGATCTGGGTCCCGAGGTCAGAGACAGAAGAAGTCAGAGAGATTAAAAACACAAGAGGGAGAAAGTCTCCATTTCTGGATCTAAAGATAGAGGGAGTCCCATGGCAAGGAATGTGGGCAGCCCCTAGGAGTTGAGCAAGGAAATGGGGGAGTCGGTTCCAAAGCCACAAGGAACCAAATGCTAGCAATTGCATGAATGATCGTGAAAGTGGATTTCTCCCAAGAGTCCCAGATCAAAACATAGACAACCTAGTGGACGCCTTGAGTGTGAGACCCAACCAAATTTTACCCAGACCACTGGGAACTCATAGGGGATGCTGCTTTGAGGCGCTAGGTTAGTGGTGAGTTGTTGCACGGCTATCTGTAACTAATAGAGTGGCCAAGTGGGAATCGGAGCCCAGATCTGAGCAACCCAAATGCTCCTGCTTCTTCCACTGGCCCACATTGCTATCCCATGGCCTGTAGGGTTGAGATGGGATATTGGGATTCTAGAAAGTGGGCCACGATATCAACATTGGGAAATGAGGGTTGTCAAGGGAGATAGAGAGCCTTCCAAGTTTCCCTCCTTCAACAAATTCGCTGAGGACCCCTGGTTCATTGACTGTTTGGTGGTAGTGGTTGTGTTAGCAGACCAACTCATAATCCACTATGCTACCCGGGCTCCTTGGTTCACTAACTTGTTGCTGTTGAGTGTCATCCAGTCAGTTCCGACCCATAGCCACCCTGTATAAGGTTTCTGAGGAGTGGCTGGTGAGTTTGAACCACTAACGTGGCAGCTCAAACCAACTTTGCAGTCCAGTGCCTTAACCCACAGCGCCACACCAAGACTCCGGTTCATTAACTAGACTCCCAGTTATTCAGAATTTGTGATAAACTGTGATAATCCCAATTTGCATCTAAAGAAACAGAGTTTCATGGATGTAGGACAACTTGTCTAAGATGACACAGCTAATGACTGGACGTGCCATTAAAGAAAAGCAAAAAAAAAAAAAAACACAACAAAAAACCCCACAGGGTTTCCAGGGCTGTATAAGGAGCTCTGATAGCGTAGTGGTTACGAATCGGGCTGCGAACCTTAAGGTCAACAGTTCGAAACTACCAGCCGCTCCGCGGGAGAAAGATGAGGCTTTCTACTCCCGTAAAGATTTACACCCCCCGGAAACCCTGTACAGGGTCGCTATGGGCCGGAACCGACTCGACGGCACTTAACAACAACAACAACATTCTGTACAGAATGGAGCACTGGTAGAGCAGTAGATTAAGTGTCGGGCTGCTAATCTCAAAGTCAGTGGTTCGAGCCCACCAACCACTCCTTGGGGAAAAAATGAGGCCATCTACTCTCCTAAAGATTTAGTCTCAGAAACTCTGTCCTATGGGGTCATTACGAGTCGGAATTGACTCTGTGATAGAAGTAGACTGCCACTTGAATGTTGGTCTTTCTTTCTCCTGCCATGCTGCTGGTGGGCCGCTGACCACTGTGCCCCCAGGGCTCTTTTGCCATCCCATACTCTCCCCGACCCTCTTTCCACCATCTCGCCCCCACCTGCCTCCTCTGCAGAACCTGCTCTTTTCCAGACTGTCTTTCTCAGGATAAAGGACAAGACATACAAGGAAGATGGTCACCATTCTGCTTCACTTACCTGGCCTGCGAGTCTTTTCTAGCCCTTCCCTAACCCTGGATGCTCTAACAGGATGCCTTTGCTAGTGTCTCCCACAGACCTTGGCCTCAGGCCCTCCCACAGAAGCCTGGAGCTTGCTGTTGGAGACCCAGCCCCTCCAGCCCACACCCCAGCCACCAATGGTGTGAAGTAGCAAAGCAGCAGCATGCACAACATGCAGTGAAGAAACGGGACACAACAGAGACACTGTGACAGAGCCTTGCCTTTTTATTTTGCATGGGACCGAGAGAAGAGGATGGAGCGTGAAATGGAGAACATG
The DNA here is from genome assembly GCF_000296735.1 of Chrysochloris asiatica. Taxonomy (NCBI): domain Eukaryota; kingdom Metazoa; phylum Chordata; class Mammalia; order Afrosoricida; family Chrysochloridae; genus Chrysochloris; species Chrysochloris asiatica. The sequence goes on from NW_006408525.1 coordinate 38,969,711, forward strand.
TTGACACAAGATCACAATCACAGGATTTTCATGGAAGGCAGAGCAGAGGGGACAGAAAGGCAATCTGTCCTCAGAAGACAGCTATGAATTGGCAGGAGACCTGTGGCCACCTGAACTCACACTTCCCCGGGAACAGGACGGGGTGGCTAGGGTGGCATTCAGGAAGGGCATGCAGTATGCATGCTGTTCCTTCCAGTCCGTTTTCCCACTGCCCCATCATATTCACTCTCATTCCCATGAAATCTGACTTCACTATTCTACTCAAAGGCCTCCAGTGAACTCAGCTAACTGCTAAGTCTAGTGGCCTCTCCTAGTCTTCAACACACTCAACTCCTATAGCCTTTAGTTAAGATGCAGAACTCTATTTCGGTGACTCCAGACTCATGAGCCCGTCATATAATAAAGGACCATTGCTCATAAAGTTCAATGTCAAGGCCAAGATGGCTTCCTCCTCCCTGGGGCTGTGTTAGGTGGAAGCTGATGCAGGCTCCAAAGTTACCCCTGCAGCGGCAGACAGAGATGGAGGCGATCGCCAGGTTCTTAACAGTCCATTGGTCAGAACTAGACACATGACCCCGACCTAAGTGCACAGGAGTCTGGGGCATGAAATGATGCACATGGAACATTTAGTGAGCACCAACTGTCTACTGCAACACTGTTGGCCACACATTTACATCCTTCCTCACCTCTTCAGAGATTTGTTCTAACACTTCTCACTCTCTGCTCTGAGCTACTCTCTCTTCTCTTGAACTTTGTAAATGTGGTTTCTCCAACATTTCTCTTAGCCTTCTTCTCTCCCCCTGTCCACCTTCTTTCCCATAAGTTCATGTCCACTCTCACAGCTTCTACAACCACATTTGTGTGAATGACCCCATCTAAAATCTCTCCTTTTCCACAACTCAGAATTACTCAAACCTGCTTTTGAATGTAAACCCCATGTGATCAGATTTTGATTGTTCCGTTCAGTTCTGTATTCCCTGGGCAGAGGTGTCTAAAACAAGAATGGTTTAGAAATCTGTCCAAAAGTACATTTTCAACTTCCAGCTGGGGACTGGAGGTGGGGGGAGAATCTAGGTCAGGAAGAACTTGAATAGAACTCTAAAACCAATCCATTTCTTTTTCTGCTTGGTAGTTCTCAGAAAAGAATGTTCCCTCACTTTGTTTACATGCCTGTGTCTGCCATGAGATTGTAGTATGTTTGTGTGTCTGACATTGAGTAGGTGTTACATCAATGTGTGGTAAATACCTACTATGTGCCTAACACAGAGCTAGGAAACTGTGGGGAATGGTTGAACCAAAGATGAATTGGACAAAGTTGAAGCCTTACAGATGTAGCTAACACCCACCACCATCCTGGAGTCCTGGTGTGGCATTGAGGGTTAATGCATTGGACTGCAAAGTCAGATTGAACCGCAAGGTCAGCAGTTCAATTTCACCAGCCACTCCTTGGAAACCCTATACAGGGTTACTATGGGTCAGAACCGACTTGATGGCTCTTAACAACAACAACAACAACATCCTGGTGTGGTGCTGCGGGTTAATGCGCTAGACTACAAGGTCGGTTTGAACCACAAGGTCGGTGGTTCAACCTCACCAGCCACTCCTTGGAAACCCTTGTTATGAGTTGGAACCAATTTGACAACATTTAACAGCAACAAACATCAGCACCAGCTTTTTCCTGGTGTGTGGTCTCAGCTAATACTGGGTAACTAGAAGAAAAAGCAAACATTCTTTCTGGCGCCATGTTTCCCAGACTTCCCCACTAAAGTAGGCCAACCAGCAGAAAGCTGAGTAAATACGTTCCCTTAGGAATCTAAGGACCAAGCCCGAACCCATCACAGCCAAGCATGAAATGCCTTTGATGTCTCAAATTTTGTCATAAAAAATTCATGTACATTTTGCATTCTATTTCATAATATATTCATGATTACTTTAATATAATTTTTTTTAATTACCTAACTTTTCTCACATTCCAAATCTTCAAGTAAAATTGATGCCCCAGACTGGGTACCGCCTGGAATTCACAAAGTCAGTTTTGAAAAGTATCGATCTGGTCCCAACCCCTCGTTTCATAAATGAGAAAGCAGAGAGATTAAACAATTTGCTGAAGACAACACAAAGGGTAAGACCAGCTCCAGAGCCCAGGAGGCTGTCTCCAAATCTAGGGATTTATGAATGGTTACAATGCATGTTTATGGAGAACTTGCTAGATCTCAAGCATTAGGCTTGAGGATGTGGTCTCTCTCTTCATGCCACGCATTTGGTTCATTACCTGAGATGTCTCCTTAGGGTACTTTTAGAGTTGGGGTACTCCAACATTCTTCAGAAGAGAGGTGAACAAAGCATATTGCTCCGTGTTCTTACGGAGTAAATTAATCTAAGGCTGTTGTGAAATTGAGGCCAGTAGGCACTCATGTTTTGGGCTGAAATTATTTTGCTAACATGAAACCAATGTGCTAATATGAAACAAACTCCTTACAATGATTTGGAAGTTCTTCAATGGCATGGTCTCTACCCACCTCTCTAACCTCATCTTGTACCACAACCTCCTGGTCTCAGTTCTCTGTGAGCCAAGTCCCATCTCTGGGCCTTCACCACACTGTCTGGAAAGCTCTCCTTGCAGCTAGCTCATATCCATTATATAGCCAAGTCCTCACCTCCTGAGAGTTGTTGTTATTAAGTGTCGTGGAATCGGTTCCAATGCATAGCGACCCTGTATAGGGTTTCAAGGAGCAGCTGGTGAGCTTGAACCAGTGACCTTGTGGTTCAAACTGACTTTGCAGTCGAGCACATTAGCTCAAAGCATCACACCAGAACTTGTGAGAGAGACCTCCTTAGTCTATACTCCTCCCCCGATCTACCCTAGCCACAGCAGTGTATCCATTGACTTTCCAACATTCTGTGGGTTTTAGCATACATATGTTTGTGTTGTTAATTGTAACAATGACTGCATTCTTCATCTTTCCTTGTAGTCATGTCTTTTGCCATACAACTTTGCAATTTCTCTCACTAAGCGATAGAGGCCATTTCCCCATGCCTTAAATCTAGGCTGTCTTAGTAACTTTTTTTTGCAGGGGAGAGCAATAAAATGAGATGGAAGAGACACATTCTAAGCGTAGATCTCAAGAAGCCTTATATATTTCCACTGTCTCCTGTGCAGTTCTGCCATTGCTATGGAATTATAACCAGAGCAGCCTGCTGGAGGATGAGAGATGTGTGAAACAAAATAGAATCACCCCAGTCCTCTCAGCCTAGGCCAACCAACAGGAGCTGACCACAGACATGTGAGGCCAGCCAAGACCAACAGAGCCTTCTAGATGACCCTACGTATGAGCAACCATCACTTGTAAGCCATTAAAGTTTCATGACTTACTGTTCTAGAGCAGCAATGAACTGAATTATTGATCATCACTGGTAAACTACAGCCGTGACATTTTATTCACAAATGCCATTGAGTCAGTTCTAACTTATGGCAACCCTGCATAGAGTTTCTAAAGGGCAGCTGATGTGTTTGAACAGCCAACCTTGTGGTTAGCAGTTTAATGCTTATCTTACAGCACCACACCAGGACTCCTGGTATGTGGTTGTTGTTGTTAAGTGCCATCGAGTCAGTTCCGACCCATAGCGACCCTCTAGCGGGTTTCCAAGGAGCAACTGGTGAGTTTGAACCACCAACTTCGCAGTTCAAACCGATTGTGCAGTCTAGCGCATTAACCTACAGTGCCACAGCTGGACTCCCTGGTATGTAGTAGGTGCTCAATAAATGTGTTCAATGACTAAGTCTTCCTGCTGCGCAAAGTTGGTCTTTGACTCACTTTCTTGTTCTAGGTCCACACATAGTTGTATGGAGTCAATCTAACTTTGAGAATGACTTTCTATGTCTCCCAGGTTTGCACTGTCCTCTCCCTCTACTCCTGCCCCCTGAGCTATAGCTGCGGAAGGAGAAAATACACATCTAGAACCATCCCAGGATGTAGTATTAACTCTGAGTTTGATTCATCTTGAAAATGTCTCAGCTGTCTACCATCCCTCTACCTATGACTAAAAACATCAGCACCTTTGTTCTTGACTCTAAAGGTTGCTGTGCAGCGGATCATTTACCTAGATTACTGTGGAGGCCTCAGGCTTAAGTCCTTCATCCTTACCTGCTATGTATTCCCCCAGCATGCTCAATGGGGTTTCAAAAATTTCATGGAAAAATTCCATTATCTTTTCATTCCATTTTTCCATGAACTCTTTGAAGCCCCATCATATAAGGGGGTGGGGAGACAAGAAGAGAGCCCATCAGCTTTCAAGTAAACGTGATGAAAAACAAACTCAACAGAAGTAATGTCTTAGCAAGTGCAACAGAAGAGACCAGAGGAAGTTCAAGTATATGGGGTCCCGGCACCTAGTTCCTCTGAAGGGATCTCAAAGACAACTTTAGAAGCAATGTCTATTTTGAAAGCATGAAATCTTCATAAAATGATTCTAAACAAACTTGCCTTGGGGCTGAGAGGATGCCTTCACTTTAATTTTCCTAGATCACACCAGCCTGTTTCCTTGATGGTTCTCACCATGACAGCTCCGTGTGGTAAGATAGACTGTCACCAGGAACTGAGCTAAGTCATACCCCTGCACCCATCACTGACCAGCCCTGCCTGCTGGTGAATTCAAGTGGTAGACCAAGCTCTAGTTGTTGTAGTATTGGGAAGTCAACCCAATGTACAACGTCAGAGGACTACAAGGTGACCCTGATGACTTCACAACCTCACCAGAGAGGAATGGGGAGAGGGATCTCCAAGATGCTGACCTCCCTTTCCTTGGTTGCCTCTCCCATGAGCCTACCCTCCCACCTCCTCTCTTGGATTATAGATTTATTTAGGAAGCAGCTCCTTTGAAGTTGGCTCCTACGGTCCAGCTTGCTTATGACCTGAGTGATGTCCACGGTGTTGGCTGCTTCTCGTGCCTTGGCTTCTTCTTCCAGTTGTCTCAGGACAACGGGACTTGGGCTGGAACGGAGGTGGCGCCGCATGAACGGGAGGTTGGAGCTAGAACCAAGGAAAGCAAGTTACAGAAAACCACACTGTCCAACAATGACTCTGAGACTCCTCGTCGGAGTGGAGCTGGAAGGTCAGGCCTGGAATTGTTCCCTTCAGTTTCCAGGAGAACCTCAAAGTGAGGTCCTCAGACGGCATGTGCAAGCTTAGCGCTTCCTCCCCTTTGGAGAATGGGTCCAGAGTAAGCACCAATCACCATCACATTTTCGGGTCATTTAGGCAGAAGTCCATGAGTGGTATGAGTGTCTAATGCCCTCATGTTAAGTGCCGTTGAGTCGGTTCCAACTCACAACGGCCCTGTATAGGGTTTCCAAAGAGTGGTTGGTGAGTTTGAACCATTGACCTTGCAATTCAAACCAACCTTGGGTCCAGTGCATTATCCTGCAGCACCACACCAAGACTCTTGTCAGCTGTTAATCAAAAAGTTGAATGTTCTAGTCTACCCAGAGGCACCTCCAAAATAAGGCCGGGCATTCTATGTCTGAAAAGTCTGCCATTGAAAACCCTCTGGAGCAGAGTCGGCTCTGACATACCCAGAGTCATCAGGGGTCAGAACCAACTCAACAGCAACTGGTTACTGGCAGCTCAGGTCAGATTCTTCTGGTGACGAAGCCTACTTCTGATGGACGAAGACCCATCCCCTCTGCAGTATTGAGACATTAACTTGGTATCGTAACTTCCTGCAGGCTCTTCACAGTCAGAAGGGGGCAAAGAGGAACTGGGTCCTGGAAGGCTAGGGTTCTTGTCTCAGGGAAGAGTTGGAGCTTTTGTCTCCAAGCCTTCAAAAGGAAGAAGAGACTGTTCAAGGGGATCCCAAGAGGCAGAGAAAGAGGGGAAGGGCTTCACAAGGGATGGTGAGCTGGACTTGTATCCTGCTCACACACAAGACTCAGGGCATTTTCAGTACTTCTGGCAGCAAGCAGAGATTCCTGGGACCAATTTCTCTCTACCACAACCTTAGGATTCACATTCTAGAGGTCTAAGTTCTGTAGGGTCTCTGAGCATCAGAATCTACCCAAACCTTTGAGGGTCCCCATAAGGCTTGGGAAACAAGCAGCAATGGCAGGTTGAAGACCTTGGACTGATAAATTTCCAGACTGTTGTATCTACGTGAGGAAGGAGAAGGGCTCCCTCCCACCAGCGATGCCTGGGATTCACTCTGTCACCAGCTCCACCAAGGAGGAGGCTTAGAGATTGATTGAACTCATCTTGGAAAACTTCAGTCTGACACAGTGCCTTACAGTTGAAAGTTGAAATAGTTCATTGCCATTGCCGACCCCACAGAGACAACCCCCGAACCTCAAAACCCAGCACCACCAGACAGCAATACCCCACATCAAAGCTTAGTGTTCCACCAGGAGTCCAAGGCCACCCCAGGTATCCAAAGCAGCTGACACATCCCAGGAAAGATCCCAGCTAAATTCGCACATCTTCCCAACGTAAAAACTATCTGGAGAGAGACACATGAGAGATTCTACTTCCTTCGCCACTACATTCTGGCAGAACCTTGGAGCTATCAGACCCTTTCTTGTGGCTTAAGGGGGGAGCTTTCAAGTCCCCAGGGACACTGAACTCCCGCCCTCACACACAAACTTAATAGAAGGGTCTCACAAAGGCCTCCTTTTCACAACAGGACCATTATCCTCAAGAATGAAAGCAATTTGTTGGGTTTTGTTTTTTTTTTGGAAGAGCCTTTGATAAAGGCTCTGGTCCAACCATCCTTCCCGTGATTTGGGTTAACTGAAAATTCTGGAAAAGGTCCCAGTGTGGGCTGAGCCGACTAGCAGGGAAAACTTATCAACCAAGGGGAACAAGACACGCAACTGGTACTACAAAGACCTCAGCCAAAGTCTCTAGTCTTTGTTCAAGCTATCATTTGGCTATTCGTTTGGGATTGGAATCTCCAATCCCGATAGGGTTTTTGGTTTTCCCAAAAAAGAGTTCAAACTGCCCCTTGGAACATGACTTCATCTGTTCTCCCAGTAGTTCTGCAAGATGAGGCAACCCACCTCCTTCAAGGGCAGTGAGAGGAGACAGCTAACACACTCACTAAAAGATAAGTCTCAGGAGGCTGCAAGGATTCTTGGGGTGTTACTGTTCATTCCCCCTAATTGTCTGGCATTTTCTTTGGGGTGTCATCTGCTATTCTCCCACAGGTCGTGAATCATTACAAGGATACAAGGATGGAGCTTCATTAATGTCCATGTATCCATTGGAAATAGAAAAGGTGGTTATCAAACAGCCAATGAGATGCCTGCATTTCTGAGAAGGTTAATTATCAGTCATCAACACGCTTCCAAGTTAGCATTTGGGAAACAAAAGCTATCTACAGTAACTACTCAGGAAATCTAGAGTGGTTTCAAGGCATTCTGAAAGAAATGGGGTAATCATTCCTTAGACAAGTGGCACTTTCTAGTCCGCAATATTTTCATCAAGCAAATGTCTCAATAAGGGTCATTTGGTTGAAAGAGCTCTTTCCTTCTCTGTAAGCTAAACAGCAGGCAGCAAGCAATTATAGACCATTCCACTTGCCTTCTTTTCGCAGTTTCCTGAGGCTCAATGGCCTTGGCCAGCATTTCCTTGTAGATTGGAGATTTTAAGTAGCGAGCATAAGAATCCTAGGGGAAATCAAAGAAACAACAAAACAAAATAGTAATTATGAGATTATGAGAGAGAAGGTGTCAAATGAAGGGTCCCAAGGTCTCCCTCCGGCAGTGAAATGGCACTGTTAAGAGAAAGTAGCTGCTTATGTGGACAGCGTTGAGACAGTGCCCAGCGCAGTTCCCCAGGGTAGAGCCTGGGTTAAGAGCATTAGCTTCACCTGGGAGCGCCTTAGAACTGCACATTCTCAGAGCCCGCTGCAGGCCTGTTGAAGACAGCACAACACTGGGAAGGTTTCACTCATTCGGAATCAGTGCCAACTCAATGGTAAGTAACCACCACTGCCAACCCAAAAACCCACAGCAACCCTATAGGACAGGGGAGAACTGCCCCATAGAATTTCCAAGGTTGTCACCTTTAGGAAAGCAGATGGACACATCTGTCTCCTTAGGAGCAGCTGGTGGGTTCGAACAGCTGAACTGATGGTTAGCAGCTGAGCACTTAACCATGGCACCACCAGTCATTAGCACTACCTGCGTGGTTTAACTACAGAGAGGGTGCATGCAGGCAGCGGCCCCCGGTGGCCCTTCCCAGTTGGGGATCCACAAAGTTTCAGGAGGCTCCAACCCAGCGAATGATGGGAGAGACAGCTCCTAACTCTATACCTACCATGGGCACAGGGACAGTCAGATACCACATCTCAGGACTCCACATCTGAAAATGTTCCCAGGTCCCTGGGAAGGGAAGGGCTCCTGGTACACACATCCCTACCCACCTTCTTCATGAGTATATAGATGTGGGTTTGTGCAGCATCCAGGACGTAGCGATGGGGATGCCTCAGTCCCTTGACTGTGATGTCCATGGTCTTGCCATCTATGTTTATCCATCGCCTCGCCCCTGGGGCCAGGAATAGCCTGGGGTGGGAGGAAAATGTTCACAAAGATAGCTAAACCCAAATCACTTCATGAGAAGTCTACAGCTGCCTGGGAGAGCAGAGTTGACAAGGGCCAGAATCCCAAGAGTGGAGTTATTTTTAGGAGGTATCAAGGAGTGTGGTGGCTCTGTAGGATAAGCCCTGGAATCGTAGCCACAAGGTCAGCAATTTGAACCCACCGGCTGCTCTGCAGGAGAAAGGTGAGGTTTCTGCTCCTGTAAAGATTTACAGTCTTAGAAACCCTATATAGGGTCGCTATGAGTCAGAAACAACTTCATAGCACTTAACAACAACAAAGATTTTTAAATGGTTAACACACTTGACTGCTAACCCAAGGTTGAAGGTTCAAGTCCAGTCAGAGGTGCCTCTGAAGACTTGGTGATCTACTTCTGAAACACCTGCCATTGAAAAACCCTCTGGGTACAGATCTACTGTGACACCCACAGGGTGGTCACGAGTCTGAGTTCATTCTGTGACGATTGGTGGGGGAGGAAAATTTTAAACAAGTTGTCAAATCACTTCTCCTAAGAGCAAGAAAACAGTCACACTAGTATTGGGAATGTGACTATTTCACTCTGATGCTCTCAGCCTCTAGGAGTAAGAGCAAGAAGGAAATGAGGTGAACCCAGCTGGAGACGGCTGGTCATTCGAATCCAGCCTCCAACCTAATATCTTCAAACCTCCTTCCTCAGCAGCATTCCAGGACCTGAACTGGAAGTAGGTTAAGACAACTCCAAACAGGGGTCTCAGGGTCTCTGCTCCTCCTTGGGCCCAGTTCAAAGATGTTTAGTGACAAATCTGGAGTCCCGATAGGGAGGCATTTCCATAATCCTGGCACCCTGGAATTTGGGTATCCAGTCATACACCCCAAACTAGAACCTAATAGCAACCTCCCTCCCTGAGTCCTTGGCATTCCTGAGATTCTAGGCACCCAGGGCTCCCCGAGGTTAGAACAGTCACGTGGGTGGAAAGTTTTGGAATGCACAAAAAAGATTTATGGAACTGGGGAACCCAGAGAGGAAGGGTCCTACCGCAGATTCAGAGGGGGGTTTGTGTGCTGCTGAGTCGGTTCTGACTCATCACGACCCTCTATAGGGTTTCCAAGGCTGTCAATCTTTACGGGAGCAGAACGCCTCACCTTTCTCCCCTGCAGTTGGCAGCCTGACTTGTACCCCACTACACTACTAGGGCTCCTTGTTCTTTGAAGTTGTTGTTAAGTGCCGTCAAGTCGGTTCCAACTCATAGAGACCCTGTATAGGGTTTCTGAGGAGTGGCTGGTGAATTTGAACCACCGACCTTGCAGTTCAAACCGACCTTCCTGTCCAGCACATTATCCCACAGCGCTACCACACCAGGACTTAGAATTAGGAGCTGTGTGAGTGTCTTTCTGTGCGAGTCAGTCCAGAGCCCATTACTGTGAAAACAACATCAAGGGAACTTCCTGAGCCCACAGAGTCCCCCTACCCTGTTGGTCTTGATGCACAGAGCCCCTCCCTGGGGAGCAAGGTGGCCAAATTTGTAAGAACACACACAAGTGGAAGTGCAAGTCCTTCTTTCAATTCTGTGACTGTCCCCAGACTTTCTTCAGAGGAGCCCCCAAACCTTCCAGAAGCAGTGAAGTGCATATAGTGTGGCCAGTCTAATGACACCCAGGTGTGGTACCCACCCCCCTTCCATCTCCAACCTCAGACAAAACCAGGGCGGATGGGGGAGCCAAAGAACAGATGATTAGTCCTCACTTGTAGATCTCCTCTGCCTTCTCCTTGACCTTGGACTGATCTCCGTACTTCAGGTCCTCACAAGCCTCCCAGAATCCCAGATTCTCCCCTGCGCACGGAGGAGGGGTCCAGGCAGACAAAGCCAGGCAGGAAGCAAATGGAGAGAAGTAAACAGGAAATAAAGGGTCAGCTAGGGTAGGTTCAGGTCCCTGGTCTGGGGACCACTGTTTCTTCTGCAGAACAGCCCAGCACAGAGACCAAGCTGCTGGTCTCACAAGGACTGGTGGAGCCCCTGAGACAATGGCCTTTAAACACCGTTCAGAAGCTGAACTCACCCCTGGGGGGCTTAACTTTCAGTCAAACAACAGACAGATGGACAATAACATCAGAGAGGTACGTAGTCCTTGGAGCAATCAGCCATTTGAGATCAAAGGGACAGCAGACAGTATATGGCCAGAGATAAAACTCAGTAGGCAGGAACGTAGGACAGATAGAAATGGTACACCCAGGAAGACAGTAGGAGATATGCTGATGTTACTGCTGGGGATCGTAATCAATGTCACAAAACAAAATGGGTATGAACTGGTCAATGGAAAAACCAACTGGCTCTGTAAGCCTTCACCCAAATCACAATGAAAAATAAGTAACTTTCAACATTAAAAGAACAAGCCAGCACACATGTGAAGTTTGACAAGTTTCTCCATAAGGGAAGGGGCCACGGTGTTTTGTGGGGGAAGCTCCACATATTTCAGACTGGAAAAGGCTTGGCTATTGTAAACAAGTTGACATCTGTCCCAAAGTACATACGGGTGCTCCTTCTTCACCGCTGACTTCAGGGTGTTCACAGGACTGAGGTCTCTGTCGTGCATGAACACCCAGCCAGCACTGTACACCAAATGCAATGCAGACCCTTTTACCCATAGCAAATGACAGCTACCTGCTTAGCATTCAAATTAAATGAGCACACAAAGGTATATGCACTGATGCTCATAGCGGAGAGCTCGATGGCTCTGTACAGTAAGCACTGGACTGGGAACCACAAGTTCCACCGTTCAAGCCCACCAGCTGCTCCACAGGAGAAAGATGAGACTTTCTGTTCCCATAAAGATGTACAGCCGAGGAAACTCTATCGTGTTGTTGTTAAGTGCCCTCTAGTTGGCACCGACTCATAGCAACCCTGTATAGGGTTTCCGAGGAGCAGCTGGTGGGTTTGAACTGTGGACCTTGTGATTCACAGTCCAGCGCTGATCCTACAGCACCACATCAGGAGTCACTATGAGTAGCGATTGACTCTTCAACACTTAACGACAAAACAATGTTCACAACAGCATCATTCAAAATAGCCCAAAAGTTAAAGCAACCCATCAACTGATGAGCAGACAAGCAAATGTGATATATTCATCCAGTGGGATATTTTTCAGTCATAAAAAAGGAATAAAGTACTGATGCATGCTACAATGAGAACATTATGATAAGTGAATTTTATGTGAATATTTTACAATGTGAAGACAAAAGGTCATATATTATATGAGTCCAGGTATATGAAATGTTCGGAAGAGGCAAATCTATAGGCACGGAAGGTAGAAAAGGGTTGTCTAGGGCTGAGGGCTCAGGGTTGGGGTAGAGGGGAACTTCTAATGTAGATCTGATTCTTTTGGGGTTAGTAAAAATGTTCTGGAATTAGAAGTGATGGTTTCACAACTTTGTGAATAAACTAAAATCCACTAAATTGTGTACTTTAGAAAAGTGAATTTTATGATATGTGAATTCGATCTTAAAGGACTCCTGGTGTGGCACTGTAGGAGCAGAACTGGGCTGTGAACCACAAGGTCAGCAGTTCAAACCCACCAGCTGCTTCTCAGAAAACCTACACAGGGTCGCTATGAATCGGAATCGACTCAACGGCAATAAACAATAACAACATATTAAAACAAGTTTTGAACGTCTTAAGTCACATTGGTAAACCGGTGATTTATCTGCTCTGTTCATACCCAACACTTCAGGAATCTTATGAAGAGACTAGTATTAATACAGCTTTAATAATCCAGGAACATCTTTTCATTGGATTCTCACTGTTATTAATTAAGGAATGTGTGTCCTGGTGTGGCACTGTGGGTTAATGCATTGGACGGCAATAGTTGGCAGTTCAAGTTCACCTGCGGTTCCTCGGAAACCTTATACAAGGTCGCCACGGGTCGGAACCGACTCGACAGCACCTAACAACAGGTGGGCAAGAGTCTTTGGGAGGTGGGGTTACAAACAGCTAACACACTCGGCTGCTAAATAAAGTTAAAACAATCCAAATGTCCGTCAACTGATGAGCGACAAGTAAATGTGATATATTCATCCAGTGGAATATTATTCAGTTACAAAATATAAGTGGGCCTAACAATATACTTACAGAAAACCAGCTTTGAAAACTACGGTGGGGTTGCCATGAGTGAGAACTGACTTGCCCACACTAATCCTCTTCAGCTGGGATAGACGGAAAGCTCAGGGTGTAGTCTGCCACTTGGCCACTAGAGGGAACCCCAGCCACTTATTTGCTGGCGGCTTCTGGCCCATTCCTGTTCATCATCTTTTCTGGGTTTTATTATATCATGGCAATTAAGGTTGATGAGAGAGAAGAATTTTCAACAACCCCTATCATAATGTAATATTCTTCAACAAGCAATCAAACAGACTAAGAGCATGTCAAGTAGAATTAGTTTCAGAAGCAACCCCACAAATTAATGGGTCTTGGCTAGTAAGCAACTTTGGTATACAGGGCTTTACTATTAGGGTTCAAATGCCATGGCCCCCCCAGGTTAGAGACTCAATGAGGATTTAAATGAATTCCATAAAAGTCACTAGAAGGTGGTGAAGCCGATTAGGTGGGCAGCCACATCCAATGAATTTGGTCCATGCTGTATAATTAAGATGCACGAGCATGTACCATAATGAGATATTCAGAGATGGGGTCTAAAAGCCTGGTGCAACCCATTCATTACAATTCTCTCATCCTTGAGGCCCTGAGGGAGGCAGGCAAAGTGTGTGCACCAATGTACATAGTAGCACCATTCACAAAGGCCCCAAAGTGAAAACCACCCAGTGGTCCTGCATTTGACTTAGGAATCAACTCTAGCATATCCACACATAGGGGGTTCCCGCCTGCGTCTGTATCCACTCCAACGCAACAGTGGGCTAAAGCAGTGGTTCTCAATTGTGGCTGTACAGTAGAATGACTATGGGGCCCTGATGTGGCACTGTAGGATAAGCACTCGACTGCCACCATACCAGCCACTCCTCAGAAGCCTCATACAGGGTCGCTATGAGTCAGAACTGACTCGAGGCACTTAACAACAACAACATGGAATTTTTAGCACTCCAACCCAAAACCAATTAAATAAGGATGGGATCCAAGCACACATGTTTTTAAATGTCCCCCAGCAGATCAAATGTGCAGCCAGAAACCTGCTGAGCTAAAAGAAACCATGTTGGGAAGCCACCGGGCAAGCCTGGCTCCTCCCTGCATCCCTATTGGGTCTCCCTGAGGAGCTACAGTTGAGTGGGGTGGGGGGAGAGGGCTCAGCAGCCCCAAGTGCCCCTTGGCTGATCATCAGTGGAAATGGAACCTCAGAAACGTGAATGATGCCCATCTGGACTTGGTTGAGCAGAGAGATGTTCCCCAGACTGGGGGCATCTTTGAAGCCACAAACAACATAAACCCTAGACTAATTCTGAAAGCTATCAAAGACAGCACCCGCTGCAAATTCCAAAAACCCTCTGCTAGCATTTCTTTTTGAAAAAATCATCATCATCATTAAAATTCAAACACCCACCACTGAATTCTTTCTTGAGAAAGGACTGGAAGCTCTGCCGGCCCTTCGGGTCTCGGATCAACTCGCTGAAGTTGAAGGCCCACCGTTCCACCCGCATCCTGGTTGGGATTTCTACCCTGTAAGAAGGGTGATTTGTCAATGCAGCAGAGGCCCAGGCTGGGCTAGGGGGTGGCTGGGTGGGGTGGGCAGCTTTGGGCAGTTTTAGCCCCTGTCTTAGTCTAATGGTTCAGGACTCCATGAAACCCTCCTAACCTCTGCTTAAACCTGCAATGCAGGTCATTACTAGTTAGGAAAATACAGCCTCAACCAAGTTCCCTGGCCTCATTTCCACAAGATTGCAGTCCCAAACGTGAGAATGATGCCTAAAGTGGGGGTGTTCGAGTCAGCCCCCCACCCCTTAGCCTTCAGAGCAGCACAGTTGGCAACAACAACCATCCGGAATTCAAAACCCAAGCAAAGGAATGGATGGTAGAAGTACCAAGGCAGGTTTCGGTCACTATAAGTTCTTCTGGACCTTATATTTACACTCCTTAAATAGCAAGCATGCAAAGTTATAGTGAAGATTTTTTTCTTTTCAAAAAGAATATATTAGACACAAAGTGATTATGTGACCCAGACATTCCACTCATAAGTATACACGTAAGACAGATAAAAGTATCTGTCCATACAAAAACTTGTACACAAACATTCAAGGCAAGACTAGTCACAATAACCTAAGGGAGAACCAACCCAAATGGCAGTCAACGGATGGAGGATAAACAAGATGTGATCTGTCCATATAGTAGAATATTGTTGTTGTTGTTATGTGCCATGGAGTCGGTTCCGACTCATAGCGACCCTATACAGGGTTTCCGAGGCTGTAAATCTTTACAGGAGCAGAAACTTCATCTTTCTCCCGCAGAGCAGCTGGTAGTTTCAAACTGCTGACCCTGAGGTTCGCAGCCCGATTCGTAACCATTACGCTACCAGAGCTCCTTACTCAGTCCTAAAAAGGAGCGGAGTTTTGTCACATGCTACAACAGGATGAGGAGGAGTTTTGTCACATGGTACAACAGGATGAGGAGACCTGCTGGTGTGATGGGTTATGAGTTGGTCTGCTATCTGCAAAGTTCATAGTTAGAATCCACCAGCTGAGACTTTCTGTTCCTGGAAAGATATATCACCTCAGAAACCCTATCAGGGTCGCTTTGAGTCAGAACCAACTCGGCAGCACACAACTAAGATGAACCTTAAAAATATAATGCACACATAAGCTTGTTTCACTAATGGCAAGACAAAAGAAAGCTAGTATCCAAAGACAACATAATGTATGATTCCATGTATATTCAATGTTCAGAAGAGGCAAATACGATGGAGACAGCAAGTAGATTACTGGTTGTCTAGACCTGGGGGATTCAGGGGCTAACAGTTATAGGATCCAGGGCCAGGGTTTCTTTTTTGAGGTATTGAAAATGTTCTTGATTTAGACCTCAATGATGGTTGTATAATAATTCCTGCCAGCACTGAGGTTAAAGCACTCCGCTGCTAACCAAAAGGTCAGCAGTTCTAACCCACTAGCCACTTTGTGGGAGAACCATTTAAAAATGCTGAATTGTACACAAAAATTATAAAACAGTTAAAAAAAACACACACACAATATATTGGGCACATACAATTTGGCATTTAAGTCCCAGAACTGGGTGTTATCTGTTATCCAAGGATTGCTGGGCAGGCAACCGGACATGATGGCGTCGTTGGAAGAGAACTGCTCACTGTACTTGACAATCCTGGAAAGCAAATGGAAAATGACCACCTATAAATTCAACACCCAAGAGACTAAATCCATAATCAGGCTGCTTGGCAAACTGTTCTCTTCCTTTCTCAATCCACTTACACCACTATTACTGTCTTCTTTAGAAACACACTCTAATAGCCCTTGGGTTTGGCAGGTATTTAACAAGATCTGTCCTTATTCTAAAGAGCCCCAGTGGCACTTTGGGCTAAGCATTAAGCTGCTAACTGTCAGGTCCGTGGTTCAAACCCACCGAGCCACTTTTCGGGAGAAAGATGAGACTGTTCCCATAAAGATTTATAGTCGCTAAGAGTCAGCATGCACTCGATGTGTTTGGTTTAGGTCCTTATTCTAGGAGGCCTCCTGGTACCATGACTAAGTAATCAACTGCTAATGGAAAAGATGGTGGTTCAAACCCACGAGGCGCTTCCATAAAGATGGCAGCTTTGGAAAGCTGGCAGGGCAGTTCTACTCTGTTCTACAGAGTCACTAGGAGTCAAAATCAACCATAGTGGGTGTGGATTTGGGTCCTGACAAACTGTGAAATAACCCCTTCCTCCTAATCCAGTCCCTGTGCAATTGCTCTGAACCTACTTCATTAAAACGTAGTCTTTTTACATTTTACCAGTTTTGTTTTTTTTAAATCCAAAGCCGTTGTCTCCTAAATAATGTCCTATTTGGATCAAGCTAGCCTGGAAGCTCAAAACAATCAAACATAGCTTTCCAGTTTATCGTAATTGCCTTTTAAATCCAAGATTAACAACTGACATTTAGCAATATGCTGACCCAATAAACGGGAGACTGGTGGCTACATACAATAAGCACTGGACTGCAAACTATAAGGTCTGTGGTCTGCGCCCGCCAGCCACTCCTCAAGAGAAAGATGAGGCTTTCTGCTCCTGTGAAGGTTTAAAGACTCAGAAAACCCTATATAGGGTGGCTATGAGTCGGAACCCAGTTTAATGGCACTGAACAACAGCAAGCCAATAAACATTATCCATATATCCCTAATGTTGTTGTTAAGTGCCATCGAGTCAGTTCTGACCCATAGCGACCCAGTATAGGGTTTCTGAGGAGCAGCTGGTGAGCTTGAACTGTCGACCTTGAAGTTCAAACAGCTTTGCAGTCTGACGTTGTGGTTGATGATAGGAACAAAGGCGAACTTAGATTCATGTAAGATCCAATCGATGGACTTTCAACTCACCCACTTTCAGCACCCCACATAGAAGTAAACGCTAAGAAAGATAACACACAGACTTGTTGAGGACCTTACAACCCCTGGATTAGCCTGACTCAAGAGGAGGCCTGGAGACTTGCTCAGAGGGAAGACCTCATTGCTAAGTACACAAGGGACTGGTTTTGCCTTGAAGACCTCAAGTGTGTCCATGACTCATCAAGCTGGCCTTAAAGCAAAACTTCTACTTTTACCTAGTTATTGCTCCAACATCACAATGCCCAACAAATGAGGGACATACCCTCCAAGGGACACCGAAGACTTCACTGTGGACCTCATCAAGGCCTGCTGGTAATACATGATCTGGAAACGACAGAGTTATTAGAAGATGTTCAACTTCCCATCCTTGAGCGTTCCTGGCATTTACAAACTAACTCCAGAACTAGAGGCCATTTCTCCATCCCAACACCCCCTCCCCTCCCCTCCAGTCCAACGGGACTCAAGACCACTAAGGCTAGATAACCCCAAACTCCAAATGAGTGGCCTCCTTAACCCATCACGTGGTGGTCTAGGGAAGACAGATGTCATTTGTAAACAACTGTTCTAATGAGGAGTAAGGAATCCCTGGGTGGTTAACCAGGAGCCCTGGTGGCTTACATGTTGGGCTGCTAACCAGAAAGTCAGCAGTTCGAATCCACCAGCCATTCCTCAGGAGAAAGAAGAAGCTTTCTGCTCCTGTAAAGATTTATAGCCTTGGAATGAGTCACTGTGACTTGGAATCAACTAGATAGCCATTTTTGGTTTGGTTTGGTTTTGGGGTATTTAACAGTTAATGTGGTTGGCTGCCAACCCAAAGTATGGAGGTTTAAATCCATCCAGAGGAATCTTGGAAAAGGCTTAGTGGTCTACTTCTGAGAAAATCATCCATCGTAAACCTTATGGTGGTGCAACTGTAATCTGACACATTTGGAGTTAGAGTGGACTCAGCGGAAAGTGGCAAACAAATGAGCATTAAGCAAGACATGGGGCCAGTGTTTGACTTTTCCCTCATGTGCCTGGGGCTGCCAGGAGAAGAGTGGGCCCTACCACAGGTGACTTTCTGAGCTTTCCTGACTGTATAAGAGCAAGCCATGCCCCTCTTCAGCCCCCTTCTTCCCTGGTCCGATAACCAGTGGCAGGTCCAACCTCTACGACCCTCACTCCCCAGGGTTCTATCTTAGTGCCCAAGGCCAAGATGGGCCACCCTAGGTTATTTGCCACCCTGGAGAGATTCTGCAAGGCCCAGCATTGTAGGAGCAGAGGCTACAGTGAAAATGGTGCTTGCTGCAGCAGCCAAGCCCACACCCCTCTGATCTGCGTCTTGTAGGGGAACTTCCTGTAGTGTTACTTGTCCTGAACCTCAGCATCAGCCCCATTCAGGTCTTACAAAGACAGCCTGTCATCTATGCTTTCCATAAAGTGTGGAAACAAGTGTTTGAACATTTCACGTGGTTTTCGCTTCATTACAGAGCATCAAAGTCTGTATCATTTGTTAGCAGATTTAGAATCAAGCTTGGTTGGGATTTAGGAAACAAATTACCTCTTTTTTGACAGCAGGGATTGTTTGTTTCTGTAAAACAAAGAAGTAAAAACAATTAAACAGTCTCTACAGTTCAAATATATATATATATATATATATATATCCCTCACTATTAGAAAACTGTCCATGTTTTCCTATTTCAAAGGCAAGATTTCCCCCTCAACACTTCAAGCTACACCCTACTCTGCCCAACCAATGGAGAATGATATCAACTCAAACTTGGTGAGGGAAATCATACTGATTCTTGGTGCCAATTTTTACCCAACAAAAGACACTGCTTTAGTGGACACACATTTCCAGTACAAAATAATCCTGTATGCAGAATGAATTTGTATTCAAATCCATAACTTCACAAAAGCCAAGATGAAATAATGATGAAGTTTGGAGAGGGTCCCACTTGACCATAATGTCTCTAGAACCATCTTGAATGGAAAGAGAAACTGAGATGGAGAAACTGGGATGGATCTCAGTATTTGCTTCTCTCAAGAACTATGAATGAATGAATGAATGAATGAATGAATGAATGATGAGATTGATGCTGCACGTATTTATAACAACTTGGCTAATTCCACAAGTTGAAAGAAATAGCCACGTTGCCAAAAATAAAACACACAATGAAAACACTCAAGACCAGCCTGAGCTTTCAGCTGAGTCCTGGGCCGTGTTGCAAAGTTGAAAGGTCAAGTTCATGTTGGCAATGAACTACAGGGTGTTCTTTCTCTGAACCCTTGGAGTTCGGGCAGTTCTGCTTTGTCACATGGGGTCCCTCAGAGTTGAAACCAACTTGACAGCCTTTCTAACAAGAGCAGTAGTAGGCATCCCAGGATGGCACAAATGGTTAAGCACTGGACTGTGCACCCAAGATTGACGGTTCAAATCCACACAGAGGTGCCTCCGAAATAAGTCCTATCGAACTGCTTTCCAAAGGTCACAGCTTTGAAAACCCTAGGGAGTAATTCTACTCTGCACCCTCAGGGTTGGACATGGGTTCTAATCCACTGGACGACAACTAACAACAACAGCAACTTAAGCAATTGCTACCTCTCTCAACACTCAATAGGAGCCCTGGTAGTGCCCTGAGCCAAGCATTGGGCTGCTAACCACAAGGTTGGCCGTTCAAACCCACACTTCTGCAGAGATTTTCAGTCTCAGAAACCCTACATAGGGTTGTTAATGGAGTTCTGCTGTAAGATAAGCCCTGGACTGCAAGGTCGGTTTGAACCACAAAGTCAGTGGTTCAAACCCACAACTGTTCCTCAGAAACTATGAATTGGAGCTGACTTGACAACACTTAACAACAACAACAGGAGTTGGAATCGACTCGTTGGCAGTAGATTTGGTTTCCTGGACTTTCAACTTTTATAACACATAAAGGAGGAAGGTTTTGTTGTGATGTTTTCTGCTGAGGAACCCGAGGGAGGCTCTGAGAGTTGAGGCAGCTTTCTCAACACCTCATGGTCAAGAATTGGCTGAGCCAGGATTCAAACCCAGCTCTGTCTGATTCCGAGGCCCTGGGACTTGAACTCAGAGTCCCAGTCTCTTTGTTTGCAAAGCTGCCAGACTGATCCGGGAGAACCAGTTGAACTGGTTCACTGTCTCCAACCTAACCTATTGTTTTTACTTCTTCCTTCATTGGCCTGAAGCTGAGAATGCTGCAAAACAGAATGACTCTGTCCAATCATTTAAAGTTCAAACATTCAGAGGGGGGACAGCCCCAGTCACGAGATGCAGTCTAATTAACACTCATGAGAGTAAATATGCCAATCATGGCTGCCACGTGGTCAGCAGCCAACATCATAAACATCCTCCTTCAGCGAGCCCAGCACCCAAGATCAGACTTCCTGTGGGCTGTGGCTAGGTGGCCTACATCTGCAAAGATCTGTCCTGACAGTCTCTGGGCTCCAGGGGGCGCTGGACACAAAGTCAAAGTTGGTTACTCTACCGCTCCTGGTTTTAGGAGTTCTGGTGGTGCTGGGGTTTAAGCACGGGGCTGCTAACCACAAGGTTGATGGTTCAAGGTTCAAACCCACCAGCTGCTCCATGGGTAAAACATGAGGTTATCTGCTCCTGTAAAGACTTAACAGTTTCGGAAACTCTATGGAGAATAAGGTCATTGAGCTGGGATCAAGCCAATGGCTATGAGCTTTCCTCCTGGTTTGACTTTGTTGGGTCTAATATGTTTGCTTCTGAAGCCATTAACTCCATCTTTAGTAATAGTAATATTAATATTAGGCTTGCCACATTTATCAAATTTAGGATGGCCGATTAAATTTGAATTTCAGGTAAACAATGAGTGATTTTTTTAGCATTAGTACGTCTCAGACATTTCATGGGTATCCTGCATTTTGTCTGGTAATTAGGGTCAATATCATACCATCTACATGGAATCAAACCAATTCTGTAGCTCATGCTCTTTGGTTGTTGTTATTAAGTGCCATCGAATCGGTTCCGACTCACAGTGACCCTGTATAGGGTATCCGAGGAACAGCTGGTGGGTTTGAACTGTCGACCTTGTGGTTCACAGTTCAGTGATGACCCACAGCACCACACCAGAAGTCCATGCCCTTCGGTAATACACCATTATCCTTCTCCTCCCCACCCACTGGACCCCTGGGTCCTCCATCCAGGGTCGATGACTTCCACAGAGTATGCCCTGAGTGGTTCTCAGAGCCCCATGTTCAGAGGAACCCCGCACTTGGTTTGATGTTCCTCTCTTACCATCCTGACAATTTCCACACTCTTTTGAACAAGGAGCCCTGCATGTTGACTTTGCAATGCTGTTGTTCT
The DNA here is from genome assembly GCF_000296735.1 of Chrysochloris asiatica. Taxonomy (NCBI): domain Eukaryota; kingdom Metazoa; phylum Chordata; class Mammalia; order Afrosoricida; family Chrysochloridae; genus Chrysochloris; species Chrysochloris asiatica. The sequence goes on from NW_006408525.1 coordinate 38,991,135, forward strand.
TCTCCCCAGATGTCATTGAGTCTACACTAACCCATAGTAACCCCATGTGACAAAGTAGAACTACCCCCATCGTTTCCTAGGCTGGTGGCGCTGTAGACTAAGCACTGGACTGCTAATCACAAGGTTAGCAGTTCAAATGCAGCAGCTGTTGCTTTGGGAAAGCAACTGTAAATCCCATGAAGATGTACAGTCTCAGAGACCCTATAGAGGGTCACTATGAGTCGGAACCAACTTGATGGCAGTGGTTTTGGCTTGGGTTGACTCTTCAAGGAAGCAGATCACCAGGTCTTTCTCCCGCAAAGCCACTGGATGGGTTTGAACTGCCAACTATTTGGTTAGCCACTGTGTGCCTAAACATCGTACCTCCAGGACTCTGTCATTTTACACTGGACCTTGCAAATTATGTAACTTCTGCCTCCACCTGGTCTAGAAGTACATGGTGGGCTAGATACTTGCTTCCAGGGATCATCACTCCAGGGGTCTTGTCCCTGTGGACAGATGCCTTGCACCTGTCTGCTTTGTATTCCCCAAACCAGCTCGGGGACTTCCGGTCTCTGACTTCTGAGCTTCTCCTCACCCTAAGTACTAGTGTGGTTGGTGCTTACTTAGTTCTCCTTGCTGCTGGCCTCCACCTTCGACCTCTGTGTTCTCACAGATTCCTGCCTGGTTACCTGGCCCCAGAGTTCTTACTTTATCCCTATTCCTGTCCTCCTGTCTGTCTGTCTGCCAGTAGCCCCAGGGCCCCTCAGGGGCATGACCCCCACAATCAACTCTGACCTTTCCTGCCCTGCCATAACATGTATCTTCAGCCAGCCTCTACCCAGGTTCCGGGGGCCGACAGGATGGCCACAGAGCTGTGTAAACAAGCTCTAGATCTGTCCCTATTTGGGCAACTCCACAAGGGAAAATAATATGTCGCAGGAATTTCAAGAATGCAGAGCATCCAAAGAGTCCTTAGGCAGACTCTTCCTGCTGTAGACAAGTGTGCCCCTCAGATGAGGAGGGAAGACAGGGGCTTCACCCCAGGAGGGCCGAGTGTGGAGAAAGGAGGGAACACACAGGGATTGCAGGGCGAAACTGCTTATTTTATCATGAGGTGGCTTTCTTTGAATTGCTAAGAAGTGTGGTATGTGAATATTTATATGTGTTTATCTATGTATGTATAGGTATGCATGAGGGGACTTCAAAAAGTCATGGGAGAAAAATGGAACTAAGAGAGAATGGAATTTTTCCACAAACTTTTAAAGCCCCCGCCAATGTCTTTTGAAAACAATTATTTTACTCATGGGTCATGATGGACAACTTCTAAATCTCTCTGTGTGGGTTTTGTTGTATGAAAATCGGCAATGAGATGCCCTCTCACAAAGCAGCTATGATGGTTTAATGAAACCCAGCAAAGCTTCTAAAAGCCATGTGGCAGAGACCACCAAGGATCAGGCAGGACAAGGAGGCTTTTGAACCCAAACATCAGGCAGGACGAGGGGGCTTCTGAACCCAAACATCAGGCAGGACGAGGGGGCTTCTGAACCCAAACATCAGGCAGGAAGAGGGGGCTTCTGAACCCATCCTCTGAGGTTCCAAGCCTGGTTTTACTGTTTCCAAGCTATGTGCTCTGAACACTTCATTTCCCTCTTGACCTGTTTCCTCAACCATAAAATGACAGTCTACTTCATCCATCTTAACTGAGCTGTTGCTAGTTGTGAAGCACTTTGCTTCGTGCCCTGCACATCACGAACTTTCAGCAAACATCAGACATTAAAGGCTTCTCCCCTGTCCCCAGCCGGCTTGGGTCACACAGGAGGCAACAAGAAGAAAGCAGTTTGGTCCTACTAATGGGTGGTCTATGGGGTGCTTTGATCATTGAGGAGTCCCAGAGGGGTGCAAAATGGTTGATAGTTCAAGTCCATCCAGAGTACTTGAGAAGTAAGACCTGGTAATCTCTGTTCAAGAAATCGGCCCTTGAGACTCTAGGAGCACAGTTTCACTCTGATAGACATGGGGTCTCCAAGGGTTAGGGTCTTCTCAACAGCAATGGGTTGGTTTGGTTTTGTCAATTGAGAATTCCGTCAAAGCTGAGCATGCTCTGCAGAATGGATCTGCAGCGTAGAACTGTGCTCCCCAGGGTTTTCAGCGGCTGATTTTTCGTAAGTAGATCCCACTCATGGGATCCCCATATGTGTCAGAGTAGAACTGTGCTCCACAGGGTGCTCAGTGAATGAGCTTTGAGAATTAGATCACCAGGTCTGTCTTCTGAGGTACCTTGTCTTGGTGTGGAGTCGAGTCATTAACCTTTTGGTTCGCAGTGGAGAACTTCAGTACCTGTACCGTCTAGAGTCTCCTCTTATACCTGAGTGGTTTTATTTCTTTTGGATTATTCACCTCCATTAAGCAAAAGAGGTATCTTTTTAAGATTCTAGAATCTTAGGTCAATTCTCAAAAGTGGCTCCTTTCTCTAAACCATGTCATTTACTGTGAGTTCTTCCCACCTCACGGACACATCAGTCTTAACCCTCTGCACCCCTAGGGCTTCCTGGGTGCATCCTTGATGCCCCTCTTCTCTCAGGGCAGAGAAACATGGAAAACCAGAAACCACAGTGCTGACACTCAGCCAAACGACAGGAATGTTGCAGACGGCCTCTATTTCCCTGGGCAGCTGGAGCTGAGAGGTGGCCTGGGGTAGGCTGAGTGGAGGGCACAGGGACCCCCCCACACACACACACTTGTATGAGAATTGCCGCTCTTTATTATTCTTCTTAAGACTCCACAGCAGCCAGAGAACCTAGACAGGAGAAAGAGAGCTGGTGGAAGAGAGAGAGAGGAAGAGTGAAGAGAAACACAATTAAAAGCCCGCCTGTCTCAAACATGACCAGCTGAGGCCCCGTTCCGCCCTCACACACGCTCAGGGCTGAGATTAGTGCCAGCAGCAGGCAAGACAAGCTTTCTGGAAGCCGGAGGCATGCTCCCCTCAGCCTGACAGCCAGTGAGCAGTGAGGAGAACTGTGTACCCACAGCCCTTGGACCTCCCAGGATGGAGCAGCTCTACACCCCAACCAACCTCTGGAGGGAGAGCTTACGTTAAAGGAGCACCCATCACCTCCACCCTACCATACACACACTCACACACCACACACCCACATATTCTCACACTGACGTCCACAGACACACACACTCACACACCTGACACACACTCACACACCACACACACTCACATCACACCCCCCACATATTCTCACAATGACATTCACAGACACACACACTCATCCACTCACACTCACGTGTGTTCACACTCACATACACACCACACACACACACATGCACACACACACAGACGCAAACCCCTGATTGATCTGGCATGAGAAACTCGAGGAGTCACAGACAAGCCCCTCAGAGCCAAGCCTCCCCCAGGGCAGCATGGATGCTAGGCTTTCCACCCCCGTCCCTCGCCCTCAGCCGCTCAAGCGAGGTTTCCAGAGCTGCCAGCTATCCATAAAAAGCAAATCTTCCACCCGGGTTCAGTATTTTACTTGATGGTTCTGTTTCCATGGCAACCAGCCTTACAAGGCCTCATCACTGCTCTGTTATCTGACAAGGGGAACGTGGAAAAGACTGTGATGGGGAGGGCTGAGGGCTGAGAGCAGGCTGTGGAAAAGGCCTGACTGTGCCCGAGGGTGACACCATCTGGAGACTTTATGTCCCTCTCCTCGAGGACTGTGGTCCACACAGCGGGGCTCCCCCACAGCCTCCTTGGTTCCAGGTCCCCGTGAAGCAGAATATTCCCTGCTACAGAGCTGCCTGCCATCTTTGTCCCGCCCTTTCCTCTTCCTTCTTGAACTTCCTTGTACCTTCTTTTCCACTCATCCCTCCCAGCCCCCATTCAGGCCTTAAGGCCCCACCAGGCTTTAGAAAGGACACACAGGCCAACAAAATCACTGGCCCCTGGCTGCCCCAGGACCAGGGCTTCATAGCAGTTCTTCCCAGGTCAGTCACGGTCAAGAAAGCAAAACCAGACGAGACCCAAGTTGGTAAAATGCTGGCAACAACCAGGATGGCTAAATCATAGGCCAATGCTCTGACAGAGATGAAATCTCCCTCCTAGAAAACAAAGGCAGTGTTGCCCATTGCAAAGCAGCCGAATCTCTTGGTTGGAAGAGTCTGAAACAACGGTGCCCGGCTCAAAAGTGGCCGTGCCCACATGACTCTGAATGTGTGTTTCTCTGCACCGTTCTGGCAAGAATCCATTCTCCCACACCAGGCTCCTGAAAGCGTGTGCTACACCTCTTCTGAGTTTCATTTATCACCATTCTGGTACACTCACATTTTACCAGTTCACGTCTGTCTCAATTTTGCTGCGTCAGCCATGACTGAATCACTTCCAATTAGTTCAAAGCCCAGCCCAGGATAACGTTAGACAGAAACCAATCAAACCAAATCATCTAATGGATTTTAGGTTGGTTTATAACATGTTAAACCACTAACTGAAAGGCTGGCAATTCAAGTCCACCCAGAGGCACCTCAAAATAAAAGGACAACTCTACTTTCATAAAAGCAGCCATTGAAACCCTATGGAGGGCAGTTCTACTCTGACACAGAGTTTCCAAGAGTTGGAATTGACACAATGGTAATGACTGATTGGTTCCTTGTTATTGGTGGTGCTCAACCAGGGTGACTTGCCCCTTGGGGGGGACTGGCAACATCTGAATACGGTTTTGACGGTCAGAACTCAGGGGGCAAGGAGAGGAAGACACAGAGCTGTTGGCATCTCTAGCAGGTAGAGACCACACCACAGATGCTGTTAAACATCCTACAGTGCACAAGATAGCCCCCTGTCCCTACAAAGAGTGACCTAGCTCAAAATATCAGTCTTGCCAAGATTGAGAAACTCTGACTGGATGTTCACTGTGCTTCTTTAAATAAAAACAACAATGTAGCACACTGACCTTTCATCGGGAAAGGTGGCCTACACAAGGAAGCATTCTTTTAAAGCAAAAAGTGCAGGAGAATCATTGCAAAAACACTGGGATCCCAAAGCATTATGTATCATGTGGCTACAGTCTAAATCCAAAGATGGTTGGCCAAAGGCTTTAACCTTAGAACCGAGTCTTCTGGGAGTCAGGGACCTGGCTGAAGTTGTGAGAAAATGTCTGTGTATCCTTGGGTGGATCCCAAAGTCATTGGATTTTCAAAGGGGAAAATGACTCAGAAAGTTTGAAAGCCAGTGATCTAGAGTCCATGTGCTCTGACATGTATAGTGTCTGTCTTCCTCCAATATATCCTCCCTCTTCTAACCTTGATATCACAGAGCCTGTAGCCTTCTTCTCTTTGTCAGTTTCAAAGGGGAGATACAGATGCCCCAACAGAAACGAATAGATGTATGGATACCCATTCAACCTCAGAATCTGAGTTGGGCTCTGTCCAAAGTACACAGCTTCCACCCAGCACATCTGAGTGCAGAGACATACCTGGTTTACCTTCACTTCATTTGGATTGGTTACTCGATCCAGGCCATAGTCCAACACGTTGTTCACTCCTGGCTAAAGGAATAAAGACAGAGCATAAGGACCACAACAAAAAAGAGGTTTAGTTCCTAGTTTATATCAAGTCTTGGCCAAGCAACTCACTGTAAGGCTGAGAAGTCTTGGTGCCAAGCCCACAGGGAGTTAAGAGAGTGTGTAAGACCCACAGGCAAGCCAGTGAGGTCTATGGGGGTTGTTCTGTCGCCATGGCATAGTGGTGATAGACCTAACATAGTAGAATGAATAGATGGTTGGATGGATGGATGGATGGATGGATGGGTGGGTGGATGGGTGAATGGATGGGTGGATGGATGGATGGATGCATGGGTGGTTGGATGGATGGGTGGATGGACGGATGGAGATGGATGGATGGATGGATGGATGGATGGATGGATGGATGGAAGGAAGAACTGATGGAAGGGTGGATAGGTGGATGAAGAAAGAAAGGATGTATAGAAGGATGGGTAGATGGGTCAATGAATGGATGAATGGAAGGATAGATGAATGGGGAACAGATGTTGAGCAACACTCAAGCTCATCAAGATTTCAATGA
>NW_006408525.1:38999980-39001130 GCF_000296735.1 Chrysochloris asiatica
AAATAAATAAATAAAAGATTTCAATGACGTTGACATACGTGGGACTCCCACCTCCTCCTGCAGTATTCTTTCCCCATCTACTAGGCTTCTGTCCAGGGCAGGGAAGCAGAGGATGGAGATGTAACCATGCGGTGCTTTGGAAGAGTCCCCATCTCAGTCAGCACCTCTGGATTCCACTCCTGGCTCTCCTACTTCCCACCTGTACAAAAGATCCTGGGAGGAAGCCACTTCTCCTTTCTCCTACCTGAGAGGTTACTTAGATGGGCTGTGAAGCTCCCCAGAGAGCGTAGTTAAGACACAGCATTATGTTGGAAGGGGAGTATATTCATTTTGAGATTCTGCACATAAAGGGCCAGGCCCAACTCTCCAGTAGATCTTGCTTGGTCTCTCGACTCCTTGTGGCCATACATTCGGGTCTTTCAATGTGCTACATGCTGATTTGGTGCCAAGCATCCATCAAATGTTCAACAATATGTACTGTGGTTAATCAGGCTGGCTACCCTGAGCAGAAAATAGGGAGGGATGGGGTGTGACTGGGCGCTATGCCCATAGATCTAGACTCATCAACAGGGCCAGATGCCTCTGATGTAGAAGAACAAGGGATAAATTTTATAGAAAAATGTTTTAAACAAAAATGAATATTATTATATATAATTTTATATTTGTTATAAAACGTGTTTACATATAGCCTTAGTATAAATCGTGTAATAAATATGCAAATACTGGAAGACAAATTATTCACTGTTTCTGTGACAGTCAAATTTAACAGGATCTTTTTCATTCTTATTTGCTAAATCTGGCAATCCTAGTTCCCTGGGATACCATGAGGGCAGATACTGGACATACATCTAGACAAGCAAGAGAGAAAAGAAGGAAACGGAAAAGGGATTTGCTGTGGTTGTCAAGTACCATGGAGTCAGTTCTGACTCAAAGCAACCTTGTCTAGGGTTTCCAAGGAGCAGCTGGTGAGTTTGAACAGCTGACCTTGAGGTTAGCAGCCCACACAGTTGAGCCACACAGTTGAACACCTTTGCATAGTCAATAAAGCACAAGTAAACATCATTTTATGGTGCAAGTTCACTCTATGGGATAAGCAATGGACTCCAAACCACAAGGTTGGCAGTTCAAGCCCACCAGACACTTGGCAAAA
>NW_006408525.1:39001678-39038580 GCF_000296735.1 Chrysochloris asiatica
AGTGACCCTGGATAGAATTCCCAAGGAGTGGCTGTGGGTTTGAACTGCCAACCTTACGGTCAGCAGTCCAGTGCTTATCCTACAGCACCACATCAGGACTCCTTGGCATATATAGATATAATGATAGATACTTCTATCTCTCTCTGTATACGGAGTCCTATGTGACATTGTAAGATAAGTATTGGACTGTAAGGTTGGTTTAAACTGAAAGGTGGGTGGTTCAAACTCACTAGCCACTTCTCTGAAACCCTATACAGGGTCACTATGAGTGAGAATTGATTTGACAGCGCTTAGGACCAGTCACTGGAGAAGGATATCATGTTTGGTAAGGTGGAGGGTCAGAGAAAAAGAGGAAGACCCCCCAACGAGATGGATTGGCCAAATGGCAGCATCGATGGACTCAAGTGTGGCAACAATAGTGAGGTTGGCCCAGGATCAGGTGGTGTTTCGTTCTGCTGTGCATAAGGTCACTATGGGTCGGTACCGACTCGATGGCACCTAACAACAACAGTATGTAGTCCAATAGATAGAGATATAAGCATGCTATTGTTAAATGCTGTGAAGTCTGTTCTGACTCATGGTAACCCAATACAGGGTTTCTGAGGACCAGCTGATGGGTTTGAATTGCCAACCTATATATGGACCAAGCACTGGACTGCTAACTACAAGGTCAGTGGTTTAAACTTACCAGTGGCTCCTTGAAAATCTCACGCAGAGTAGCTATGAGTTGGAACCAACTACAAGGTATTAACAACAACAAATTATATATATGTGTATGGAATCCTGATGTGGCCCTGCTAACCACAAGGTCAGTGGTTCAAACCCCCCCAGCCACTCCTTGGAAACCTTATACAGGGTCTCTATGAGTCAGAACCAACTTGATTTAACAACACTTAACAACAGCAACATACACATTTACATATATATGTAAGCAGGTATGCATATACTTTTGAAATTTTAGACAATAAACTACATGTAGATTTTCATACTGGTTTATGATATGATTTGTCAGACCATTTTCCCAGGTCATTCAATGGTCATTAAAATATTACATAATAGCTTCTCAATGTTCCCTTATAAGTACCTTAATTAATTTTACCACCCTCCAGTATTGGACATTTCTCCCAACCTCAACAGGAAATGGTGACGATTATAGATTACACCTCAATGTAAAGAAAACAAAAATCTTCACAAAAGGATCAATAAATAGCATTATGATAAATGGAGAAAAGACTGAAATTGTAAACAATTTCATTTTACTTGCATCCACAACCAACATTCATGGAAGCAGGAGTCAAGAAATCCAAAGACAGATTGCATGAGGCAAATCTGCTACAAAAGACCTCTTTAAAGTGTTCAAAAGCAAAGTGCACCTGGCCCAAACCATGGTATTTTCAATTGCCTCCTATGCGTGTGAAAGTTGGACAATGAATAAAGAAGACTGTAGAAGAATCGATGCATTGAATGACGGTGTTGGTGAAGAATATTGAAAGTACCATGGACTGATAGAAGAACAAGTAAATCTGTCTTGGAAGAAGTACAGACAGAATGCTCCTTAGAAGTGACAATGGCAAGACTTCCTCTCTCATACTTTGGACAAATTATCAGGAGGGACCAGTCTTTGCAGAAGCCTATCATGCGTGGTAAAATGGAGGGTAACCAATAAAAAGGAAGACCCCCCACCAATGAGATGGATTGGCACGGTGGCGACAACAATGTTCAAACTTAGTGATGATTGTGAGGATGGCGCAGGACCGGGCAGGGTCTTGTTCTGTTGTGCCTGGAACCGACTCAATGGCACCTAGCAACAACAGGAAGTGGAGGCCAGACAGCTCCTTCTCCGACGAGGACTTGTGTAGGTGCTGGAAACCAAAACTCAGATCAGTTACTATTGAGACACTTCCAATTCCTGGTGAGCCCTGTGTGTCAGAGTAGAACTGTACTCTGTAGGGTTTTCAATAGATAGCTAGCCAGGAAGTAGATAGGCAGACCTTTCTTCTGAGGTACCTCTAGATGGACTTGAATTTACAGTCTTTCAGTTAGCAGTCAAGCGCTGAACTTTTTTTTTTTTTTTTAAAGGTTCGATTTCTGTTGTTGTTGTTGTTCTTGTTAAGTGTCTTCAAGTTGGTTCAGACCCAAAGGGACCCTGTATAGGGTTTCTGAGGAGTGGCTGGTGAGCTTGAACCGCCGACCTTGCAGAAAGCACTAAACTTTTTGTACCACAGACGTTCAAAACAAGGACCACTGAGCTCGGTTCTCACCCAGGTGGCCTCCTGACTTAGTGATAAGCATGTGGACAAGGAGGGAAGAGGATACAGCAAAGATGCATTGGTTGGTTGTCTGGTTGGTTGCTTGGCTGGCTGCTTGATTGGTTACTTGGTGGGTAAGTCCTGCCAAGTCATTTCTGACTCACAGCGACACTGTGTAGGGTTTCTGAGGCTATAAATCTTTGTGGGAGGAGAAAGTCTCATCCTTTTCCCAGCATGGATGCCCAAAAAATGACATTTTCAAAGGAAATCACTTCTTCCTTGTTCATTTACACAACCAACTGCCTGTTGTTTACATGAAGCACTGATTGGTAGTTTGTTCCCTCAGCGTAACAAATGAGAGAGGATCATCATTTCCAACATCACAGGACTCTGACTCATGATGGTATCTGGGCTTGGGAATCAGGGGGACTGGGATCAGATGGCTCAGCCATCACCACCCACAACTGATCTTTGCCTCTGCCGGTGACAATACCCCATCTCTAATGTCGGGCACAACCTTCCTTCCCTCCCTTCTAGAACCTGTACCCTTCCCTTGGTGGCCTCAGCACTCGGGTCTTCCCTCTAGGGGAGTAAAGATCACCAAGTTCTGGTCATTCAGGTGCTGAGCTCCTTGAGATGAGCATGGGACCACATGTGAGTCCTTCCAGATCAGTGACATGTCAGTCATGATTTGGCATCAGATGTGGATTCTTATCCTAGCACTTTCCCCTCTGGGTAATGGGGTGACAGTTCTCCCTACTTCACAGGTTTGAATGGTACACTCTTTCAAAAGCACAGATGCGTAGTAAGTGTTCAGTAACATGTAGCTGCTATTTCCTTCCTGGCTTCTAATTCCTGACCTGACTTAAAGATTTCAAAGCTTAACAGATAGACCCATGAACGAATCAATTCAGTAACTACGGACTGAGTCGCCCACGACAACAGCTGGTGATGGTCCACGTATGGGCTGCTTTACAGTCCCCAGTGCCAAGTACTTTATTTGCTTTGGCTGCCTTCTCTCCCACTCGACTGGCGGCTTGTTTGGGAGATAGTCTGACAGCCGGTAAGCCCCTGGGATCCCTGGGATTGTCAGTCAGACTGCTCAATTCCAGGCTGAGGTACTCCTTAAAACAGGATGATCTTCCAACAGAGCGCCTTCCACTCTGCTCTGGAGGACAGATCTGGATGCATGTTGCCTCATCTCTGTTGTTGCTGTTGTTACTAGTTGCCATCAAGTTGGCTCTGACTCAGTGATCCCACATACAACAGAACAAAACACTGCCCGGCCCTACACCACCAAGGCCATTGGTGTGCTAAGTCCACTGTTGGAGCCTGTTTGTATTGGAGGTGCGTGCCTTTCACCTCCGTGGCTCATCTTCCGGCACAATATCAGACAATGTTCCCTCAGGATCTAGAGGGGTTTTATTGGCTACTTTTCAGAAACTGACCACCAGACTTTCCTTCCCAGTCTGTCTTAGTCTGAAGTTCTGCTGAAACAAGTCCACATGGGTCACCCTGCTGGTACTTGAAAGATTCCAGCTCCACAGCAAAACACAAGCTGCCTCAATATGACAAAGTAACAGCGTGGTCTCTGGCTGCTGGTCAGTAAGAGCGACCAAATGGAAAGAGCGGTTTTGAGTCCCATTAATTTCAGGACTACTCAAAGTACATCAGACTTAGATTCTGAATGTGGGTCTCAGGTATGATCCAAGACGGACCAGCCATACTTGGACCCAGGCATGACATTTGTTAGACCACAGTGACTCATGCCGTATTCTAATAACCAAGGAAGCTACAAAGAGACATCATGTGACACTGTCGTGGGAAGCAGCAAAGTATCAGGCTTAAGTAGGAGGGCTCTGCTCTGCAGTCAGCTGTGTATGGGCTCAGTTCCTGTGTCACTTGCCAGCTGTGTAACTTGGGGACAAAGTTTCAATGTCTCTGAGCTTCAACATGCTTGTCACTAAAATAAGAGCAGGGCAACAAAGATTGAATAATAAAGTGACTAGAAAACACTTAGACAGTGCCCAGCACATTGTAAGTTCTCCATTGAGGTCTCTTGCAATGACAATAATGATGATGATGACAGTGGTGAAGGTGTGCAGGTGATAGAGGTGGTTGAGGTGGTAGTAGTAGAGTTGGTCACGATGGAGGTGAAGGTGAGACAATGATGGTGGTGGTGGTGGAGGTAGTGAAGGTTATAAGGGTGGTGGAGGTGATGGAGGTGGTAGAGTTGGTCATGATGGAGATGAAGGTGAGACAATCATGGTTGTGGTGGTGGAGGTGTTAGTGGTTAGGATGACAGAGGTGATCAAGGTGGTAATGATGGTGGTGATGGTGGAGGTGATCAAGGTGGTAATGGTGGAGGTAGTGAAGGTTATAAGGGTGGTGGAGGTGACGGAGGTGGTAGACGTGGTCATGATGGAGGTGAAGGTGAGACAATGGTGGCAGTGCAGGTGTTAATGGATCAGAATAGGAGCAGACAGGGCCCCTTGGCAGATTGTGTGCACAGTAATTAGGAACTGACTTTGCAAGATTGCAGTCACATGGGCATTTCCACACTTCGGAGTCTCTACATGCATCATAAAAGCCATTCTCCACTCTCTAAGGAATAGGATTCCCTCAGTCATGGGTCCACTGGGCACCTGGGCATCTCCCGAGGTGAGTAACCCAGTCACCATTCTCGCTTATCCTCTGGAAGGCGCCCCTCTTCTGGACAAATAACCAAGTACTGGATGAGCAATGGGCTACTTGTTCCCTTCTTGTAGAAAGACCTCACTGCTGAGCTACCAAGGAGAGGCATGTATATGGCAATTTGTCCAGGATCCTGTGCTCAGTCACTCAGCCCCCAGGGACCCATGTTGGGCATTTGCACACTGGTTTACTTAGAGAGGGAGCCATGAAGCACAGAAAGTCCAGTAAACTGCTTGGGGATCAATTCCAGGACCTTCACTCCAACAACAGACTCCTCGACAGATGGAGCACCTGCAGGGAACTGCTTCTAAATATACGAAACAGTTAAAAATACAATGACCCTGAAGTTTAAAACCTCGTAAGCTTTTACAACAGGACTATCCAGTTCATTCTCTAGCTCTGAGAATTTCAGAAGCCTGACAAGCAAGAAACTGGAGGAGGAAGAAATCTTTGTTTCTAACTTCTCACTTTCTAGAATCCCTTTCACATCTCTCATTCCCCATGATTCAGTAGGCAGCACACAGTTTGACACAGGAGGAAACTGAGGCACCAGCAGTCACCACAGTGCGGGGAGGAGGCTTCCATTCCCCAGTGATGAGCTGTGACACATTACACTCAGCTGTGTGCAGCTTGTTTTCCCTGATCACTAAGAGTGACAAAATCACAGGTGAAAGGTGTTCCACGTAGTGAGAAGCCTAGTACATACTTAGTCCCTTCTCTCCCCATCCCATCTCCACTACCAGGGAAGGAATCCAGGAGAGGAAAATGAGAGGGAACAAGAGACACAAAGCATGGCTTTGGCTGCGCAGGGTTTCAGTGCTCCATAATATTTTATTTTTCTGCTTTGGAGTCTGAATTCTGGTTGATTCATCTTAAGGTCCTTTTTCAAGACATGGCATCCTGGCCAATAAAAAGTCCCAGCTTTCATGATAGACAAACTCATTCTGGTTCCTCCCTTAGGCCCACCTACTTACTCCTAACACCAACAGATGGGCCACAAGGACACTCCATCCAGACAGTGTACCTGTTCTTCCAGCCAAGGGCACCTGGATGCTAAGCCATCATCCCACAGCTCCTCCTGCTGGGCCAACCCAGACCCAGACAGAGACAAGCTGGCAGAGAGATGGTGCATGGGGTTGGTGGGGGGGGGGGGGGGGGGGGGGGAGAGGAGACTCATAAGAAGAGATGCTGAGGGTCATAAGGCTAATACTTACAGGGCATCGATGGACCAGCCAATACGCCTTCTCCTGGCAATCCAGGGCGTATCTGTCTGCTTTGTTCCTTTCCTTTCCAGTCCTGAAAAAACAAAAGCCATATTTAAGGCCATTGGTGATGGTCTCCCCACTAGATACCTGGGCAACCCTCCCCAACTTGCCCAAATAATCCATGTTTGCCATAATAATAAAAATCGCAAATTCTAATGTCCCATTTGGAGTCCTGGTGTGGCGCTGTAGGATAAGCACTTGACCACAAGGTTGGTGGTTCAAGCTCACCAGGCGCTCCTCAGAAACCCTACACAGGAACCGACTCAACAGCACTTAACAGTAACAAATGTCCCACTTAAGTGTCTGGTCCACTTCTAACTACTTTCACACATAGTAACTAATTTAACACTTCCAGTGGTCCTTGCTCATGTCACAGAGCAGGGACCAAAGGCAAAGAGAAGTTGCATCTCCTGCCCGAGTGAGTGGAGGACGTGGAGGTGGTAGGGGCAGTGGGGAGGTGGAAGGTAGAGGTGATGGAGGAGATGGGAGTGATAATGATGATGGGGTGGTGGAGGTGGGGGGATGTTGGGAGCCATGGGATGGTGGGAGTGGGGTGGGGTTAGTGGAGGTGCTGAAAGTGGTGGGGGCTTTGAAGGGTAAAGGTGGTAGAGATGACAGAGTCATGAAGATAGTGGAGGTGTAGAGGCAGTGGAGGGCTGTGATGGGGAACTGATGAAAGTATGGGGATGTTGGAGGTGATGACGGATGGTGAGGGGGGAGGTGGTGGGGTGCTGGAGGGGGTAGGGGAAGTGGGGGTGCTGGAGGAGGTGGGGGTTATGGAGGAGGTGGAGATAGTGGGGTGCTGCAGGGGGTGGGGGTTATGAGGGGTGGAAATAATTGGGTGCTGGAGGGGCTGGAGGTTATGAGGGGTGGAGGCAGTGGAGGGGATGGAGAGGGTGGAGAAGGTGAAGGTTTGGCCCACCATCCACGCTTTCTCTGACATCATTGAGCTGCAATGCAGTCATATCCCATGACTAACCTTAAAATTAAATCAATTGCACTGACATCATTACTACAATGAGAAATGGATACATTTCTGGGATGGCATTTGACTACCTAGCTTTAAGAGAACTTTTCCCTGTTTTTGGCAAACACCACAATCACCAGCTGAACCAGTGGGCAGCGATCAAAGCTGGAGCTTGCAGTGGGGAAATGCCAGCTCTGGGAGTTCCCCTGTCAGCTCCATTCTGTCACTCCCTAGAGTTCATGCCAAGTCAGGACTTTGTCTGAGCCCAGCTGACAACTGAAAAAGCGACTTCTCTTTCCTCTTCTCTCTGACTCCCCGTCTCCCATCATGGCTAGGAGATGCTGGACTGTCCTTCCACAGGGGACAGGGAGTGCTCATTCAGGACCATTTCCACAACGACCTCAGCTCACACTCAGCATTGCTTGTTTTTCCAGGCAACATGGGATGACGCACATGTCCTCCACCAGGCCGAGTCGGTGGATTTATTTTCCAGCTAATGTTTTGTGAATAATACCCAGAGCGCCAGATGGGGTGAGCAGGGCCATTCCAGTCGGGTGTTTGACCAACCGAGTCTAGAAATTAAATATAAACACAGTCGCTCCAACTTCCCCTTGCCAACCTAACTGGATTTTCTCCCAGGCTAACAAACCCTTCTTCAGGAAGATGAGCCCCTGAGGGCCCGAGGCACGATGGAGTTTCCAGAACACTGAACGACTCTGTACATAGAGTCGATGACTACATTACCCCTTTGCCCCTTTGCTACATTGCTCCTTTGAAGCTTTACTGCTCAATTTTTCTGTGACATAGGTCACTGGAGAGGAACTGTAATCTGGGAGAACCAGTTAACTGATTTATTTTTAGTTTATTGTGTTATGGTTTGGTTTTTAAGAAACCGTATTCACTTATTAATCATTCATTCATTCATTTATTCACTTGTGTACTTTATTAAACTAAAGAGATATAGTCCCTGTCTTAGATGAGCTTGTGTTCCACACATTATACAAACAAACAAGAAATATTATTCTAGAAAGAAAAAGAAAACTAATTTCTACCTAGACTCATGTTGTTGTTATGTACCATGGAGTCGGTTCTGACTCATAGTGACCCTGCACAAGGTTTCCGAGGCTGTAAATCTTTACAGGAGCAGAAAGCCTCATCTTTCTCCCGCAGAACCACTGGTAGTTTCGAACTGCTGACCTTGAGGTTAGCAGCCCAATTCGTAACCACTACGTTACCAGAGCTCTTTACCTATATTAACTTATATTAATATCATGTTAAGTGTCGTTGAATTGGTTCCAATGCATAGTGATCCTATATAGGGTTTCCAAGGATCAGCTGGTGAGTTTGAACCGCCAACCTTGCAGTTCAAACCAACCTTGAGGTCAAGAGCTTGTCCTATGGCACCACACCAGGATTCCATATCAATATTTTAAAGATTCTTTATTATTAAGTTGTAAACAAACATAGATTACCCAGGTGAGGGAAATCAATGATGAACTCCCAAATTTCTGCCTCCACAAGGTGACCTTTTATAAGGCACAGAGAAAAGAATCACCTCCTACAATCACAACTGACAGGCTGACAGTAGCAACGCATCACTTACGAATGCCCAGCCTCAGAAGCAGGGAGGGGCTATTCCAAGTAGGGACAGACTGCTTCTGAGGCTCTTGGGGTATGACATCACCACCAGCCATTAAGGGGTGCCCAAGAAAGCTCTCGTGGGGGTTTCTCTTTATCCTGCTCTGGCTAGGGGAAGTAGCCCAAAGTCCATATTCAAATACACTAACTCCAGCAGTTTGGCCGTCAGAGGTGCATGAGGAACTCAAGAAAAATTGGTATGTGAACATTATAATGTAGGCCCAAGGTGGAATTAAGCACTGCCATTTTGGAGACGTGCAGACAAAATGCCTTCTTCAGATTTTTATGCTCTAAAGTTCTGGTAGCGTAGTGGTTACGAATCGGGCTGCGAACCTTAAGGCCAGCATTTCAAAACTACCAGCAGCTCCGTAGAAGAAAGATGAGGCATTCTGCTCCCGTAAAGATTTACAGCCTCGGAAACCCTGTACAGGGTCACTACGGATCGGAACCAACTCGAAGGCACTTAACAACAACAAAGCAATACAGAACTAAAACTGCCTGAAGTATAATAAGGAAACACTCAAGTCCAATCAGGGATGAACCTCTCTAGTGGTTTTTAAACATACCCATGAATTCTTCAACACTTTTTCCATTGAAATGTGAGTCTATGTTCCCTCCCCTTGAAACTGTGTGGGCTTTTGTGACTGTTTCGACCAACAGTGTAGGGCAAAAGTGGCACTGTGTGACTTGTGAGGCTGGACCATAAAACATGGGACAGCTGCCACTTTCCTCACTGGAATATTTGTTCTTGGCATTTGCTTGCAGCGACATGCAACCAATCCAACTGCTTGATGCAGCCATGTTGTGAGGAAGCCCGAGCTAAATCACATGGAAAGGCCCAGAAGAAGTAAGGGGAGACCAAGAAACATCCAGGAGTTCTGGTAGCATAGTGCTTATAAGTCTGGCCGCTAACGTCAAGGTCAATAGTTTGAAACTACCAGCTGTCCCACGGGAGAAAGATGAGGCTTTCTGCTCCCATAAAGATTTACACCCTTGGAAACTCTGTGCAGGGTTGTTATGAGTCAGAACAGACTCTACAGCACACAGCTACCATGAAGACACACAGCCAGCCCCCAGTTGCACGAGACCCCCAGCTCCTGTTGTTTGATTGCAACCACCTAGAGACTCTGAGCCTTCCCACCTCAGCCCTTCCTTACTTCCTGGCCCACAGAAACTGTGAGGGATCCGAAATCAACCGTTTATGTTTTTTGCCACTAAGTTCTCAGTGATTTTTTTTGCAACAGTAGCTAATCAAAGAATGTATTTGAGATAGGGACACTGGAACTGAGAACTCTGATCACTCTCTAGAAGGGAGGAATGTAATCCTATTTGTGTTTCAAAAATAGAGGCCAAATCGGAACAGGGAGGCCCCTTGGGAGGATACATCGATGATCCAACTGAAAGCGAAGCTGACTTGACTACGGTAGGAGGGAGGAGGCAAAAAGGGTCGAGCTAGCGGAAGGGATTTCACCAGCAGTAACGGGGTTAAATGACCCATCAGATAGAGGGGTGAAGACAGAAGTGGATGGTGGTTGTGTATACCGAGGTGAGAAAAGATATGATCAAATGTGGGCTGTGTCTCTCTCTTCTCTATGCCCAGTGTTTGATACATAAAAGCCCAATAAAGATTTCTCTTACTAGAAGGAAACAAAGAAGCGAGGTGGGCCAACCATAGGACAAACATGACCCCCTTTCACTCACCTGTACTGCTCCTTAGCTTGCATGATGACAAAATCCCACTTGTAGTTCATCTTTTTGTTCAAGAAATTGTAATTTTCCTAGGGAAGCAACCGAGGTAAGAACACTGAAGCCCATGATCCACGGGTGCGCATCAGAACAGAAAGTCCTACGTCAGCCAGGGTGTGCCACAGGTCCTCAGCAACACCAACCCAGACAAACCATCTCCCACCCAAACTTTGCAATGGTGTTCACTTAAAGGACCATCAGCACAGGACCTTCAGAATCCTTCACAACATGCTTCACTTTGCTTGGATTTGTTTTAAAAGCAAAACAAAACAATATATATATAGTCCCAATCTGATTAGGAAGAGAGACTGAGGGATAAGAAAGAGTATAGAAACCCTCAATGTTCATCCATCACGGAGCACTAGAATCATCTTTGTACCTTTTCGTATTCTTCTAAAATCCCCTTCTTCTTGATATTTCGCTTGGCTAGATAGATGGCTAGAAGAAAAAGCAGTGACATTTTCCATCATCATCATCATCATCATCACTAACAACCGAGTCTGCAGACCCCTATACATGAGGCAACTGTGCTCAGCTTGGTAGAGAGAATGCTCAGCCAACCAGATCCCTCCCTTCAGTTCATTCCCAACACAGATGTGAACTGACAGAAAAGATGACAGTAAGCTAAATGCCAGCAGGATGCAGCAAGTAAATAAATTGCAAGTTCAGCACTACTCAAGGCAAATATAGAGATCAAGATTTACCATAGTCTGTGTCTTCAGCTGGCCACTGCTGGGTGGGCCAGAAATAGGGGGTCTATAAAAGAAACAAGAGAAACCATGCTTAGACACTTGGTTGAGATTTCACACACTCCCAGCTCTGTCGTTTATGAGCTAAGTCTATACCTTAGCTCTCTCCACCATTTCAAAAGTTCTAATCTCTGTGAATTTGAAGTCAACCACTTATCTTTTTAATAAGATGACTCCCCGTGTAAGTAGACCCAAGGCCAAGGCCAAGACTCACCTGAAATCGGTAGAGGCTGCTGTCTGGCTTGAGAATAAGATTCTTTGGGTCTTGCAGCGGGTAAATGTAGCCATACTTGACAATAAAGTTGCCCAAGTTCTGGGCCTCTGAGGAGAAGCAGTTCAGACATGAAAGTTAAGAGAGAAGCCCAAAGACAGACGCCTCATTGCAGGGCCTCCACAGACTACCTCAAACTCTAGGAGATGCGGTCCAACCTATAGCACTGCATCTGAGTGAAGACAATGGCCCCTGGACATTACTATAGAAAGTATCCACTAGAGCATGTGAAAGAGAGAATACCCAACCACAATCCAGCATGACAACATGGTACATCTAGCATGGACCCTGGGAACCTGAAGTTAACCAATGCCATGGATTGATATAGGTAGTTTGAGGTGGCCCTTAGGGAGATCTTGCAGAAGCTTCCTCTGGTGATTGGGTCTAGAGAAGATCACAGGAATGGGTAGAGAATATTTCCATTTGGCCCATTCTCTTCTTCACTGAAGGAGATGTTATTGTCAATTTCTGTCTAAAATCTGTCTATGGGAAACAGTCACATGGAGCAAAGTGCAGGCGTTCCCAAAATATGGATGGGATGGATATGGCGGGCGGAAAGCAGGGACGCCATATCACTTAACAGGAAGTGCGCATATCCAAAGTATGGCTTGGGTTCTTGGTGTACCACACCTCACACCAGGTAGGCACTGGTCAAGAGTGCTTAGTCACGAGGGAGAGGGACTGAGGGCCTTCTTCCTGCCAAGCTGGGCCAGGACACCGTATAGACTGCTTGCTGGATCAATCTCAAGGAAGCAGGGAAGAGACTAGAACACAGTGACCCACACAGTACCTCACAAGGCTCCAGAAAAGTCTGCATGGGCTGGTCTACGTGTCCCACCTCCTTCCTCTGGTTGAAAAGGCTGGCCAGTAACCAGTGGACAAATCAGTTATTCTCTTTCTTGCTTCCTTCCTCAGAGAAGGGTTTTAATGATTTTCTAACCCTATTTAGGGAGTCCTGGTGTGATGCTGTAGGATAAGCACTGGACCACAAGGTCTGTTTGAATGTCAAGCTCTGCACCAGGACTCCCAAATAGGGAACTTTGTTGTTTAGTGCCGTTGAGTCAGTTCAGACTCAGTGACCCTGTGTAGGGTTTCCAAGGAGCAGCTGGTGGATTTGAACTGTCAACTTTGTGGTTTACAGCCCAGTGTTGATTCTACAGTGCCACACCAGGAGTCCCTGGAAACCCAATATAGGGTCCCTATGAGTCAGAACCCATTCGATGGCAATTAACAACAACAACAACAAAGTGGGATGCACTGGACTGTTAACTACAAGGTCATTGGTTGAAAACCATCAGCTGCTCCTTAGAAACCCTATACAGAGTCACTATGAATCAGAACAGACTCCACGCCACACAACAACAGTAACACCACCCCAAGCTCAGTTCTGCCTGCATTCCAGGTCCAGATTCCCACGCCCCTTCCCTTCACTTTAAATCCCACACCCTTCTAGTTTGTTTGGAAACAAAGCCTTGTTTCTGGATTTGCAGCAGTTAAAAGAAAACCTTCTTGGTTCTTTTCTTCAAGGTCGTTTTGACCAAAGCACCAATGAAACCTGCAGCTTTCCCCACTGGGAAAGCGATTCCAACACTACCAAGTTCCAGGTTCACCTGCTCTTTGAGAAAATTCCCTTCCGGACCTCACTTGTCCAGCCCACTTTCTCCATCATGACCACACCCACATTTGTAATCTTATACCAACACCCTTCACTCTAGTGGAAATACCCGTCCGGTCCGCAGATGCTTTCCATTCCAGCCCAGCCTTCAAATCGCTGCCAAATCTCCTACTTTCAATATGGTAATTGCCATGCCCAAATATGTCTCCTGACTTTCTCCTGCCTATCTGCCCAATGGGAGTCCTAGTGTGGCACTGCAGGATAAGCACTGGACTACAAATCACAAGGGTCACACTCACCAGCTGCTCCTTGGAAACCCTATACAGGGCCTCTACTGAATCGATGCCACTTAACAGCAACATCTCCCAGATGAAACTGGGGAGCCACAAATATTCTTGATACAGTCCCCACTCCACACCCAGCTAAAGTCATTACTCCCAGTTTCCCTCTGCTATGGATTAAATTGGGAATTCCCTCTGCTATGGATTAAATTGGGAACCTGATGTGGTGCTGTAGGATTAGCACTGGACTGCTAATCGCAGCTTCAGTAGTTCAAACCTACCCATCACTCCTCCAAAACCCTAACAGGGGTCGCTATGAATTGGAAACAACTCAACAGCATTTAACAATAATATGAACTAAATTATGTCCCCCCAAAATGTGTGCTGTAAATCCTAACCTCTCGGCCTGTGGTTACACTCCCAGATAAACCCAGATTGCCTTGGAGAGACTGTTCATAGAATTAGAGACATCAGCTGCAATTCTGGTGAGGGTTCAGAGGAAACAAGGAGAGCAACCTCAGAGAATGCATATGGCGCCATTATTGCTAGAAATGTGGACACTAAATGTGCTTCTGGTGAAGTTTTAAAAGGAAATGATGACGATGATGTGATTGAAAATGGAGGAAATGTGATGCTTTCTATGCATCAGTAAATATTTCTGAATCGTGTTCAAATGTTCCGTAGAAGGTTGAACGTGTAAGAGATGAACTTGGGTATCTGGCTGCAAGATTTCTTAGCAAGATCTTAAAGAGGCCATGTGGGTCCTCCTTACTGCTTATAGTAAAATGTGTAAGGGAAGAGGTGGACTTAAAAATGAACTGTACAAAATGAAGACAGAGCTTAAAGACTCGGAAATTTTTGTGGTACAATGGACACGTGTTCTAGAATTTTCACCAACGAAGTGGCTTTAACCTTTTGTTAAAGAAATCAAGCCTGGGATTGATGGATCTAGCCAACTACTCTCAGCAGAAAACCCATCAGCTTAGACTGAAGGGGGCAGAGAAAGTCTGAGCAAGGACGCTGTCTACTTCTTGGAATTCTACAAGCATGAAACAAACCAAAGGAGCTACCTCTGTTGTCCTCCAAGAAAAGAAAAGGACCATCCCTGGAGTGGCTGCGATGTTGGAAGGAACACAGGAAGTAGGACCTTCTTAACTTCAAAGTCTGGGACCATGGAGGTTTCAAAGAGTTGGATCTTCACCAACTCGGCTGCAGAGTGTGGGACTGACATTCACAAATCTCAGAGGGGTGAGGTTGCTGCCAGAGGGGTTAGGAATGCCATGCCCCAGAGGCAGAAGGACTGGGCCTGCCAGGACCAAGGGAGTAGGGACACCACGCAGACAGACCAGAAGAATGGGGCTGCCCAAAGTCAACAAAGTAGAGTTGTCGTCCCACTGGGTCTAGAAGGAGGCGTTGAGGCCCAGGGCAGAGAGACATCTACCCAGAATCCAGAAAGCATGGCCTACACCCTTTGCCCAGTTGGCTCCAAAGAACAAAAGGTTAGTTTCAAGCCTTGAGAGCTAACGTCATTTGTTGTGCCAGGTTCTGGCCTTGCCTGGTACCTATTATCCCTTCTTTCCCTTCAATCTCTACCATTTACAATGAAAATGTCACCATTGTACTTTGGAAGCAGATAGCTTGCGTTCTAGATTTTACAGGTTCACAGAGGAAGAGGAATTTTTCCCCAGAATGGAACACGCTTAAAGTCTCACCTATATTTGATTGTAGGTGATTCAGATTTGGAGTTGATTTAAGATTCTGGGGATGATGTGATGGGGTGAATGTGTTTTGCATTCTGCGAGGAACTGAATTTCAGTAGGCAAAGGGTAGAATATTATGGATTGAATTATGTGCCCCAAAATATGTTGTAAATCCTAACTTCTCTATACCTGTGGTTGGAGTCCTGGTGTGACGCTGTGGGATAAAGCACTGGACAGTAAGGTCAGTATGAACCAGACAGAAGGTTTGAACTCACCAGTTGCTCCTTGGAAACTCTATATAGGAAACAGAACAGACTTCTAGGCACTTAAAAACAATATACCTCTGGTAGCGTAGTGGTTCCGAGTCGGGCTGCTAACCATAGGTCAACAGTTCAAAACTACCAGCTGTTCCACAGAAGAAAGATGAGGTTTTCTGCTCCTATAAAGATTTACAGCCTCAGAAACCCTGTGCAGGGTCACTATGAGTCAGAACCAACTCCACAGCACATAACCACCACCATAACCCCATTTGGGACTAGGTTGTCTTTGTTATGTTAATATGACAGGATTAGTGTAGATTGTGTTTTAAGTCTATCTCTTCTAAAATGTAAAAGAAATTCACAAATGAGCAGAGCAGAGATGGAGGAAGAAAGATGCCAAGCCACAAGAAAATCTTCCAGGAGCATAAACTCAAAGACACAACTCTGTCCAGAACTGATAGACAGAAAATGTCTTCCCCTAAAGCTGGCACCCTGAATTCGGACCTTCAACTTCCCAAACTGTGAAAGAATACATTTCTATTGGTTAAAGCCATTACTTGTGGTATTTCTATTATAACAGCACTAGAGAACTTAAGACCCCTTAGTTCTCACCCCAATTCTTGTTCCTCCATTTCTGTCACATTGTTCTTGTTTCTCCTTCAGGGACCACCCTTCAAGTTCCTTTTCACCAATCTACAAATATCCTTTCTTTTAAGACTGTATTCATCACCCCCCTCCAAGAAGCCTTTCCTGGTTTACCCTTCTCCAATTACAATGCTACTGGCACTCTCTCAATATTTTGTCCCCAAATAATCATGTAGTATAGTGGTTACGAATCGGGCTGCTAATCTCACGGTCAGCAGGTCGAAACTACCAGCTGTTCCGTGGGAGAAAGATGAGGCTTTCTGCTCCCGTAAAGATTTACAGCCTCAGAAACCCTGCACAGGGTCGCTATGAGTCGGAACCGACTCCATGGCACATAACAACAACAACAAATAATCATGCCTTCATTTTTTATTCGGATGGTTTTTATTCAGATGAAGGTCTTATCTCAACAATTAAAATGTCAATTTCTCAGACACAGACTAAACCTTTGTAGAGTTTCTACCCCCCAAGATTCCAGCATGGTGCTGTACACACCAGCTGCTGTTGAGTTGACTCCAATTCATGGGGTCCCCAGAGGTGGCAAAGTATAACTGTGCTCCATAGGGTTTCCAATGGCTGCTTTTGGGGAGCAGATTGCCAGATCTTCCTTTTGGGTACCTCTCGGTGGATTCGAACCTCCAATCTTTTGGCTAGCATCTAAGCACGTTAATTGTTTGCACTACCCAGGGACTCCGCTGTGCAGACAGCGGTCTTCATTAACCAAGTGCAGGACCAACTCTCACCCAGATTGGAGATCCACAGCCGATGGATAATCCACTGTAGAACGTCATTTCCTGTAAAACAAGAATATTTGGCCACTGGCATGGCGTCCTGAAGCACGTCCGGCCTCTACCCACTCCCCCACCCCCACCCCACCCCCACACACACATCGTTGGCCTTCTTACTGCTCAGAACTAATCTTGTCCCTGTCCTGCTCCAAACCTTCAGGGACTCCCCATTTCATTCAATGCAAAGTCCACAACCTGTCACTGAAGGACACCTATAATCTGTCTCTGGGCAGATTCCCAGCTTAATCTCCCCTCCACACACTCTCTCTTGACCTCCCTTCCTTGTTTATTATCTGCAACCATTTGTGCAGGGAGTGTTATTCATCACCAGAAAGTAAACAAACTAAGTCTTAATGAAAATGCACACACGGAAGCGGCTGTTTGCAGGGCTCTGCATGGAGCTGGACACAGGAAGGAGAAGAGGCCGGATGCTAAGTGCATAGCAGAGTCCCTGGGCATGGGGGACAGGACTCTGCTGTGACCAAACTCTGGAAGTTAGGGAATTCTAAATTCAAACCTGGCCTTCCAGATCTTTCTGACGATACCTTTGTCAAGGTGGGAGGATGATATGCATTTAGGTAACCACTTTGTAGGTTGATCTTAGCCTTAGAACATGGGTTAGAATCAAATTGCCAGTGAAGCAAAATTCCTCATCTTAGCTCCTACTTTCAAAGGTAGGATGAATTGTTTCAGCCTTACTATTTCCACTCTTCTGTAAATGCTACTCCGTGGTGTGCAGACCAGAGGGGACCCAGACAGACATTAGACTGATTAGCCCTCTCTTGCGAGGAGCCAAGGGGTTTCCACCCACTTGACTGTTTCCTGAAATAGCGCAAACTCGGGGATGGCGCTGCCAGTATCTGCACCCTGTGGCCTGGGCTGTCTGTTCACAAGCTGCTCAGGCTCCCACGTCAGCCACCTTCGTCTCCAGGAAGCCCTGGGTCACCTGTCCCCCCACGGAGCCAGATGGCAGATTACCCATTTTGGTATTTCTTAGCACGGACGTCATAGGACTAAGGCTTAGCTGGGATTCACTCTGGCAGGAGGCATAAGGGCAAAGAAGGCAGGGCTGCCTGTCTTGTCCAAATCCGGGGACCCTGTGAGCCCAGAATACAAAGAAGGCAAGCAGCTGTGGACCCCGTCCACAGCGAGTGTGGGCTCGTGAGTTGACATGTTGTTGCTAGTTACTGTGGAGTTGCCCCCAGTTCGTGGTGACTGCACGCGTAATGGAACAAACAAAATACTGCTTCATACCCTTGATTGTATTGGATATTGTGATCCCTATGGTCTAGCATAGTGGTTACGAATCGGGCCGAGAACCTTAAGGTCAGCGGTTCGAAACTACCAGCCGCTCCGCGGGAGAAAGATGAGGCTTTCTACTCCCGTAAAGATTTACACCCTCGGAAACCCTGTACAGGATCGCTATGGGTCAGAACCGACTCAACGGCACTTAACAACAACACGGTTCCCATAGGCTGATTTTTGCAAGTGAGAAGCTTACTTGCAAAAAGAAACTGATTCAGCATTATAACAACATGCAAGTCTCCACTGACACTGGACTGTACATGAGATGTAGTGACCAGGGATCGAACCCAGATCTCCCGAATTTGTTGTTGTTAAGTGCCATTAAGTCGGTTCTGACCCACAGCCACCCTGTACAGGGTTTCCGAGGCTGTAAATCTTTACGGGAGTAGAAAGCCTCATCTTTATCCCGCAGAGTAGCTGGTAGTTTCGAACCGCTGACCTTAAGGTTCGCAGCCCGATTCGTAACCACTACACTACCAGAGCTCCTGAATAGAAGGTGACAATTCCACCACTGAACTGTCTGGGCTCCAAACCCAAATTCAGTCACATACCAGCCAGGTGGCATGGGGCAAGTTGCAGAACCTCTTTGTGTTTTGATTGCCCCATCTGCAAAAACTGGATGGTGACCATTCACTGATGCAGCTCAGGGGGAAGGGCTAGCTCCCATGACCCGTGCAGCGTCCCCCAGGGCTGCGCACCTGCACGACAATTGATGCTGTTGTGCAGTGCCATTAAGTCGGTTCTGACTCCTAGCAACCCTGAAGAGGGTTTCTGAGGCTGTAAATCTTTGTGGGAGAGAAAGCCTCATTGTTCTCCTGAAGAACGTCTGGTGGGCTCAAATTGCCAATCTTGTGGTTCGAAGTGCAGTGCTTATCTGACAGAGGCAACCCACTCCTCAGGTGCACAATACTATTTCGCTTAAATCAATGATCGCCTTAGTCAGGGGTCGCTATTCCTGTTTTCCATATGAGAAAACAGACACTGGGGCTATACAGCTCATCAAAGGCCCTCCAAGGTGCCAGATTCACCATCCAGTGCTCTCTGCATAATGCTAGCTGGAGTCCGATAGTCAATCAAGCCTAACTGAGCATCCACTGGGAGCTCAGGTAAGCCCTGAGGTTATGCAATGAGTAGAAAAGATCTCTCCTCTCAAGGGCCTTTGGGTCCAATGGAGAATTCAGGCTGGAGAGGGAGGAGGGGGTCTGGATGCCTTCAGTATCTGTTGCATTTTAAATAGCAGTGGGGGTAGGGGGAAGCCCAAGAAGCCGGAATGGTTGGCCCGTCAGTCCCGCTTTTAGGGGAGCTATTCCGGTCTCCATTTTTCGATCTGATGTAACCATCTGAGGTGTGGTAAGTACTGACCTCTAGGATGTATGACACTGTAAGATAAGCACTGAATTGCTAACTGCCAGGTTGGTGGTTTAAACCCACCAGCTGCTCCTTGGAAACAGGATCGCTCTGAGTCAGAACTGACTCCACAGCACTTAGCAACAACAACAACAACAAAACAATGATGATGTGAATGAAGCAGGATGCAATTTGTAGGCGCAGGTTGTATCTTAAGTCAATCTCTTTGGGGATATAGGAAAGGCTGACCAAGTGAGGAACATGTCACTCAGGGATCATTGGGTACAAGTAACAGAAGACCAACTGGCTAGTTGAAGCCAAAAAATATATATGTAGATAGATGATAGATGGATGTATAGATCAAAATGCTATTGGGCAGCTCACACGCTAACATGAAAAGCTGGCTTGCAGAATGTGAGAGACCGGAGCGTTGTTGTTGTAAAGTGCCATTGAGTTGGTTCCAACTAATAGCAACCCTTTGCAGGGTTTCCAAGAGCAGCTGGTGGGTTTGAACTGCCAACCTGGCATTTCAAACTGACCTTGTGGTCCAGTGCTAATCCTACAGCTCCACACCAGGACTGCCATCCATAACACCTGCCGTCTAAGATACAGCTGTGGCACATCCTCCTGAAGGTATCACGTGACCCATAGTTTGATGACCACTGCACACAGTCTATGCCAGGCCAAGACCGACTGGTAGGATACATCACCTGTCATGGCGTGAGGGACACTGGTGACCAGAACTCTCTGGTTCTGCATTCTGACCCCCGTCTCTGGATTCTGCATGTCCTTCACTAGGGCTTCAATCTGTAAAACAGCAGAAAGGGCTGGCTGTGGTGAAGAATTTCCAAAGTACAAAAACACAAGAGAGTACAACCCAGTGCAGAAGAAGATGGGCATTAAATTACCAAGTGTGTACTTTGTGTACAAGTAGACTTTTCCAGTGTACAAGACTCAAGGATATTCATTCTGATGCAGAGGCTCCAGGGAGGCTTTTTATTTATTGTGAGCTGATGATAGTTTACATGGGAGAACATGGGCTTGACACCATGGTTTCACTGCAGTAATTACAATCTCCTCCGCACATCATCATTCAACAGTATTTGCTTCCATTACCTCTGTTTTGTTTTGTTTTTGGGGGGTGTGGGTATACACAAAAACACTCAGGAATATATAATAATTTAAACAACCAAAGGGCACATTCTGCAAGCCTGCCTCCTGCCCACCAGCACTCAGCCCTTCTCTTTCCATGAGTCTAGGGTCCTCAGCTGCTCCCTCCCTCCATGTCCTCATCTCTGCCTCCATCTCTGGTGTCTCTGCTTCTCTGGATAAGGTCCAACATTCCGCTTGTGCTCTTCTCCCTTGATGGTCCTAGGGTCCTCTGTTTCTGGACTGTAAGATTAACTACTCCCCTCTTTTTGTTACAAAACCTCTCCCTTTACAGTTGTGACAGTCGCAATTAGTCATGATAACAGTTACTCACTATTGAATCATAAGAATCTTATCCCCATCTCTTTTCACCAGATCCATCTAGATAAGATGGAAACTATTCAGTGGGGACTCTGTCTTTCCAGGGAAGCTTTTAAGATGGGATTTCATGAAAAAGGATTTTGTGGGACCAAAGTGACGGACCAGCACACATAAGGGCATGGAAAAGTCCTAGTGTGTGTGGAGTTGAAACTAGTGGGAGATGATAGTGCAAGGCTGCTGAGGGCTTGAAGGCCACACCTGGGGTTTGGGTTTATTCTAGCAGTGGTTGGTGGTTGGTAGTTATGTGCCATGGAGTCAGTTCCGACTCATAGCGACCCTGTACAGGGTTTCCGAGGCCGTAAATCTTTACGGGAGCAGAAAGCCTCATCTTTCCCCCATGGAACAGCTGGTAGTTTCAAACTGCTGACCTTGAGGTCCGCAGCCTGATTTGTAACCACTACACTACCAGAGCAGTGATTACAGAATACAAAATCTGGTTGGTGCTGAAGAGAACTGCTGGAGAAGAACATATTCTTCTGATATGCTAATGAGTCCATACCAGAGTAAAGACCAAACCATCAAACCCAATGTCTTCTAGATGATTCCAACCAAAGCAACCGTATACGGCAGAGTAGAACTGCCGCATAGGGTTTCCTAACCTGTAAGTCTTTACCGAAGTGGACTACCTCATTCTCCTCCTACAGAGTGGCTGGTGGGTTCAAACCACATAACTTTTGGGTGGTAGGCCAAAGCCACCAGGATTCAGTGCTTAGTACCATGGGAAAAATAAAAAGGTGAAAGGCATAGCCCCAGTCCTTAGAGAGTCGGGAAGACACGTTGTAGAAGAATTAAAAGATAAGAATTCACAAGTTAATACAACATGCAAACCTCAGTCTCCACAACCCTGAGACCAGAAAAGCTAGATGGTGCCCAGCTACCACTGCCAACTGTTCTGAAAGGGACCATGTTAGAAGGTTCTGGATAGAGTGGGAGAAAATGTGGAACAAAACTCAAAATCATAAAATAAGAGAAAAAAGACCAGACTCCTAGTCAATAGAGATCATGGAACCCCCGAGGCTATGACCCAATTTCCAGACTACAATGTTGTTGTTGTTAAGTGCCATGAAGTCAGTTCCGACTCATAGCGACCCTGTATAGGGTTTTCAAGGAACAGCTGGTGAGCTTGAACCACTGACTTTGCAGTTCAAACCAAGTTTGCAGTCCAGCGCATTAACCCACAGTGCCACCCCAGTGAACAATACACCAGGGAGGTATAGACTCCTTATGACATCCAAGCACTTGAGATCACAAGGACAGCATCTTCCCAAAGACAAAGTTCAGGAGGCAGGAAGGGATAGGAAAGAAGGAGGAATGGAAAGAGAAAACCCAGGGAGGAAGTGGGAAGAAGACATTGTAGGGACTGCAATCAATGACATGAAACAAAATGTGTATGAATTCTTGAATGGAAAACTGATTTGCTCTGTACACCTTCAACCAAATCACAACAAAAAGTTCACACAAAACCTAGGGCTCCAAGAGCAGAGAAGCTCAATTCAAACCCTTGCTGCTTTTTGCAGACGATAGGCCTTGCTGTTGTTGTTGTTAAGTGCCTGTGAGTTGGTTCTGACTCATTGTGACCCTGTATAGAATCTGGCAATGAGCCACCAATGACCTCCACTCTTCAAGTGTTGTTGTTGTTGAATGCTGTCAAGTCAGTGGTTCAAACCCACACTGAATAGGGCTTCCAAGGAGCAGCTGATGGGTTTGAACTATGGATCCTGTGGTTAGCAGTCCAGTGCTTATCCTACAGTGCCATCCCAGGACTCCCCATCTGTAATTGCTATGTAATAAATACTGACTGTGTGCTTATCCACTGCCATGGAATTGATTTCGACGCATGGTACTCTACTAAGCGCTTTAAATGTTTCATCTCATTGAATCTTCACAACATTCCTAATCTCTATTTTACAGAGAAATCAGTCCTAGTGAAATCTCTTCATTTTCCTAAGAAGTCCTTGTATGGAGCTATAGGATAAGCACTGGACTGCTAACTGCAAAGTCGAAGCTTCAAACCCACCAGCTGCTCTTTGGAAACTTCACTGAGGGGTAGCTATGAGTCAGAACCAACTTGACGGCATTGAACGTTAGCACTTGCCGAGTGGAGGTCATCAGTGGTTCACTGGTAAAGTTCTGGCCTTCCAAGCAGGAAACACAGTTTGTATTCCCAGACAATGCACCTTGTACACAACCACCATCAGGAGTGGAGACTTGAGCATTGCTCTGATGCTAAACAGATTTCCGTGAAGCTTACAGACTAAGACAGACTAGAAAGTCTTCTTTCTGGTAATCTACTTCTGAAAAGTAGCCAATGAAAACCCTATGGATCACAAGGGTCCGATCCATGACTCATTATCGGGGTGGAGCACAGGATCATCAGGGTCTCGGTCTGTTGTACATGGGGTCACTGTGGGTTGGGACCTGCTGAGTAACAGCCAACACAGTAACATCACCAGGGCACTGTCTCAGTTTAATGAGAGTCAGGAGTTAAAGTGCTTAGTCGAGTGCTGTGCATAGATGGTGGTGGTGGTGTGCCGTGGAGTCGGTTCCGACTCATAGCGACCCTGTACAGAGTTTCCGAGGCTGTCAGTCTTTACAAGAGCAGAACGCCTCATCTTTTTCCCGCAGAACGGCTGGTAGTTTTGAACTGCTGACCTTGAAGTTAGCCTTCCGATTCGTAACCAGTATGCTACCAGAGTTATTACCTAGTTAACTGCAGACTGATTTTAAGCCTTACAAAATTGGATAGCCGCCCCCCCCCCACCATGCAACCAGTGGGGTGGGAAGGGGTCCTGCTGAGACAATCAAGACAGTGTGCACAGAGAGCAAGCATAATTGCCCTAGGTGGTGAGGAGGAGGCTACACTCCAAAGTGTGGTTGGGGGGTGGTACTAACATGAACAAGCTGAAGCCTCACCACTCAGGAAAATGAGCAGATGACCTGTGCGAATTGAAGGCAGTGTAACCCAACTCACAGTCACCCTGCAGGGATTTGTCCCTGGGCTTTCTCAAGCTGCAAATCTTGTCAAAGTAGACAACCTCATCTTTCTCCCATGTGGAAGGAAGCTGGTGGACTCGAACTACCAACCTTTTGTTTAGCAGCCAGATGCTTAACCCACTGTGCCACCAGGACTCCTTAGAGGTGATTCAGGGGAGTTCCAAACTGGAAAAGTTCTACCTGCCAACTCCCACTCAACCCACCTCCACTGGAAGGAACATGGGACAATGTCTTGATTCAGCAACACTGAGAGGCGGGTTGGGGTTCCTATCTCAAGCTTGGTTGCTAAACCACTGTCTCTGGGTCCTAGGGCTGCCCTAATAAAACACCACACGCTGGGTGACTTATGAGAACAGACATCCACTGTCTCAGCTCTGATGGCTGGGAGTCCAAGTCAGTACACTGAGGCCTCCTGAGGACTCTGAGACAACCTGTCTCATGCCTCTCTCCCAGATTCTAACTCCCTTCCTGTTTCCCCATCTCCTCTCTTTTATAAGGATTACTGTTGTCGTGTGCCATCAAGTCAACCAACTCACTGACTCTATCTGATGGAGTTGAACCGATCCACAGAGTCTCCTTAGCTGTCAATCTTTATGGGAGCCGATCATTAGGTCTTTCCTCCCAAAGAGCAGCTGGTGAGTTTGAACCCCCAACCTCTCTACTAGGAGCCTGTGTTTAACTTTTGTGACACCAGGACTCCTTCATATAATATTAGGAATGCATACTGCTATACAACTGCATGCTAACCTAACTGAGAACATCTCAAAAGACTCTGTCTCCCAATATGATCACTTTCACAGGTTCTAGAGGTTAGGGGTTCTTTGGGGTTGTTGTTAGGTGCCATTGAGTCCGTTCTGACTCTCGCACCCCACATACAACAGAACAAAACACTGTCTGACAGTTGTTACATCTGAGCCCACTGTTGTAGCCACTGTATCAATGCATTTCGTTGAGGGTCTTCTTTCGGTTGTTGTTTTGTGCTATTGAGTGGGTTCCAACTCATAGTGATCCCATATAGGGTTTCTGAGAGCAGCTTGTGAGCTTGAACTGCCGACCTTGCAGTTAGCAGTCCAGAAAGCTTATCCTACACACTTTGAGGAAAGGGGAAAAATTCAGTCCATCACAGCAGTATTTGCAGCAGAAACAGTCTCAAGAAATAGGCTGACCAGGTGTGTTGTAGAGCCTTCGAGGCTGCCTCCCTGCGGTCACCCTCGGGGACCCAGCGCCAGCCATCAGCACCTGTGTGAGACTCAGGCCCAGGCAGTCCCCAGGGATCCTTGGGTAGGAAGGGCAGTGA
Organism: Chrysochloris asiatica; assembly: GCF_000296735.1. Classification (NCBI taxonomy): domain Eukaryota; kingdom Metazoa; phylum Chordata; class Mammalia; order Afrosoricida; family Chrysochloridae; genus Chrysochloris; species Chrysochloris asiatica. The sequence goes on from NW_006408525.1 coordinate 39,027,020, forward strand.
GCTCTCTTTTCATGGACACTGCTGTGGCTCTCAGGATTGTTTGGGAGCTGAAACTATTCAGCCCATCTGTCTTCCGCACTGCTGTCCTTGGCTCTGTTCAGTGTCAGGACATGGCACCAACTCAAGCCATCAGAGTGAGCTGTGTGGGCCACCAAGAGCAAAGGGACAACATCCAGCAGAATGCTGAGGATGAGCTAGGGGACTGAGGAGTCACGGAGTCGCCACTCTCCCCTGCTTATGCCCAGGTTCATCAGCTGCCAAGTGGGAAGGTCATTCAAATACTTTATTGTCGCACCTCAGGGAAACAGGGGGCCCATACCATGTAGAACAAGAACCTGCCTTACAAGTTAGAAGGTTGAGTTGCTCCAACAGAAAGTCAGCAGAGTTCATTCCTTCTTCACATTAAAGAAAAAAAGATTCTTACTTTACAAAGAGCTTGAAAATAACCTCCAGAGAAGGAGTAATGAGAGATATTTTAAAAACACAATGAGCGGAGTCAGATTTTTTTCCCTAACAGGTGTATCACCCCCCACAGAAAGACAGGGTTGGGTGGGAGGAGAGAACATCACATGTACCTCACCTACGCCATTTTCAGTGAGTTCAGGCCACTAGGATTTCAACTAATTTTCCTTAGACCTTTCCTCATGTAAACTTTTCTGAGATAGCCACCCCCACAACCACCCAAGCACCCAAAAAGGACACCACAGAATTGTGACATGTGACACTATTTCTGAGAGACTGCGTGGACAACTTCTTTGGAGTCCTGGGTGGTACAAAGGGTTAATGTGCTTGACTAATGACCAAAAGGATGGTGGTTCGAATCTAGTCAGCGGCATCTCGAAAGAAAGGGCTGGAGATCTGCTTTGGAAAGGTCACGGTTCTTGAGAACCCTATGGATCACAGTTCTCCTCTGACACACAAGAAGGTGCCACCAATCAATGTTAACTCAATAGCAAATGGTTACAAGTGTGTCCTATCTTTTCCTTCAGTCAGCAACACTTCCCATCAAACACAGTGCAGAGGAATCTGAAGGGACCCCCAAGTTCTCCAGGGAGCCAGAGACCCTAGCCTTTCAGCCCCAAACTGCTGTCAACACACAGCATCCTCTTCTCTGTGTCCTAAGTGTGGAGATGGTGGTAAGTTACAGCCGCCCCCTCGGACTAATGCCAAAGTCCCCACTCTGTACCAGGCTCCACTGTCAGGCTCTTCCCAGACAAAGCAGCAGCCACACCCAAGCAATAGATAAAGGCTGTGTGGTCAGACTACTGCTGGACCCAAGCTAACTCCGTGCTGGGGGCACACGTGTCTCCTGTCAGATGCCAACATGCAGAGGTGTGGCTGCAGGCGTGTCAGGGAACCCTACCATCACGGAAGAATCCGACACAATGACATGGATGGCTTCAGCATCCCACCGCCCACGCCCACGCGGCTCCCCCTTGAATTAAAGAGCTGCCACTCATTGCTAAAGATCTTGGAGTCTGGAATTTTCCTTTCAGCCAGAGAAGGTTCCCGGGGGACAATAATAATCAGTACTTCTCTGTACAGACAAGGGGAAAGTGACCCCACATGACTACTAGAAGAGAGTACACTCCAGTTAATAAGCCTGGTCATATTGTCCAGCAACCTCTGGGCATCTCCACGTATCCCACCCAGCCTCCCCTGCTCCATACTCTCATCAGAGCTTAGTGATCTCTTTCCAAAACCCGCTCTTCCCACGCCAGACAAAACCCCAAGGAGCATCCAGATGTCCTGGACACACAGTGGCCAACTTCTGTTGCCTTTACTTCTGCCTCTTGCCTGTACATGAAATCCTGCCTCAGTGGCTGGCCATCCAACCTCCTTCCTGTATGCCTCTCAGTCACTGCCTCTGTGGGATCTGCTTCTCAGTTGGCATCTGTCTCCAGCCTCCAGATGTCCTCTAGGCCAGAGGTTCAAAACCTCATGGTTTTGTTGTGGTGGTGAGAGGCTGTCCTGTTATTGTACGGTGCTCAGCAACATCTCTGGTCTCTACCCACTAGATGCCAGTAGTACCTCCTGCCCAGTTGTGACAACCAAAACTGTCCCTAGATATTGACCAATGTCCCTAGAGACTTTCATCTTGGATGCACATTCAAATCATCTGGAAGTTTCAAAGATTCCTGCTTGGGACCCACTCTAGGCTAAGTGTTATGGATTAAATTGTGTCTGTCCCCCTCTTCCACACCAAAAAAAAAAATAATATGTTGGCATCAGAACTTCTATATCTATGGTCTAATCGGATCTAATGTACTGTGTTCCACTATCATAAAGCAATCCAATGCAGTGCAATCAATCAGTTAAGGGTGTACCAATGTAGGGAGGGTCCTGAACCTAATCATGTCTGAGTTATAAAAGGACAAGCACAGACGCAGGTACACATACATACACACACACACACACACACAGAAAGAGACAGAAAGACAAACGCCAAGTGAAGGTGAATCTACAAGCCAAGGAACCAAGGACTATCCCAAGCTACCAACCAGGAGGAAACTGACATGATCAAGACCCTGATCTGGACTTGCAGCCTCTAAACATGTGAGAAAACACAGCGTGTCCCATAAAACCACGGCCCTGGATTATGTGAGTTACAGCAGCCTCAGAAAACTAAGGCACCAAGTAAGTCAGAGACTCAGGGTAAGGCCTTGATGCCAATACTTATAAACCGGCCACAGGGCTGAGAACTGCCAATGCCCTCTAGTCGGTTTGTAGGCTAGTCTTCGTAGCATGTAAACCAACTCTTTTTACTCATACCTGATTTTGAAATGTCAAATCACTTCCCATAGAACACAGAAAGCATCTAACTCCTTATCAGGCCTTCTGAAATCCTCCAAGTCTGGACCTTGTTTACCTGCTAGCCTATCTACCCACAAATCCCTATCCTATCTCCTACCACTCTGGGTCAGCTGTCCTAGCCTCTTGTGAGTTCCCTCACCCACCATGCCAGTTCATATGCCCAAGTTTCACATTTAACTAAAATGTTCCTCACCATCCATCCTCCTAGTAAAAAATGACTCATTTTTGTACCCCAAACTACTGATTTTTATACCTGCAAACTTTCTTACGAAACTTGTTCTGATTCCCCCTATCCTACGTAGAACTGACCACTGCACCAAAATCTAAATCCCAAATCTATAAACCAAAATCTAATACCAAATCTATAAACCAAAATCTAATACCAAATCTACAACCAAAATCTAATACCAAACCAGCTGTCATCAAGTCAGTTCCTACTCATGGCAACTCTGTGTGCTGTATACCTTCTTGAAAATCATTTCTGTCACCACCTATGGGACATTTTGTGATCTTTATACGTCAGCCTACTTCAACTAGACTCTTATGCTCCCCGAGGACAGGTGTGTGTCTTAATCCCTCTGCATCCCCAGTGCCCAGCCCATAGGTGCTCCATATGTAGGTATTCCTATATTGAATGAAAAGAACTATACAAGCAACCAGTGGCACATTCGGCCCTGTTTTTCTCAATATTTCTATTCCTCCCTCCCTTCCCAAAGCAAAGAGAGAAGCCAGCAGCCATATCAGAAAGCAACGCGTTCAAACCAAGTGCTTCTCCATGTCGTATCGAGATAGGCACACCCATGGTCAATCCCAAGGGCAGTGGTCACTGGTGTGGAGATCCGGGAATCACAGGAGAATGAGCCAGAAGCAGAACCCCTCCCCACACCTCCGCCCACACAATCTCCCCACTTCCTACCCAACATCCCCACTTAGTGGAGGCTACAGGAGACCACCCACTTACATGCTTCTAGGGTCACTGAGTGTAATCACCTAAGTTCCAAGTTCTGCCCAAGCTTCCTCAGATCCCTGTAGTCCTCCCCAAGCCCAACTCTCTCCCAAGATCCACTAGGGAAGCATGCTAGAAGGCTGGAAGAACAGCATTGTGCACCTCAACCTAGATGGTCAGGGCTGTGGACACAGTGTGGTCCTGTGTACACTATGTGTCATCAGCTAACTCCTTTGGACAAGGTCCCAGACAGGTGGGCTCTTTGTCTCTTTTCACCACACCTGGTGGAGTCCAATCACAAAGGGTGCTGGTGGGCATCCTTCCGCCAGGGCTGCCCGTGTGAAAGCCTAGGGACCATAGGGGAACATAGGGCACTGGACCACACCTGTCTCCCCTCCCCTGGGTCCACTTCCTTCCCTCCTCTTCTCTCCCATCTCCTCCTTCACCTCCCTCCCTTTCCCAGGAGAAGCTACATTCCCCAGGCTGCTAGGGTTATAGCGACACAAGCGTCCATGGGAACTCTCTTAGCTCAGGCAAAAGGAAGGAAACTTCCACCCTTCCTCTTGGTCATACCAGTGATGTGTTTAATTGGCAAATCTGCCCACATCACTTGCCTATTCCAAATTCCTCAATGGCTTCAGTGGGGATAAAATCAAATCATATTCACAAAGTTCCAAAGACCAGTTATGAATCCACCGAGCACCCCCTACCTTCCCCACCTCCCATCCCTGGTACTTCAACTCCACCCATACAGAACCACAGGTCCTCAAATCCACCTGATTTCCAGACCTCTGGGCCTTGGCACATGCCTTCTCTCTGCCAAGAGCCTCTTCCTCCTCTCTGCCCATCCTGCAATTCTCAGGTGCCCTTCCCCGGGCACACTCAGTCATACCTCCCCAGTCTCCATGCTCTCCCACACTAGACAACCCATGATGTCCAGTTCTGTATTTGTTTCACAGTGGCTGAGTGACTGGGGCAAATTGAGTAACCTATCTGAGGTTCAGTGTGCTTCTCTGTAAAACAGGTAAGCACTGACGTCTTATGGCAACAATGAGAGCTACAGGGCCATCCATGGGCACCACAGGCCCCAGACATCTTCATGTTTCCATGTGACAGACAGCTGCTTTGGTCCAAGCCCTCATCCAGAGGGCTGGACACCTTGTTCAGCTGGATGGGTGGAGTAAGGATGAGGCTGGATGGAGGCGAGTGATGGACACAGTAGAGCCAGGAAGATTGGAGGGGAAAGGAGGCTGGGATTGGGGAGAGGAGGCTAGGATGGGCGAGAGGAGGCTGGGGTGGGGAGGGGAGGGTGGGGGGGGAAGGAGAGGCTGGGGTGGGGAGAGGAGGCTGGGGTGGGGGAGAGGAGGCTGGAGTGAGCTAGAAGAGACTGGGGTGGGGGAGAGGAAACTGGGGTGAAGAGGAACAGGGATGGAGAAGGAGACTGAATAGAAGAAGGGGGGCTGGAGACCAAGACACCAGCCAAATGGTAGAAGGAGAGACAGGAAAAACTGGGGTCAAGAGGAACAGGGATGGAGAAGGAGACTGAATAGAAGAAGGGGGGCTGGAGACCAAGACACCAGCCAAATGGTAGAAGGAGAGACAGGAAAATCTATTAGGCAACACTACTGATGAAAAAGAATGCCTGAGATTCCAAAAACAAAGAGAATGTCTCCAGACTCTTTGAACTTCTAAGCTACAGCTGTCCCACCTGAAGAAGATGGCAACCTTGGGACAGATCCTGAAGACAAGTTCCGTTTTCAGATATAGCGGCTTCCATAGTTTCAGCTCTTAGGAGCTGGTGCTTGCAATACAAACTCTGGGGGTTCTCTCTGAGTGAGACAGCAGTCTACCTCTGTTTTATGTACAGCCCTTGAACCTCTACTGCCCCAGATATACAAGCTTCTTGAAGTAGGTGGACCCAAGATGACCAGCAATTCAGGTGTGTCCAGAACGGTCCCAATTTTAGCCCTGAAGTTCTGTTTTGGGAAAATCAGGATAGCTGGTCACCAACTGGTCTAATTTACTGAGTCCCAGGGGTTTGGAATAGGACCAGCTTGTCACAAAGCATTCAGCTAATTCTATTCAACAACATAAGCCTAAGAAGTGGGAAACTAATGATGTGAAAAGTGGCTATGAGTAGGAGGAAGGGCAGTCAAGTGACCTAAGACTTAAGTCTCTGTGGATCTCTTGGGACCATGGTTTTCTCAAATACCCTGAACAAAATGAGTGACTTTGTTCCTGAATGCATCCCCTACAAGGTACATTCCAACTACCCACATATCCACGCAGGATGGACAGCCTGTGCCTGGCCCCTGGGTCTGGGCAGACGTTTGCAACAGAAGGGGATGGTCCCCACTTTCACTGCCAACATAACAGCATCAGGATAGACAAGCACACACATTCCAAGAAGGAACCTCAGGACTTGGGACAAGGAGTGGCCCCTACCTTAGAAACTGCATGATTTTCCGGGTCCCTGTGTACACATACACACACTCTCTGTAAAACACTGCAGTTTGGGATCAGAAAAAAAGACCAAAAATAAGGTAGGTGCTCATTCATTTAACATCTCTCTAGAGGGCCTATAACAGTATCTAGAGACTGCCTCAGAGCTGAAACCGTCTCGGCTGGACAGAGTAACAGGTTGTTCTCACGCGGCGGTACATTACCCCAGCATCGCCTCTGATTTCACATTCTCCACCATAAACAGGTTACACAGAAATCTAATGGTTCTTGCTTTCCAAGACAAGCACACAACAAATAAGTCATTTAACAAAATCAAATGGTACTAATCCCCCGCCAATGGGTGCCCCGACTCCTGCCCGTGTACTCCCGTGCCTCTTGACACTTCCTCGAACATTTCCCACACACCCACACATGACCCCGTCCCCTAGCCCGAGCCCAGGTGAGGGTCGGGTTACCTTTTGGAGAAAGGCCATCCTCGGCCTGTACTGCTGGCCTTGGTGTCGGATTGTCATCCTGGACCCTGGGTGGATTCAGACCCAGACAACAAATGGGAGGCAAATGGGAAGACCCCCAATGCATCAGCCAGCTGATTTCCCACGAGCTCTGAGCGTCGCGGGGAGCTGGCGGGCGGGGGGCGCTGCAACCCACGGCGCCCCTTGACTCTATCTCGGCACCAGCCCCCTTGGGAGGCAGCTGGAATCCGCGGCAGCCAATCAGCGAGCGGCTCCACGAACTCATTAGCATGCCCTGCTCTTGCGTCCACCTACCACCAGGAGGCGGCGTCCGACTCTGCTCAGGGCTCAGGAGCTCAGGTGAGACCAGAGTTTCCGGGCGCTTTGAGTGCAGCATCTATAACCGGGACAGTACCTTTTAACCCAAGGCAGATTTATGTATAGAAATAAGACAAGGTGGCCTCGCTATTAAAGCACAATAGGAAACATAACGGCTCTGCTACTAGACAGCTGGGCGACGTTGGATCTCAATTTCCTTAGCTGAAAAGTCAAAATAAAAGGCCCAGGGTTGCTATCATCCTTTAAGGAAGAAATGTGTAACACAGTGCTCGGCTCTCAATAAATGCTTGGAAAAAAGAAAGAAAGAAAGAAAATTCATAGATGGCTCTGTAGTGACCGAATAGCAAAAGAAATTCGTGAGCGTTTGCTCTGACCCTGTGGGTTAGGTGTTTGGCTTCTTGGTCGATGATTCAAACCTACCAGCTGCCCCAGGGGAGAAAGGTGAGAACTATGAGTCAGAATCCTCTGGATGGCAGTGGGTTTGGTTTTGGCTTTTGGTTTGCTTAAAAAGAAGAAAGGAAGTGAAGAAGGCTTTAGTCTGGTCCCCAGAGAGCTGGACTAAGCCATACTTTGAGAAGAGGATCCCAAGTGAGGGCCTCTAGGAAAAACTTCAGCCAAGACCCAAGAGGAGCAAAGCCTTATGGGTAAAGGATGACTGATCTCACTTCCCTGAAGTTCAACCCAAATGTTCCGGGCTGGCTTCTAGAGGTAGAAGTAGAATGTCTGAAACTACTGTGAGGTTATTTTCTTAAACGTGGGGTGGATGGGCTTTGCTGTGAAGGGGAGAACCCTCTATTCTTAAAGTTTCCCAGCAGAAAGTAAGAAATCCGTAACTGATTGTACATAAAAGGTATCCACTTAGATGGTGGGTCCGGGGATCAGAAGCCCAGCAGTGTGACTGCAAAAGCCAGGGTTTGAGTTCACGAGATAACTATTTAATGATAGACTCCTTGTATATGGAGGAACTCTGGTAGCATAATGGTTATGAATCAGGCTGCTAACCTCAAGGTCGGCAGTTCAAAACTACCAGCCGTTCCACAGGAGAAAGATGAGGCTTTATGCTCCCATAAAGATTTACAGCCTCAGAAACCCTATGCAGGGTCATTATGAGTCAGAACTAACTCCAGAGCACATAACCACCATGACTTGTATATGACCCTATGTGAGTTTGTGGCTCTCCCATTGTTCCTTAACATTTTACACTATTTTACTTATGTATATATGGTTTCTGAGACACAAGGTTGGTGGTTCAAGCTCACCAGTTGCTCCTTGGAAACCCTATACAGGGTCACTATGGGTCAAAACTGACTCAACGGCACTCAACAAGAACAGCTAGATTATCCAGGATGTTTGAGCATTGACTATGTTCCAAATACAAAAAAATTAATTGAGAGTTTTTAAACATCAACATTTTTATTTAAAGGTATGACATAAAGGATCAACTTGTTTCTAAATACTGGTAAACAACCCAAATGTTCGTCGTCAGGTGAACGGATAAATCAATTGTGGTTCATTCAAACAATGGGATACAATTAGCAATAAAAAGTGACAAACTAAGGGATCACACATAACATGGATGAATCTCAAAAATACTATGTTAGCAAAAGAAACCAGAAACAGAAGAATACATCTGGTGGTGGTAGTGTGCCATGGAGTCAACTCGGATTCATAGCAACACTATAGGATTTCCGAGGCTGGGCGTAGTGGTTGCAAATTGGGTTGCTAACCTCAGGGTCAGCAGTTCGAAACTACCAGCTGTTCCACGGGAGAAAGATGAGGCTTTCTGCTCCCGTAAAGATTTACAGCCTTGGAAACCCTATACAGGGTCGCTATGGGTCGGAACCAACTCCACAGTACATAACCACCTCCACCAAATCTTTCCAGGAGCAGAAAGCCTCATCTTTCTCCAGCAGTTGTTATATTTGTTAAGTGTCATTGAGACAGTTCCAATAGACCCTATATAGGATTTCCAAGGAGCAGCTGGTGGGTTCGAACTGCCGACCTTGTCATTCACAGTCCAGTGCTATTCCTACAGCACCACACCTATGAAGCAACTGGTAAATTCAAACTCAGCTCACAATCCACTGAGTACCAGGCCTCCTTAGGAAAGGCAACATTGTTCTTAAGTGCCATCAAGTGGGTTCTGACTTACTGCAACCCTCCACAAGGTTTCTAAGGAGTATTTGGTGGATTTGAACCACCGAACTGTGGTTAGCAGTCCAGTGCTTATCCTACAAACGCCACATCAGAAAAAGAAATGGTGGTGGTGGTGGTGTCACGTGGAGTCAGTTCTGATTCATAGCAACCCTGTATAAGGTTTCCAAGGCTATAAATAGTTACAGGAACAGAAAGCTTCATCTTTGTCCCAAGGAGTGGCTGGTGGATTCAAACTGCTGATGTTCTGGTTAGCAACCCAATAGGACCCCACTACCAGGGATCCTCGGCAGAAAACCTGGGAGGCCTTATTTTCGACACAGCATAGCAGGCCAGCTGGGCATAGCCTCTCTGCTCTTGGGTCAGCTCCAGTTCAGCATTAAAGAGAACTGAACCTGGAACACCCCACTCTGTTCCTTCCACAAAAGATAGATTTTACAGCTCCAGAGGCCAACCACACCTGGGGGTCCTGAGTGTGTGACCAGGGAAAGAAAGAAAATGAGGAACTGGAACTTTCTGGAAGGTTTTTCTCTCTCTTCCTTATTCAAGGATTGCTCAGAAATGATTTTGACTCAATGAGGGTCACCAGCTAGCACCTCAAAATACAGTCCTATGGTTAAAAAAAAAAAAAAAGCAAGCCAGTCTTTGCATCTTCTCTATCCTAAATTAAATGCATTGGATGTATCCGGAGAAGACACTGCTCACAAGAGTTGCTGTAGATAAACAGAGGAAAACAGAGCAAGAGCACGCCTTTCTCCGTTCCCCGGCCCTTGGCTCCTGGGTTACACTTCCGTCTAGCTGCAGACCACTTCAGACTGAAACTACAGAATGCTACCTGCTGCTTTGAATTGTTGAAGCATTTCTTATTTTTCATTGCACAAATATGGAAACCTAGGGCTATAGGAAGAAGTGTTTTTAGGACTTGAAACAGACTGTTTGGGGCAATGTTGGGGTTGAGGGGAAGTGTGAAGATGACATGGAACAAGATGTATTTTCTGACCCTGCTCTGTCTCTAACCAGATGGACACCTTTTTTGTTGTTTTAAGAGTTTTATCAGATGTGTAACTGACATACAATAGGCAGCACACATTGTGGTAAGATTTTATACAGATGTGTATGTACACTCCACAATCACGATAATGAATTTATTCATCATCCCCAAAAGCACGCTTGTGCTCCTTCCTGAGTCCTGCCCTGCCCCGGCCACCCCTCTGTTCCCAGACAAGAACCTATCTGCTTTCTGTCCTATGAATTAGTTGGATGGGTGACTTTGGTCAAGTTACCTCATCTCTCTGATTCTCTAGTAACTCACCTATAAAAAGAGAATCGGATTTGATGAATCCAAAAGTCCCCCCTTCCAATTTTAAACTCATATGACTTTAGTATTTTTTTAATGTTGTTGTTAAGTACTGTCAAGTCCGTTCTGACTCATAGCAACCCAATACAGGGTTTCCAAGAGGCAGCTAGTGGGTTTGAACCGAGGACCTTACTATTAGCAGTCCAGTGCTTATCCTACAGAGCCATACCAGGACTCCATACTTGTTGTTGTGTTAAGTGCTGTCCAGTTGGTTCTGACCCATGGTGACCCTGCACAGGGTTTCTGAGAAGCTTGAACTGCTGACCTTGAAGTTCAAACTGACTTTGCAGTCCAGCGCATTAACCCACAGCACGACACTAGGACTCCAGGATTCCTTGGTAGAACTTTAAAAAAAAAAAAAAAAAAAGCCCAGTTAGCCGTGATAGGTACATGCTTGTCACCTGGGTGGCAGAGTGAGGGTACTATAGTGAATTTCGAGTTGGGCTACTAACTGCAAGGTCAGCAGTTCAAATCCACCAGTTGCTCTTTGGAAATAGCAGGGGTAGGAAATAGCCTGGCCCATGGGCCATATAAAGCCCACTAAAGCATTTGGTCTGGCCCTGCCAAGGCAACTGCACTTCCAGTCATCACATTGTTGTTGTTGTTAAATGCCATTGAGCCAGTTCTGACTCATAGGTTTTCCAAGGAGCAACTGGTGAGCTTGAACTGCTGATCTCGTGGTTCAAACCGTCCTTGTAGTCCAGTGCATTAACCTATAGAGCTACACCAAGACTCCAGCCATCACATTGTTGTTGTTGTTAAGTGTCATAGAGTCGGTTCTGACCCATGGCAACCCTGTACAGGGTTTCCGAGGAGTAGCTGGTGAGCTTGAACTGCTGACTTTGCAGGACTCCACGGCATCACATTATATTTGGTCAAACTGTTAATTAACTCACCCCATCACATTAGGGGGAGTCCTGGTGTGGCCCTGTGGGTTAATGCGTCAGACTGCAAAGCCGTTTCAACTGCAAAGTCAGCAGTTCAAGCTCACCAGCTACTCCTCGGAAACCCTGTACAGGGTCGCGGTGGGTCGGAA
>NW_006408525.1:39039046-39057186 GCF_000296735.1 Chrysochloris asiatica
AAGGAGGTAGCCATCGATTCAACCACAGCTACACTTAGACCAAAACTGAAACCAACGTCTCCTCCGCCTCGAGTTGCTTCTGACTCACGGTGACCCTGTAGGACAGACTAGAGCTGCCCCTATAGGGTTTCCAAGGCTGCAAACTTTACAGAAGCAGACTGCCACATCTTTCTCCATGGGTTCAAACCGGCAACCTTTCGGTTAGTAGCCAAGCATTTAACTACTGCGCTCCCAGGGCTCCATGGGCTTAGACCGGACACCCCAAATGGGATTCCATGTGGCAGACATTTAGAAGAGCTCAATGCCCCCATCGACAGCTGCTGCAAGTGACCAGAGAGAGGAGGGACGGAACGAGAAGGGTCTACTTTGGGAGAAGACTCCAGACAGTTCTACTTGTAGGACCCCATTTGTGTTAAACCTCCCCGCCCCCCCCTTGGGAGCGGACACCCATCCTGCAAATTATGTTTAACAGGATGCATGCCAGCTCGGGGACTTCTCCCGACACTGACCACTAAGACCTTCCTGGGCGTTTGTGGCTTTCTCCGCGTTTCTGCGAATCTCGCAGATGCTCCGCCCTGCTCTGGCTGTGTTGGGGGTGCTCAGGCACACGCCCCGGGTTTCTAGCCCCTCCTCCTGCTCCCAGCAGCCGCCTCCACCATACGGGGATGCTGAGAGGGGACCTGAGCCAACTGTTTTTCCTGACACTTTCTGTTCAAAGCAAGGGATTTTCCAAAACTGCTAAATTCCAACCCCTTTTACTGTCTTCTCTTTCCTCTCAGGAATGACTGCATTTGGAAGGGTAAAGGAAGATGGCTGATACAGACGCTGCAAAGGAAGTAAAAGCATTACCCCTACAAGTACTTTGTTGTTGGTGTTAACAGCCACAACTTCGCTTTTACTCAGATGTTGGATTTTAAGATCCACTTTGCACTCCTGTGTCCTCTCTTCAGTTCCATCCTCTGGACCTTGGAAAAGTTTGCCCTTCTCTTTTTGTCATTTCCCAGCCCTTCAGGGTTTAAAATTCAAATCACTCAGCAGACACCAAATGTGGTAGAAAGTAATGGGAAGTGAGGGCTAATGAGTGGGGGTTTCTGCTTGGGGTAATGAAATGTTCTGGAATTGTGTGGTGCTGTAGGATAAGCCCTAGACTGCTAATTGCAAGGCTGACAGTTCAAACCCACTGGTCTCTCCTTCGAAACTCCATGGAGGGTTGATATGCACACAACAATAACAGTAAAGCATTGTGAATATGTTATCACTACTGAATTGTACAGTTGCAATGGGTGGATATTATAGTATATGAATTCTATCTGAATTTAAAATGTACAAATCCAGAGAAATTGGGTGTGGTTATTAAAATGTTCCTCCTTTGCTCAAAAATCTTCAGTAATTCTTAGATGTCTTCCTAAGAAAGTTCATTCTTTCATAGTCTTGCATAGTCTGGCTCAGTCTGATGTTTCAGTTGAACTTCCTCTACGCTCCAACGTGAACTCTCTTTCCCAGCCAGGCTAGGATTTGCTATTTCTCCACCTCCAGGCCCCTTTTCTCACCACTTGTTCTGTTGAGAGCCCCTTCCTCCACAAATCTGACAAATGCAATCTCAACTCTGCTACCGTCTCTTCAGAACCCAGGTCAAACCTCTCTCTGAGAGAAGGACTCCCTTCTTTTCACTTATTTGTCTGTGAGTCACACATGTGACTTTTTAAGCACAACTTTGGGTTGCAGATGGTTGTTGTAAGCTGTCAACAAATAAGGCACTATGGTAACCCCATGCACAACAGAACGAAATGCTGCCTGATCCTTTGCCATCCATGTGATGACTTGGGGATTAGACTGCTGTGACCTATAGGGTTTTCACTGTCATTTTCAGAAGCAGATCACCAGGCATTTCTTCCTACTCTGTCTTAGCCTGGAACCCCCTCTGAAACCTGTTCAGCATCCTAACCACACACAAACCTCTGCAGACAGACAGGTAGCGGCTGGCCATAAAGCGCATTGGCTAGGAATCAGACTTGGATCTCTCACAAAGAAAGTGAAAATTCTACCACTTAGCATCTCTAGCAACATAGTTGGTATATATCATACACGCCCTTCTGGCCAATGAGCTCCATCCAGGGGAAGGCTGGTCCGTGACTTGCGTAAGCAGTGGTTTTTGGTTTGTTTGGTTTTGTTGTTGTTGCCTGAGGTGAGGATAGAGAATGCTGTTTTTGTTGTGGGGTGAGGGTAGAAACTGGCTTGTAGCATTTGCCAATTCTCATGATGTAAATACTCCTATCAATGTCACTAAATGCGGAAGGAACAGAGTCAATGAACTACAGCTGGGAAGAGAGACACACACTCAGCTTTCGTAAGCAGAACCCATTCCCTTATTGCCTGCATGTCTCTCTCACAGCCTTTCACCCCCACCCGACACTACCATCAGCCCACCCATCCAGGCTCCATTACTGTCCTTCCTGCGTGGGCTATTTCTTCATCAATAGTCCTCTCTCTCCTCACAGAAGGTTCTACTACACCTTTGCCCTAAATGCCAGAAGGCTTTTCTGACAGGAGAGGTTCCCTGGTGCCCATCCCGTCACCTGTATTTTCAGACTGGATTAGGAATCCTCCCAGCTCTTTCATTTTTGTGCTAAACCCTCTGAGACTTAGGCATTCAGCTGGACCACTCTGAGTCCTCCTTTGGCTCTCACTGTCTTCCTCCAGCCCTTCCTCCCCACCCCCAGAACTGCAGCACCTTGTCCACATCCTGTTCTTGTCCTTATCCCGGGCAATCTCAAGATCCTAGTGGAGATCAGGTGGCGTAACTGGTTACCCGTTGGACTGTGAACTGCATGGTCAGCAGTTCGAATCCACCAGCCTCCCCATGGGAAAAACATGTGGCTTTCTGCAACCATAGAGATTTACAGCCTCAGAAACCCTATACAGAGTTTATGAGTTGAAATCGACTCAATGGCATGCAACTGGATGACCCACTAAATTCCTGAGTCTCACAGACTCGTGACCTACTTCTTTCCTATGACTTTTGCTCTGTTTCACATCGGTCCCTCACTTCCATGGCCACAAATTGAACTTACCCCAAACCGTGCCACCTTTGAAGTCTCATCTCCTGTATCTCGCCCTCTAAGTTCATGTCCAGTTCTCGAGCTGGTCCTCAAGGGAAGCGATGGATTCTAAAGCAGAATAAAGAAACAGCCATTCAGCACATAGATCCAGAATTCATCTGCCTACCACACAGGAGCAAGCCCAGGGCTGGGAAGAAATGGGATCTGCAAGTCCCATGGGTCAAGCCAGGGTGCGTAAGAAACTTGTTCTACCTTCATGAGGTTCTAGTTCTATTTCGATTATCTTCCATGGCTCGTGGCGCTTGGATTCATAGTTCTACCTTTATCCTCTTTGTGTTCAAGAGCATTCTGTTTGGTTCAACAAACCTTTGTTGAACACCATTTCTGGGATGAGGATTGTGTTGGACACCCAAGGTACAAAAGTAAATAAAACATGTTCGTGCTTTCAGGGAATGATAAGTTCAGTAGGAAAGAGAGATCTGAAATGTCTGGGATAATGTACTAGATGATATTAGAGTATGTGGAAAGCAAAAAGTTTTTTTAAGAGTAAGATAGAAAAGAGACTGCCAGGGAGGGGGAGTATTAGTCAGAGGCTCGGAGGTCAGAAATCATGACGCTCCAGGCCCAGCGCTGTTGCATGTGCTTTTGTCCTTTCAGCCTTACTACAACACTATAACAATAAGCTCCAAGCCAAACTCATGGCCTTCGAGTTGATTCCAAGTCATAACAAGACTATAAATCTCTATGAGAACAGACAACCTCATCTTTCTCCCTGGAAACGACTGCAGGGTTTGAACCACCAACCTTGCGGCTGGCAGCCCAATGTCTAACTCAGAGCACCACCAACACTCGTAATTATTCAGATTCCCATGCAACAAATGAGTAAACAGAGACTCCAGCTAATGAACAAGCTGAAAGTCATACAGCTATAAAGAGCCAATCTGGGTCCTGACTTTATGGGATCATTCCTGTGGAATGCTGGGGTATTCGGAGTGGCCAGGGTGGGTCAAATGTCCATTGGGAAGTGGAATGAGAGCTAGCTGGTTTCCCAAAGAAAAATCACTGTTCCAACCAGAAGCAGGGAAACGAGATGCTGGGCAATCAAAAACAACAAGTGTCTAACAGAGAATGGAGTCCTGGTGTGGCGCTGTAAGATAAGCACTGGACCACAAGGTGGGTTTGAACTGCAAGGTTGGCAGTTCAAACTCACCAGCGGCTCCTCAGAAACCCTACACAAGATCACTGTGAGTCAGAACCAACTCCACGGCACTTAACGACAACAATTAGAGAATAGTTTCAGAAATACCACTTTTGTTTTCTCTTGGATTTCTTGTGCTAATAATAACCAAAAGGGAAGAAAATACTCAGCATTTCTCAAGCTGGGGGAACTGAAAAAAAAATTCAAGTCTTGAGTTGCAATAATGAAGGATTCTAGGGGCAAAAAAATGAATGATTCAGAAAGCATCAAAAGAAGATAGAAGGAATGCACAGTCACCGTACCAAAAAGAAAAGGTTGATGTTCAACCATTTCAAGAGGTAGCATATGATCAAGAGCCAATGATATTGAAGGAAGAAGTTCAAGGTGCATTGAAGGCATTGGCAAAGAACAAGGCACTGGGCATTGATGGAATACAAATTGAAATCTTTGAACAAGCTGATGCAGCACTGGAGGCACTCACTCATCTATGCCAAGAAATTTGGAAGACAACTACCTGGGTAACTTACTGGAACAGATCCATATTTGTGCCCATTCCAAAGACAAGTGACCCAAAAGAATGTGGAAATCATCGGACAATATCATTAATACTGCACACAAGTTAAATTTTACTAAATATAATACAAAAACAACTGTAAGCATACATTGACAGAGAACTTCCAGAGGTTCAAACTGGAGTCAGAAGAGGACATAGAATGAGGGATATCACTGCTGATGTCAGCTGGATCTTGGCTGAAAGTAAGAGAATGTTTACAGAAAGATGTTTACCTGTACTTTATTAACTATGCAAAGTTTTTCGATTGTGTGGACAACATTGTGAAGAAGTCTGAGTATTCCGGAACACTTAATTGTGTTCATGAGGAATCTGTACCTGGATCAAGAGGCAGTTGTTCAAACAAAACAAAGAAACACCAAATGGTTTAAAATTAGTAAAGGTGTGCACCGGGGTTGTATTCTTTCACCATACTTATTCAATCTGCATGCTGAGCAAGCAATTCGAGAAGCTGGATTACAAGAAGAAAAACATGGCATCAGGATTGGAGGAAGACTCATTAACAACCTGCAATATGCAGACGATGCAACCTTGCTTGCTGAAAGTGAAGAGGCCTTAAAATACTTACTGGTGAAGATCAAAGACCACAGCCTTCAGTATGGGTTGCACCTCAATGTAAACAAAACAAAAATCCTCACCATTGGACCAATAAACAAAATCCATATAAATGGAGAAAAGATTGACGTTGTCAAAAACTTCATTTTGCTTGAATCAACACTCATGGAAGCAGAAGTCAAGAAATCAAACAACATATTGCATTAGGCAAATCTACTGCACAAGACCTTTTTAAAGTGTTGAAGAGCAAAGATGTCAGTTTGAGGTCTAAGGTACGCCTGACCCAAGCCATGGTATTTTCAATAACCTCATATGCATGTGAAAGTTGGACAGTGACTAAGAAAGACCATAGAAGAATCGATGCATTTGAGTTATGGTGTTGGAGGAGGATATTGAAAGTACTATGGACTGCCAAAAGAACCAATCAATCTATTGGAAGAAGTACAGCCAGAACACTCCTTGGAAGCCAGGATGGCCAGACTTCATCTGTCAAGAGGGACCAGTCCCTAGAGAAGAATATCATGTTTAGTAAAGTGGAGGGTCGGAGAAAAAACGGAAAACCTCCAACAAGATGATTGGCACAGTGGTAGCAGCAATGGGCTCAAACATACAACACTGTGAGGTTAGCATAGAACCGGGCAGTGTTTCATTCTGTTGTGCATCGGGTCGCTATGAGGTAGAACCGAATCAATGGCACCTAACAACAACAATGAATTTGCTACAGCTGGGCTGGAATGTGAAAACTTTTTGATATAGAATGTTAAATGGTTTCTCAACAGCAGTGGGTACATTTGTATCAAATAGAACAAAACAAATCATTGTGGTGAAGCAGATTCTGATGCATCCTGACCCTCCATACAATTTCATCATAGAGTTTTCACTGCTGTAATCTTTTGTCCTCAATGCCACTGGGTAGGTCCAACCCCAACCTTTAGGTTGGATTGTTGTTGTTATTATGTGCAGTTGAGCCCGTTCCGTGGTGAAGACAAAGCCATTTGCACCACTAAGGAATCTACACTCTGCCCGGAATGGACTCATTTCCCTGCACCTTTATTTGTATTGAGGAGTCCTGGTGTGGCGCTGTGGGTTAATGCGCCAGACTGCAAAGCCGTTTGAACTGCAAGTTTAGCGGTTCAACCTCACCAGCTGCTCCTTGGAAACCCTATACAGGGTCCGTATGGGTCGGAACCGACTCAATGGCACTTCACAACAACAACAGTGGTGCTGTAGAACAAACCCTGGACTGCTGACCACAAGGTGGGTAGTTGAAGCCCACCTGTCATTTCACCATGAGTGGAATACACTCAATGGTAGTGGCTTGCGTTTGGATTTATTTATACTGGATGTGAGTACATTTTTTTAAACCTAAACCATTCTAACTTTACTCAAACGGACAAACTCCATTTTCCTTTCATTTACTTTTCCAAGAACTGTTTGTTGGAAGCCTCCTTCTCTGTATTCTGTTGTTATTAAGTACCATTGTTTCCTACTCATAGCTCCCCTCTGTAGGGTTTCCAAGTAGCACCTGGTGTGTCTGAACTGCTGACTTGTGGATAGCAGGCCAGTGCTTATCCTCTAGCGCCACACCAGGACCCCTCTCCTGTGTATTGTTGTTAAGTGCCTTTGAGTACTGTCTGACTCATAGCAACCCTGTATAAGGTTTCCTAGGAGTAGCTAATGGGTTTGAACCGCTAACCTTGCAACTACCAGTTCAGTGTTTATCATACAACACCATACTCCCATATACACATCCCCCCTTTGCCTTTTTAGAGGAGAAAATCCAGTAGGAGATTAAATGAAAGTTGATGAACATGAATCTTTGAATTAACAATCAACTGAGCCAGTTGGGGTACCCAAGCCAGGGAAAAGACAATTGCATCCCCTAATCCCTGTGGTACTGGGGGACAGAAGGACTGGCATTTGTGAAAACAGACCAGAAGAACAGGCGCAGCCCCAGCTTGCGGTTCTTGTTCAAATGGGACTTCATATATAAAACTTTTTAAAGTTATTTAGGGTCATTTCAGCTCCATTGTTGCATAATTAAAAAAAAAAAAAATGCATGAACACATGCACTGGTGGGGGATGGGGGGAACGTCTAGAAACCTGTGGAGGTGTTTGATGATGGTGATGCTGTGCAGTGGAGGCGGTTCCGACTCACATGGACCCTGCATAGGGTTTCCGAGGCTGTAACTATGGAATTGCTACACTTTCACTTTAAAAGTGATGTGATGTGATGACAGCATTCCCAAACCCCCTCTGGTGGTGCCCCCAGGTGCACAGGGATGTGAAAGGATAGGTACGGGCTCCGGATGAGGCTGTTTCCCCGCCGGCCTCCTCCCCTTTCCGCGGAAGCTCCGCGCGGAATCAGACCATAGAGATGTGGGAACCTCCAGGCTCCTAGAGAAGAAACGCAGGCTCACGGAAGGCGGGCTTCCGGTGGCGATTCCGGGAGGCGGTCCACTTCCGGTTGCGCCTCCGTGGCTAGTGGGCCATAAGGGCGGGGGCTTTGGGACGAGGGAGTCTCGTCTCGGGTCCTCCTGTGTCCAGGACCTGGGCTCACGGGAGGGTGGCGTCTCCTCTGCTGGACCGAAGGCTCCGTGGAGGGGCTAGCTTGTAGTCCTTGGGTCTGGGGTCCATTTCTGTGAAGTGATGTCTCTGGAAGGAGTCCTGCTGGCCCAGTGGACAAAGTGCTCTGCTTCAAAACTAAGGGTGGGCAGGCAGTTCGAGCCCTCCTCTGAGCCGTGGGAGAAAGAGGTGGCAGTCTGTCGTTGGAAAACCCTTTGGGGCATGATTACTCGTCGCTATGAGTCGGGAATCGTGGTCGATTGTGGTTTAGGTTTGTTTGGGGATGCTGGAGCTGTGAACTTGGTTTCCTTTTTATAACGGCTCATGGAAAACAATGAAAACGACCGCTTGATTTTTACCGCCTGTATTCTAGGGCCCATTTTTATGTGTCTGAGATAGAGACGTCCAACTTGCCTATTTTTTAAAAGTCAGCTGACATGTAATATATAGGTTACCACGTGTGACCAGATCTGGAAGAGCGAAGTTGGATAAAATGATGAGTTACTAGAGATCTGGAGAAAATGAGAATGAAACTTGGAAAGGGGCCAAATTCACATGCCATAGGAGCCTGGTGGTGCTGTGGGTGAGCTGCTGCTCTGCAAACCTCAAGGCCGGCAGTTCAAACCCACTCCTGAGGAGAAAGATGAAGCTGTCTGGTCATCTGCAGATCGACAGTCTCTCTCAAACCCTTTATATGGGCACTGTGAATCAGCATCAACTTGATGGCAGCGGGATTTTCTCTCACCTAAAAGGACTGGGACTCATACTTCCCACACATGCTACCCAAAGTTGAGTTCAGGCGTCCTTAAATTTAAAATATCTGCTGTCCTAGCCCACATTAAATGATTGAATCATGGTATGTCTTCATTCATGAAATTGGTATCCCTCCGCTGACAAGATGTGAGATTGTGCTGGAAATATTTGATAGAGGTTTTTACCGTGATGTGTTCCTGAGGGGGAAAAAATGAACAAGTGAGTTTGGGGTTTAAAGTTAGTCTCTTAGCGACAGATAATAAAAGGATATAAAATTGTTCTGAGAAGCCCTACAGTGTAGCATAATGATGCTTAACATTGGTCAACCTGGTGTGTCGCAACCATTTTGATCACAAAAACGTTTTAAGTAACACATTTCATGGTTTTCCCCAAGCACATTTTGCGAAAAGATGGCATAAAGAAGTCATTCACTTGGACACAGGTGGTCTCCAAAGGTACTCCCACTTCTCAAAAGACATTTCAGATCTAC
The DNA here is from genome assembly GCF_000296735.1 of Chrysochloris asiatica. Classification (NCBI taxonomy): domain Eukaryota; kingdom Metazoa; phylum Chordata; class Mammalia; order Afrosoricida; family Chrysochloridae; genus Chrysochloris; species Chrysochloris asiatica. Next base: position 39,048,238 of record NW_006408525.1, read on the forward strand.
TTTTTGAAAGTGAAGAACCACAGCCCATAGATTATTTTAAAAAGGAACACATGTCCTCTCCTTGCTGTTCCTCCTACATGCATTATGCACAGTGGGTAGTGGTGGTAGGCTACTGAGTTTGTTCTGACTCACAGGAACCCTGTCTAGGGTTTCCTAGGATGTAAATCTTTAAGGGAGCATAAAGCCTCACCTCCCATGGGGCGGCTGGTATACTGGAACTGTGACCTCGCGGCTAGCAGCCCAGTTTGTAATCCACTAAGGGCTCCTGAAGTAGATGGTATCTCCCATTATTTAACAAATACCATCAACATACTTACAAAACAATAATAATAAGCCTTTGGAAAAGTAAATTGTCTCAAGTGGAAATTCCACAATTCCATGAAATTCAGGATTTCTGAATGGCAAACCTAAAAAATGTGTTCTTAAACTCAAAAGGACCTACTTAAATGGGATGATTAACATTTTCTCAATGTAGAAATACAATGTAGCTAAAAACCACTTAAGTGGGATGCATGTATACATTAAGTTATAGTCACTGAAATCTTGCTCTAATGTTGTTGTTAAGTGTCATCAAGTGGATTCCGACCCATAGCAACACTGTTTAGGGTTTCCAAGAGGCAGCTAGTGAGCTCGAACCACTGCTCTTCCAGTTCAAACGACTCCACAGTCTGACGCATTAGCCCATGCTTGTGGGCTCATCAGTACAAGGATCCATCTTGAATTCCATTCAGGATAACTTAGTTACTAAATTACCAATTAATAAAAAACCAAAACCCAGTTGCCATTAAATCAATTCCAACTGCTGGCAACCCTATGTGTAGCAGAATAGAACTGTGTTCCCTAGGGTTTTCCAAAAATGGCTGATTTTTCAGAAGTACAAGAGGCTTCAAAAAGTTTGTGGAAATTCCAGCAAGACAGTGAACTAGGCAGGCATGCTACAGAAACAAAGATACAAGAGATCAATCTCAGAGATCAATGAAACAGAGGACACTCCTGGATCCTGAGCTTCAGAGGAAAAGGTTAGAGAAATGGACTGAATATCTACTGTGAAGAAAAGCTGAGCAGGGGGATGACAAAAGAAGACTGGTGAATGGACCATCTTGAGCTTTGTTGTAAGCAGCTTTGGAGAGACAGATTGTGACCTAACAGCACAGATTCACACAGGCAAGGGAAAGCTGGGGTTCCTTCTGGCTCCCCATGCTCCCCTGGGTAATAAAGGTGAGACCAGGCCCCACCCTCATCTACTCCCAGCATAGACCCTGCTCTCTGGGAGCTCAGTGATGTGGTTTGAGTCAGTGTGCAGCAGATGTGATATTTAGGGACCTTCAATAGATTGACAGAAAGATTGAGGAAAACAAGGAGAACACGAAAAATAACTTTAGAAGAGTTCAGGAAAGCACCACAAGAGCAAGCAGACAAAATAAATGCAAATTTTGAAACAACACAAAACCTGTAAATAGAAACCCAGAAGATTAATAATACTAAGATCTCAGCAATGGACAATATATTGAAATGGCAATATATTGAATTAATATGTTTGAATCAACAGAATCCTGAATTAGTGAGCTTGAAGAGAAGGATCTCAATACTAGTAAGCTAGAAGAACAATCTGAAAAAAAAAGAATGAAAAACACAGAAGAATGTCTGAGATTTATATGGGACATCAGGAAGAGGAATAATTTACAGATGGCTGCTGCTATTGCTGTTCTGTGCCATCGAGTCGGTTCTGACCCATAGCGACCCTGTATAGGGTTTCCAAGGCTGTAAAGCTTTACGGGAGCAGAAAGCCTCATCTTTCTCCCACGGAACAGCTGGTAGTTTCGAATTGCTGACCTTGCAGTTCACAGCCCAATTTGTAACCACTACGCTACCAGAGCTCCTTTTACAGATGGCAGGTGATCAGAATTCCAGAACAGGTTGTTGTTGTTAAGTGCAGTCGAGTCAGTTCCAACCTTTAGTAACCCTGTATAGGGTTTCCAAGGAGCAGCTGGTGAGCTTGAACCACCAACCTTGTGGTTCAAACCGACTTTGCCGTCCAGCACATTAACCCACAAGCGTACACCAGGACACCAGAATAAGTAGAGACAATTAAAAGCACAGAGAAAATTGTAGATGAGTTGCTGAAAGAAAACTTCCCTTACATCATAAAATACAAGATAACCATTGAAGAAGCTGAACAAACCCCTAACAGGAAAGACCCCAAAAGAAAATCACCAGGACATATCATAATCAAAACCAAAGACAAGGGAAAAATCCTGAGAGTAATCTGGGGGAAGCAAAAGTTACCTACAAAGGAGAACCAATAAGACTAAACTCTGATTTCTCAACAGAAACCAGGCAGGCAAGAAGGCAATGGGATAGGACATGCAAAACTCTAAAAGAAAAAAAAAAAGCCAACGAATATTCGTATACCCAGCAAAGCTGTCCCTCTAATACATCAAAACGGGGACATTTTCAGATAAACAGAAATTAAAGGAATTTGTAATAACCAGGTCAACTCTACAAAAAATTAAGGATGTTCTTTGGACTGAGAACCAGCAATAGCAGACAGCAACCTGAGATTACCGTACATGACCACACCACCCAGAACTCACTCCAGATGCAGAAGTCTCCAAGGTAAAACAAAGCTGCGAGACTGAAATTAGGGACCTAGAGATATCGATGTATAATGAAGTGAACTATAAAGCAAAAAAAAAAAAGGAATATAAAATATAAAGCAAAAAAAGGGAACTTCCAAATGATGAGGAAGTCATGTAGATTTTGAGATAAAACAGTTTTAAATTTAAAAAAATATGTAAATTACAAGGTGACTTCGAAGAAAATTAGTACACCTTCACATCAAAATAAAAAAGGAATATCAGAAAGAGAACACATTTAAACAATAGCAATGAAGAAAGTGGAAACAAAACCCACAAGCAAAATGAACTCAGCACAGAAATTTACATGGAACAAAGATACTCGCAACACCACAAAAAAAATACACACACCTAAATGCCAGCAATCAATTCATGAGTTGATAATTACACTGTAAATGGATTCAATGCACCAGTCAAGCTACAGAGTAGCAGAATTGATACAAACTTTGGACCATACATGGGATACTACACAGCAGTGAAAAATCATGATAAGTCTTCAGAACACCTCATGGTTGAACCTAGAGGACATTATGCTGAGTGAAATTAGTCCATCACAAAAGGACAAATATTGTATGAGACCACCGTTGTAAAAAGTTAAGAAAAAGTTTTCTTGCCAAAAGAAACATTCTATGATGGGTCTGGACGGGTGGGAAGGGAAAATTATTCACTGGGCAGGAGCTTGATACATGTTAACTTGGGAGATGGAGAAAACAATATATAACAAGACAAGGAGGTTGGCACCTTTGTGCCATTACAGTGATTGCAGTTCCTTCCCGTACCATCAGTTAACGGTATTTACAGCTATTTACTTTCACTCTGGCAGTCCTCTGTAAATACCGTTAACTGATGGTAGAGGGAAGGGACAGCCATCACTGTAATGGCACGAAGTGTATGATTCATTGATTAGGGGACTGATGGCCTGTTCTGTAAACCTTCACTCAAAAAATAAAGATAAGATTTTTTTATAAGTTTTTTTGGGGAAAAAATCCCATTATCTTTCAATTATATTTTTTCACAACCTTTTTGAAGCCCCCACACACATCATAGATCACCATGCTTTTCTTTTTAGGTAACTCTGGATAGACTCAATCCTCGAACCTCTTAGTTAGCAGGCAAGCATGTTAACCAGAGGACTTCTTCAATTCTATAAAATTGTCAATCACTTTTATCCATTATTGAGATATTATAACGATCATTATTTTAGTAGCTTGCTAATTGATAAATTCCAACAGTAACTGGCTGTCTGTTTATTTTATATGGTATAGTAATTTGTTCTACTTGAGGCATGACCCTAAGGCAAGACCAAGGAATTTGTAGTATGAGTTCTTGGGGTATGAGTTCTGTAGAACTCATCTTTGACCGATGAAAAATGCCATACATAGCATGAAAGGACCCAAGAACCTAGAATCCCCATGGTCCAGCTGAGCAAGAGGGACTGGGAGTGAATTAGGTAGAAATGAAAAAACGGGCCCATACATGCAGCCAAGAGAAAAAACACCTGCCAAGAGACCGCATACCAGCACTTTAGGAAATTTTCAGACCAGATAATGCCAACAGCCTGTGAGGTTCTGAGCACCCTCCAAGAGCTTTGTCATAATAAGCTTTGTCCAGACGTGTTTACAGAAGGGCAATTCCTGACCCCTCGGCCCCAGGATGCCCAGACTCATGTATGGGAACATCATTCAGCAGAGGAAACATTTGTAGGAGGTCCTGAAGAGAATGACAGAGCAGGATGGTGGATAAGAAGCAGGAGGTTGCACCATGTCTAGAGTTGGGGAGTAGAGAGAGCAGTGGGCTCAGACACCCTGGGGCTCCAACAAGGTACAATGGCCAGGACTGATTCACTGCACTCTCTCTGATCTGACTCAGCTTGCCCTGTTGCATTCTGCCCTGGAAAATTAACGGATACCCTGAACCTCTCTTTCTTTTTTTTCTCTTTTTGTATCATTGGAGACATGATGTTTTCTTCTAGGGTGTTCACTCCCATTTTTATGCTGATTCCTTTACAAGTTTACAAGTCTCTTTCTATATACAAGGACAAAGAAGCTGATGTGTGACCAACGATGTGTGGCTTAGGCCACTGGAGACTTGGCCCAGACTGGAATCTTAGGAGCCCCCTCTGTCTCCCTGTTTATATGTAATTACGCATCACAGGCAAGAAGCAAAGATTGCTTAGCAAGGAGAGGTAGAGTGAGAAGCTCTCAATATGAATATAGAGTACTCCACATGGTTGAAAAGGGACAGAGGCCATAGCACATCAATTTGATCTCAGAATCAGATTTTCAACCAGGTCTGAAATGTACATTATTTTTGTACTTTAGCATTCAAAGTGCTCTGAAATGGTGTGCTATCTTTTACTCCCAAATAACCTGAGTCATCCGTTTCATGGACCACCTGTCTTCACTTCAGATGCAACTGTTAGTCTTTAAAATTTGAATGATAGTCCTCTTTTTTTACAGGCCTGAGACTAACTCCCATCACCATCACCGCTGTTTATTGGACTCCGTTGAGTCTTTGAAACCAAGTATATAGCTGGTGGTGAGGTGGTGGCTCAGATGCAGGGAGATGAGGTCTGCACGAGGCGACTGTGGAAACTGACCTGGTATAAAAGCATTTTCCCCGATAGCCAATGCTTCCTCAGAACAACTATCTAGGTATAACTTTCAGGGCCCCTGTAGTTACCAGACTGACCACTGTCAGGGCAAGTTGTGATCCTCTACAAGGAATTTAGTTCTTCCAGATGACCAATTACTTTCTCCATAAGCATTGTGCCTGGCAACAAAGTGGGCATGCTGCCTTAATAGGTTACCAAGGGAACAGAGAGAATTCTGGTAGCATCCTGTATTCAAGCCCTCCCACACTGACTAGAGGTGACCTGTATAGGTTACTGGGGACATGATGGTGCCTGACTTTCAAGCCTAGGTTATAAACGTCACATGGACAGGGATGGGCAACTTGGACATTGGCTACCCAAAATTGGGGAGCGGGGAGGCCTACAAAGGCAAGAAATGACTGGCTTATAAGGTTTTAAAGAGGGAACCTAGATCCAGAGGGCATGGAAGAAGGTAGAATCTCCAGTGAGTAGTATCCAATCTGTCTGGGTGAGGCTGATGAAAGGAAATATGGATAGGTCTCTTGTGATACAATAGTGAATAATTGTTATCAGGACTGACTGTGAGGGTTGGAAATGTAAAGGTAGATGTTTCGTAGCAAAAGGAGGGGAGTGGTTGACTTTGCAGTCCAGGAGCAGAGGTCCCTGGGACCATCAAGGGAGAAGAGCGGTAAGTGGGACCCTACCCAGAGAAACAGTGACACCAGAGATGGAGGCAAAAACGATGACGTGGAAAGATGGAGTGGCTGGAGACTCTAGACCCAGAGAGGGGCTGTGTGCTGATGACCGGGAGACAGGCTTGCAAGGGTATATGCTTTGGTTAGTTGATGATGCATGGAGGGGATTGTAACCATGACAATGAAACGATCTACGATAGGATGAATGTAAAGTTAATGTTCTCCCATTAAACTATCACATAATTCACAATAAAACATTGAAAAAAAAAAAATCAGATGGACTTGCTTTCTTGGATTACTTGTTCTGGGAGAAGCCAGCTGCCAGGTTATAAGGACGCTTGAGCAGCCCTAGGGAAGGGCCCATGTGGTGAGGAATTGAGGCCTCCTGCCAACAGCCAAGAGGATGAACCATCTTGGAAATGGGTCCTCCAGCCTCACGCCAGCCTTCAGAAGAATGCAGGTCTGGCGACACCTACGAGAAACCTGGATGCAGAACCATCCAGCTAATGTGCTGGAGATTCCTGAACCATAGAAACTGTGACAAAACAAGCTTTGTTGTGTTAAACCACTATGAGGTTTGAACTCTTGATCCTCAGCAAATAGAGAACTAATAGGAGGAGAAGGTGAAATTCTCATTCAGTTGGAGAAAGGGCTTTGTTAACCCTTTGCTTACTCAGTCACGTAATAAAATGCTTAATGAATAAAGGATGAAAGTGAGCACAAAAGTATCCATGATTTTTTTTTTAATTGCATGAAGGAATAAAACAATATGTAGCAGGGAAAGGTGCTCAAGATCATTGGAATGATACACAAGTATGGAAGATGCATGACACCCCTGGTGATGCTGAAGGATAAGCACTGGACTGCTAACCACAGGTCTGCAGTTCCAACCCATCAGCCGCTCCACGGGAGAAAGATGACATTTTCTGCTTCTGTAAAGATAAGGAGCTCTAGTAGCATAGTGGTTACGAATCAGGCTGCTAACCTCAGGGTCAGCAGTTCGAAACTACCAGCAGATCCACCAGAGAAAGATGAGGCTTTCTGCTCCCATAAAGATTTATAGCCTCAGAAACCCCGTACAGGGTCACTATGAGTCGGAAGCGACTCCACAGCACATAACCACCACTAACCACCAAAGCTTTACAACCTCAGAAACCCTATGCAGGGTCACTATGAGTTGGAACTGACTCAGTGGCAGTGGGCATATGAATTATTACTAGCAGCATAATGTTGAGTGCAAACAGCTGATCCCAGAGGACAAAATACAGTAAGACAGCTACTTGATCAAGTATTAAAAAGTAAAACAATATATTTAGATGTAACCATTTCTGATAAGAAACAAAAAGGCAAAGGGGTGATGAAGTGCAAAGTTTAGGGTAGTGGTTTCCCCTGGGGACCACATGACAGGGGGATTGGCCGAGGAGACCACACATTTGTAAACATAAGCTATTGGTAGTAGTAGTATTGATCCATGATATTGCCAATAGCTTACACTTACCTGGTATGGTGCTGCAGGTTAATACACTGGACTGTAGAGTCAGTTTGAACCACAAGGCCGGTGGTTCACGCTCACCAGCAGCTCCTCGGAAACCCTAGACAGGGTCGCTATGGGTCAAAACCAACTCGACAGCACTCAACAACAACAAGAAGCTATTGGTAATATCAGTTCATGGGTATTCCTAATATGATTAAATAAGAAAATCATAAATAGAAAGAGCTGTACATGTTCCATGGCCTAGAATGATAACTAACCCAATTCTGTAAGCGTCCCCATTCTTGCTTCTAAAGAACATTCTGGCTGTACTTCTTCCGAGACAGGTAACTCAGGAATTACAAAGATGAGTTAAGATACAGCCCCTCCCTTTGGGCACTATATATAGGAGGTGACCTTGTGAATTTCAGTCTTTGTTTCTAAACCAACATTCGCAGCTGAGACACAATCTCAAGAAGCTGACCATGGTCAGGTCCCCTCCCAGTCAAGGTTGTGAGGACAACCTCGCTGGTCAGCCTGCGTGTGGGACACCCAGGATTCCTCGTGCAGGACTGACAGCATCATTTATTTTCATGGGCACTTTCTTGGCTCACAGAAATGTGTGAGACCAGAAACCATTCATCCCGGCTCCATTCAGAGCTGCAGTCCTTGGCCTTCTGAGATTCAGGGCCTGGCAGCATCCCGGGCCTCTGGGTGAGCTGTGCAGCCAGCAAGGGGACAATGCCCAGGAGGGTGCTGAGTGTGGCTAGGAGGTGGTCCACTTCTCCATGATGAGCAAGGGACCACAGAACCAGCAGGAGTCTCTTCTGTCCTCCCCTACCCATGCACACATACACACTGTCATGTTCATGCCCAAAGACAAGACTTCAGCTTCCTCCTTTCAATCATACATTTCCAGATTCAAAATGCCATGCTTCACTTCATACAGAAACAGGGGGTGGGGCTGGACAATGATGGAGGTGAGCATGCTTGCCAGTTAGAAATTTAAGCTACTGATAAAAAAGATCAACAGAGTCACTTCTTTGTGTGTGTGTATATATACATATATAGTCCTGGTGTGGTGCTGTGGTTTAATGCACCAGACAGCAGAGCCCTTTGAACTGCAAGGTAGGTGGTTGAAACTCACCAGCTGCTCCTCGAAAACCCTATACAGGGTCGCTATGGGTCGAAATCGACTCGATGGCACTTAACAACAACAACAACAGCAATGAGCTCTGGTAGCGTAGTGGTTACGAGTTGGACTGCTAATCTCATGGTTAGTAGTTTGAAACTACCAGAGTTTCCACAGGAGAAAGATGAGGCGTTCACCTCCTGTAAAGATTTACGGCCTTGGAAACCCTATACAGGGTCACTATGAGTCAGAGAGTCAAAATATGACCTTGAATATATCCCACCTGAATTTAGAGATCATATGAAGAACAGATTTGATACATTAAACACTAAAGACCGAAGACCAGAGGAGTTGTGGGATGACATCAAGAACATCATACAGGAAGAAAGTAAAAAGTCATTGAGAAGACAAGAAAGAAGGAA
>NW_006408525.1:39059106-39064160 GCF_000296735.1 Chrysochloris asiatica
ACCTAACAACAACAACATGAGTCAAAACTGACTCCATGCATACAACAACCACCACCATATATTCTAGTACAAATATGAAAATGTTTCAAAGGGGATTAATTAGCTATTTTAAACACACAACGAGGGGGCCGATTCCTTTGGAGTAGAACTCACTCAGCACATTTTTCTGGAATGAGGGGAAGGTGTATGCATCACACGCTTTTAGGGAGTCTTCCCATTAGGGTATAGATTCATTTTTCTCTGGCCTTTCTCCATGTGAATTCGTTATAAAAACTGATAATAAACCAAGGTGCGAAACACTATAATTTAAAAATATATGTGACTGATTCTTAAAAGTCTGGAATCTTCTCTGAGAGGTGTTCTTCTCCAGCTTGTCTCACACAGAAACATCGCCCTAACCACAGGAGAAACTCGACCTTGATTTTGAAAGCTCTCCAGAAAGGAAGCAGTTTCCCAAACTGTTTCTTCCCAAGTGTGTCTTGTTCATCAGTGTATCCCTGGTCGCTAGACCAATACAGTGTTTAGTCTTCAAACACATTGTTTGAGTGACTTGGCACTCAGTTGCTCAAACCAAAAGGTTAAAGGTTCCAGTTCACCATGAAGCACCTCAGAAGAAAAGTCTGGCGATCTACTTTCGAAAACAATCGCCATTGAAAACGTGATGGAGCGCAGTTCTATTCTTGAGACACCTGGGCTCTCCAGAGCAATTGATTGGTTAACCGACACACTGACTGAACGGAAAGTGGGGTGGAATGTGGTCACCATGCTGAGAAAGCCAGACACTGCGATTCTAACTTGACCAAGGGACCCCATTCAACATGGGGGACAACTGCCTTTCGAGCTGTGTTTATTGTGGTCTGTGTGTGCAAGTATGTTTACATGTCACAATTTCGCACTTCAGATCCGGAAATATCAGCATGCAGGAGTGAAGGAAGTTAACACCTGGGTATCTGTGGCTCTGAGCTGTGTGGTCCCTGGCTCTTTCACCCTCTAACTTTCTGCCCAAGCAGCGTGGGTTCCTCAGTACCACCAGGCAGCTTGGAAACCTGAACAGATTTTCTATCACAACCCATACTAGACATTTCAGAAAAATCCAACGGCACTAAACCCCACCCCCTCGCCCACCAAGGGGTGCCCCTGACTCCTGCCCGTGTACTCCCGTGCCCCTTGACACTTCCTCGAACATTTCCCACACATCCACACATGACCCCGTCCCCTAGGCCTAGCCCAGGTAAGGGTCGGGTTACCTTTTGGAGAAAGGCCATCCTCCCTCGGCCTGTACTGCTGGCCTTGATGTCATCCTGGACCCTGGGTGAATTCAGACCCAGACAACAAATGGGAAATAAATGGGAAGACCCCCAATGCATCAGGCAGCTGAGCTCCCAGGAGCTCTGAGCTTTGTAGGGAGCTGGCTGGCGGGCGGGGGGGCGCTGCTGCCTGCGGAGTCCCCAGATGGTCTCCGCACCAGGAGGTAGAGGGTCCGCTCCAACCAATCAGCGAGCAGCTCCGAGGGCTCGTTAACATATTCTACGCTTCCTTCTACCTGCCACCAGGGGGCAGCGTCTGACTCAGGAACCTCAGGTAGAACCTGCGTTTCAGAGCGTTTAGAGAGGAGCATCTGTGGCCCGTAGAGACCCAGAATTAAAACCTGGGGAGGTGAAAACAGTTCAATGGACTTTGGATCCCAACCCAAACTGCCACCAAGTCATTGAATGACCTTGAGCAAGTTATTTAAACTTTCGAAGTTTCAGTTTCCTCATCTAACAGGAGAAAAACACCTGACTATCCTATGCTGTGAGAACTAAAGAAAGGCCACTGTCTCTGGATGCTCACCTGCTAGAGGGGCCAGCTTTGAACCTGGCTATGCCACTTGCCTGTTGGAGCTCAAGGGAGCCAGGGAACCTCTCTGGGCTTTATTTTCCTCATCTGATCAGTGAGGATGGTCACAGTTGATTTTTTTATTTTAAGATTCCTGAATTAATGCCTGTAATAACAGCTTCTCTGTATATCTCTCTACTCTTTTTAAATCTGAGCAAGTAAATAATGCATATCTAAAGTTGCACTTAACAACAGCAACAAAATCTGCATTATTTACATATTTGTGCGTATGTATGTATATGTATGGAATCCTGGTGTGGCGCTGTAGAATCATCACTGGACTGTGAGCCACAAGGTCTGCAGATCAAACCCACCTGCTGCTCCTTAGAAACCCGGTGTAGGGTTGCTATGAGTTGGAATCCACACGTGTTTAAACCTCACCCTATCCCTGGTCTGGGGCATTTAATTTCTTGCCCTTGGTCCTGTTTTTTGTTTTTTGTTTTTTAATCATTATTTTGTATTTGGGTGAAGGTTTACACAACACAGTACTTTAGGCCCCCATTCAACAACTTCCACACAAGCTGTGCAGTGACAGGGGTTGCATTCTTCGTAATGCATCAACGTTCTCCTTACTTCCACTCCTGCTTGTTCCATTTTCATCGTCTAGTTTCCTTGGCCCCTTATGTTCTCTCTTTTCAAGTAACTGATGACCATTTGATCTCATATAGGTAAATTTTTAGAGGATCTCAACACTTTCTTATTGATTGATTGTTATATACAAAAACAGTCAGAAATAGATAATCTTTTAAACAACCAAAGGGCATTCTGCAAGCCTACCTCCTGGCCACCAGCTCTCTGTCCCTCTCTTTCCATGAATCTAGAGTCCTCAGCTGCTCCCTCTCTCCATGACCCCATCTCTGCCTCCATCTCTGGTGTCCCTGCTTCTCTGGATAAGGCCTCGCATTCCATTCATGCCCTTCTCCCTTGATGGTCCTAGAGTCCCCTGTTGCTGGAATATTAGATTAACTACTCCCCCTTTATATTACAAATCTTCTACCTTTACAATTGTGACAATTGCAATTAGTCATGATAATAGTTACTCACTATTGAATCATAAGAACCTTATCCCCATCTTCTTTCACCAGACCCATCTAGACAAGATGAAAACCATTCATTGGGGATTCTACCTTCTGAAACTAAACTACCTCTTGAAAACTTGTAAGTCAGTCACTTCTTGCCTTTATAGCCCCCCTTTTTAGGCAGTCAGTGTGTAAGTTGCTCGTCCCTATCAACCCTGTGTACAGAGGGTATAGATGTGATCCTTGATGTGAAGACTCCTTCCCTCTCAGTTGGTATTTTGAGCCACTACCTTCATGAATGTAGGTCAAGTTCATCACATTGTAGCAATTTACACTTGTTTCCTTTATCAAAATTTTCTTATCTTCATCTAGTCGAGTTCATCAAGCCATCGAAGCTAGATCAAATGGCTACTGTCTGCAAGTTTGGGTGTTCTTGTGAGTCTCCCCTCACTTCATATCAGCTGGACGCTTCACTCTCAACTCTAGCCTTCTGTGGCTGTGTCCTTGTCCATGGGCTCAGGAATCCCCAGGTGTCACCACACTTCAGACCAGCCAGCCCTTTCTTTTCTTTCTCTCATCTCCAGGTTGTAGGGAGTCTATGGAATGTGGTTGAACTCAACCCATATCTTCATTGCTGCCTTTCCCCCACTTCCACTCCCCAGTAGACCAACATGGTCACCAGCAAACTTACATGCCTGCTTGTGTGTTCCATTTGAGTTTCAGTCTTGGAAGGGGATTTGTCCTGAAGGGATTTGATGGTTTGTCTTGATGGCTCCCGGTGGACAACTTGCTTGTTCTTGTAGTAGCCAATCAGACTGTTTTTTACTTTGATTTTTCCTGCTGGTCTTTTTCACAAGAAGTAATTTCCGTCCCTCTAGCCACTCCAGATTGGTCTGCATGTCCTTTCAAGTGGGACTGTCCCACCTCAGAAGGTTCTGGATAACAATACTTATTTTTTGACATCCATTTTTCTAAAAACTCTTCGTTGTGAATTGAGCGAAGTATCACAGAGCAGATTGCCATCACTTTTACATTCAACAGATCACACACACTTTGTTCATCTCAATTACTGAAATCCTCTCCATGTAACAACAGTTATCCTCCTTCCTGCCTATGGTTCCTATTTTCATTCCACCCTCCTTCCCAACTCCTCAAATGAACCTTGTCCCCAGGTAAATTTACCCTTTTGATCTTGAATGATAGTTTTTGTTTTAAGACATTTGATACTTTAACAACAAGCCCACCTCAGGATTTTGAAGAGTTCAAGATTTAAAGAGTAACTTAGGGAAACAGTCTTGGGGAATCTTCCAGTCTAAACAGTCCAGTAGGTCTGGATTTTTAGAAAAAAATTGGGGTTCTGTTCCACCTTTTTATCCCATTCTATCAGGGTCCATCAGTAATGGTAGCTGGGTACCATCTAAATCTTCTGGTCTCAGGGTAGAAGAGGTGATGGTTTATGTAGACTCTCTCTCTCTCTTTTTTCCCCACAACTACCCCCCTGGACAAGTAGAGACCAACAGTTGTATCTTAGATACCCTCTCACAAAAATTTTTAAAAAAATGTTTTATTGTGAATTACGTGATAGTTTACATGGAAGAACATTAGCTTTATATTCATCCTTTTGTATATCATTTCATTGCCATGGTTACAATCCCCTCCATGCATCATCAAACAACCAAAGGGTATACCCTGCAAGCCTGCTTCCGGTCATGAGCACACAGCCCCTCTCCCTCTCTGTGTCTAAAGTCCCCAGCTGCTCCATCTCTCCATGTCATCGTCTCTGCCTCCATCTCTGGTTTCATTGCTTCTCTGGGTAGGGTCCCACACTCCACTCTTATCCCTTAATGGTTCCAGGGACCTCTGATCCTGGACTGTAAAGTCAATTACTCCCCTCCTTTTGGTACAAAATGTCTACCTTTACATTTCCAACCCTCACAGCCAGTCCTGATAACAATTATTCACTATTGTACCACAAGAGACCTATCCCCATCTCTTTTCATCAGCCCTGCCAAGACACATTGGATACTACTCAGTGGAGATTCTACCTTCCTCCACACCCTCTGGATCTAGGCTTCCTCTTGAAAGCTTGTAAGCCAGTTACTTCTTGCCTTTGTTAGTGCCCCCCCCGCCCATTTTGGGTAGCCAATGTCCAAGTTG
>NW_006408525.1:39068920-39069953 GCF_000296735.1 Chrysochloris asiatica
CCAACAATTATACTGTTTGCTTTTACAAGTATGACAACCCCACTCTGCCCTGGAGACAATAAACGATTTTAGCTCACATGGAGAAAAATTTGAAAGAATGACTCAAACAAATAATCAGGATGCAGAGGCAAAGAACAATTCTGAAGAAGAAAAGGTAAGAGATGAAAAAGAATACAAAAGCATGATAATTAGGTACCATCAAAAGATGGATAGACAGATGGAGGAAAGAAAGGAGAACACAATAAAAACCCTAGAAGAATTCAGGAAAACACTACAAGAACAAACAGACAAAATAGATGCAAAGTTTGAAACAATACAAAACCTGCAATTAGAAATCTAGAATATTAATACCAAGATCTCAGAAATGGGCAATATATTGAAAGGGCAAAGGGATAGATGCCAAGCAATAGAAACCTGAATTAGTGAGCCTGAAGATAAATTTCTCCATGCTAATATGCTAGAAGAACAATCACATGAAGAATGAAAAAACCCAAGACAGCCTGAGTTATGTAGGACACCATGAAGAGAAACAACTTACTTGTGATAGAAATTCCAGAGAAAACTGTCAAAGAATTGTTGGAAGAAAACTTCCCTAATATCATGAGCTTTAAAAAGACTAGCATACAAGAAGCTGAACGAACTCGAAACTGAATAGATCCCCCAAGAAAATCACCAGGATATAGCATAATCAAATTTTCAAAACCAAAGAAAAGGGAAAATTCCTAAGAGCAGCCTGGGAAAAACAAATTACCTACAAAGGAGAACCAATAAGACTAAGCTCTGATTTCTCAGCAGAAACCATACAGGCAAGAAGGTAATGACAAGACAATGCAAAACTCTGGAAGGTAAAAATTGCCAACCAAAAATCATATGCCCAGCAAAGCTGTCCCTCAATTACGACCGGGAAATTAGGACATTTCTTGATCAACAGAAAGTAAAGGAATTTGTAATGACCAGACCAACTTTACAAAAAATGCTAATGGGTGTTCTTTGGACTGAGAACCAACAACAGCAGACAACAATCTGAGATTAC
>NW_006408525.1:39071488-39075857 GCF_000296735.1 Chrysochloris asiatica
AGAATAATGATGAATATGTGAAACACCTCACAACATGGTTGAAGTTAGAGGACATTATGCTGAGTAAAATTAGTCAATCACAAAAGGACAAACATTTTAGGGTTTTCTTGATAAAAAAAAAAAAAGGCATCTTTGATAGCTAAAGGAGTCGGGGGTAGAGAAAAGTATTCATGGGCTCGAGGAAAGTTCTAGTGTTGTGCCATAGGATAAGCACTTGATCACAAGGCTGGTCTGAACCATGAGGTCTGGGGTTCAAACTCATCAGCTGCTCTTCAGAAACCCTATACAAGGTCACTATGACTCAGAACCGACTTGATGGCACTTAACAATAATATAACAAAGAGGGTGGACACATGTTAACATGGACAACAGGGCAGGCAATATACAACAAGAGGGATGTTAGACAGAAAACACAGAATTTCCAAGAATTTCCATATTTATATATCCCACATATGTATAAGAGGTTGTTTTGTTTTAAAGTTTTTATTGTGAATTGAATGACAGTTTACATGGGAGAACATCAGTTTTACACTCATCCTATTGTATTTTATTTCATTGCAATGAACCATCATTCAATAGTATTTGCTTCTATTCCCTCTGTTTTTTGTTTGTTTTTTGGATGTACACCAAAACACTCAGGAATATATTATCATTTAAAGAACCAGAGGGCACATTCTGCAAGCCTGCCTCCTGGCCACCAGCACACAGCCTTTTTCTTTCCATGAGTCTAGATTCCTCAGCTGCTCCCTCTCTCCCTGTCCTCATCTCTGCTTCCATCTCTGGTGTCTCTGCTTCTCTAGATAGGGTCCCACATTCTGCTCACACTCTTCGCCTTTGATGGTCCTAGGGTCCTGTGTTCCTGGACTGTATGATTGAATACTCTCCCCTTTTTGCTATAAAACTTACCTTTACAGTTGTAACAGTAGCAATTAGTTATGGTAACAATTACTGACTACTGAATCATAAGAATCGTATCCCCTTCTCTTTTTACCAGACCCCTCTAGACAAGATGAAAACTATTCAGTGGGGATCCTACCTTCTCCTGCACACTCTAAAACTAAACTCCCTCTTGAAAATTTGTAAGCCAGTCACTTCATGCTTTTACAGTTCCCTCTCCCCCATTTTAGGTAGCCTATGTCTAAGTTGCCCATCCCTATCAACCCTGTGTAGAGGGGATGGGAATGATCCTTGATGTGAAGATTCCTTCCCTCTCAGTTGGTATTTTCAGCTACTAAATCCATAAGTATAGGTCAAATTCATCAAATTTTAAGGATTTACACTTGTTTCCATTATTAAATTTTTTTTATCTTCCTCTAGTCGAGTTCTGATCATCCAGCCATTGAAACTAGGTCAAATGGGTACTATCTGCAGGTTTGGAAATTCTTGTGCATCCTCCCTAACTTCATATCAGCTGGATGCATCATTCTCAGCTCTAGCCCTCCATGTCTATGTACTTGTCCATGGGCCCAGGAGTTCCCAGGTCTCACCATACTTCAGATCAACCAGCCCTTCCTCTTCTCTCTCTCATCTCCAGGTTGATGGGAATCTATGGAACATGGTCAAACTCAGCCTACATCTTCATTGTTGCTTTTCCCTCACTTCCACTCTCCAGTAGACCACTATGGTCACCAGCATGCTTACATGCCTGCTCATGTGTTTCCTTTGAGTTTCAGTCTTCGAAGAGGGTTTGTCCTGAAGAGACTTGATTGCTTACCTTGATGGCTCCCCAGTGAAAAACTTGCTTGTTCTTGTAATAGCCAATCAGACTGCCAGTTTTGTTTTTGATTTTTCCTGCTGGTCTTTCTTTCAAGAAGTATCTTCTGTTCCTCTAGCTGCCCCAGGCTGGTCTGCTTATCCTGTTCTGTGGGCATGGCCCATCTCAGGAGGGTCTGGATGGGGATCAGGATTCCACCTAAGGTCCTATACACTACCAAAGCTCCACAAGAAGCCTCCTTCACTGGGCAAGTTCTAGCACCCCTTTTAGGTATTCCAATCAGTTATAGGTTGAAGACAGACTTATAACATTTCTATATGTATAAGAGTTTGAAAGAGAATATTTGTACATGAATGTCTACCTTTCCTGCAAACACAACTACGAATGTGGTAAAGCCTACAGCAGGCAAAATGCTGAAAACCTTCTAGATATTATCAAAACAACTTAAAGCAATGAGTTGTTGGGCCTTGGGGCCCAGGACCATAATCTCAGGGGACACCATGGCCAATTGGCAGAACATAGTCCACATAGACAAGGTTCTACATCCCGCTTGGGTGAGTAGCATCTTGGATCATGAAAGATCATGATCTTGAAAGATCATCATAGGGTGCAACAATTGGTCTCTCCATGAGAGGAAGAAAGAAAAGTAATAAGAACTGAAGAGGCCTAATTGAAGCACGTGAACATCAGTGTCCACGACTCAGAGACCAGAACTAGCTGGCGCCCAGCTACCACTACCAACTGTCTTGAAAGGGATCACATTAGAGGATCCAGGATACAGTGGGGGGGAAATATGAAACAAAACTCAAAGTTATTTGGTAATAATAATATAAAAAAAGATGGGGTATTCTTGTCAGAAAGAGACTGGAAAACAGAGACTGTGGCTCTCGACCACCCTTCAGGTCTGGAAAGAAGCCCACCCTCATGAGCCAATTTTCAGCCAAACAGTAGAAAGGCTTATTTATACGAAGGGACAAAAACAGTAGCAAGTCATGCTCACCATGGAATGGTCAATCATTCAAAATCCAAAGGACATCGTTTTCCTAAGGACAAAGTTCACAAGAGCTAGGAAGGAGGGTGGAATGGAAATAGGGACCAGAGGGAGGAAACAGGAGCACTGTTGTTGGGTGGAGAGGACTGCAGGCATTGAGGTGAAACCAAGAGTCTTAAAAATAATAAAATATGGGGGAAAACACAGAATTTCCTTTATCCAGGTCAAGATATATATATATCATGTTCCGTTCTTCTTCTTAGCCACCAGGAAACTTTAAATCAGGCATGATGCTTCCTTCAGCAATTGGAATGAAACATTGAAAAATTTTTGTCTATTTTGTTTTGGAATTCATATACCATGGATCTTAATTTTGAATGGTTTTCTTCTGGTAACCACAGTGATTCCCTTTTTGGAATATGTTCTTGTTGTCGGGTGCCGTTGAGTCAGTTTTGACTCCTAGTGACCCCACATGGTTGAGTAGGGTTTTCTTGACTGTCATCTTCAGGGAAGAAAATTACCAGGTCTTTCTTCCTCAGAGCACGCCCAAACAACCAAGCTTTCACTTAGCAGCCGAGTGCTTAACCGATTGCACCATCAGGGCAAATTGAGATGGTGAGTAGGGGTGCTACTCTAAGGAATCCCTAGATGTGGAAGTGGTTGGGGAACTGGCTGTTGATAGCAGTGGAGTTGAAGGGTTTTTTTGGTTTGTTTTTGTTTTTTTACTTAATGAAGTACTAAAGCCTTTCTTAAGAACCCTGGTAGTGCAATAGTTAAGCACCTAGCTGCTAACTGAAAGGTTAGCCTTTTGATCCCACCCACTGTTCCCTCAGAAGCAATACCTGGTCACCTACTTCCATAAGGATGACCATCTGGGAAACCCCATGGGGCAGGTCTACTCGATCATGTGGGCTCACTATGAGGCACACTCAACTCTCTGACCCCTAATAACAAGGACTTCTCTGCTCTGCATCCTGCAGCTGTGACCACCTCTGCTTCAAAACAGCCAGCCCCTCAGACAATAATAATGGCATTAACCTGGGTATTGCCAATGCGGAGGAGAGAGCAGTCAGTGTTAGATGTTTGGAAGATCCCTCATCACTCCTCATCACCACCCTCTGAGGAGGCACTATGATGATCACCCCCACTGTAGAGGTGAGAATACTGAGGTCTGGTGGTGGTGGGGGGCACAGATCTTGCCAATTACAGAGATGGGATTTGAACCTTCTCAGTCCAGTTTCAAAGTCCGTATACTTACGCTGTAAGCATAGAATAAATGCTCGTGGGATGATGAGAGGAATAAAAGAGGTGGCTCATTCTTCCTGGTGTCTCCCTCCCTGAGCCAGGCTCCCTGGGCTGCAGTCTCCCCAGCTTCAACCCTCCCTGGTCCTGAAGGAGGTGGGGTGACCCATTTGGTTTAGCACATTTTATGGAAGCAGGGAGCCTCCTGAGGGCTGCATCTGTTCTACATGACACAGCTCTGAGAAATCCTGATGCTCCAATGGGTAAGCACTTGACTGCTAGCAGAAAGGTGGACAGTTCAAATCCACCCAGCTGCTTTGCAGGGAAGAAAGATCAAGCAATCTATTCCTGTAAAGATTACAGCCTAGATTCCTTACCCTCCATGTTGTTGTTGTTGTTAAGTGCCGTCGAGTCGATTCCAA
>NW_006408525.1:39077087-39190691 GCF_000296735.1 Chrysochloris asiatica
TTGGCCGAGTGGCAGCATTGATGGACTCAAGCGTGGCAATGGTAGTGAGGTTGGCTGAGGATCGGGCAGTGTTTCATTCTGCTGTGTATAAGGTCACTATGGGTTGGTACCGACTAGATGGCACCTAACAACAAGATAATTCAAACACACACTCAGTGGTAGTTCTATTATAGCAGTGTTAGATAATTCAAACACGCATTCAATGGCAGCCAACAGCAACAGGAATCCCTGTGCCTCTGCTCCTTCATTTCTGGGACACAGTAGCCCTGCCTGGTTGGCTCTGAGACTAAGCTAAGGTCTCCATCACAGTGCTGTTCCCATCCTCTGGTTAACCAGTGGAGTCTGGGGAAGGGGGCACTGTGGGGTATCCTATCCGAAACCCCGCATACTAGGATCTTCCGGGAGCCCTTGATTCTGTGGGTGAAGGAACAGGTTTTAGTGCTATGTTCCTCTGAGCTTAGGAGAGACTCCACCCCCACCCCTGCTTCCCAAGCTCAATTCCCAGTGGCAAGCATCCCAGGCAAGCTTGTCCAACCCTTTGGGGTCCCCATGTCAGTCAGGACGGACTGCCATGTGCACAGCTACTAGGACCAGGGAGGACTGCTCCAGGGTGGGAAGGTGGTGGAGGGGGCTCCCTGGGTGCCGTCAATGCTGAAGGATACTAGCCAACATGTTGTTGTTGTCAGGTGCCATCGAGTCAGAACCGACTCATAGTGACCCCATGCACAGCAGAACGAAACAATGTCCAATCCTGGGCCAACCTCACTACTGCCACCACACTTGATGCCATCAATGATGCCACCTGGCTGATCCATTTCGTTGGGGGTCTTCCTCTTTTTCTCTGACCCTCCACCTTTCCCAGCATGACATCCTTCTCCAGCGACTGTTCTCTCCGGACAATGTGTCCAAAGTATGAGAGACAAAGTTTAACCATCTTGGCCTCCAAGGAGCACTCTGGTTGCACTTCTTCCAAAGCAGATCTATTGGTTCTTTTGGCAGTCCATGGCACTTTCAGTACCAGGTATTTATAGGGTGCTTCCCTATAAGGAAGATATGATTGAGAATCCCATTTACAGATGGGAAAACTGAGTCACAGAGGCTTTCAATAACTTACCTGGGGTCATGTGACTGGTAAGTGACAGAGCTGGGGTTCCATCCCAGGAAGGTTCCAGAGTTTAACACTAGTAACCCCACACTGGGCTGCTTTGGCTCAACTGGCTCAGCTGAGGGTCCTCCGATGACAATAGCCACCAAGATCTTCCCTGGTGTTTATGCAGAACATAGGGAGTCTCTGGCTCAGCCACTCTGGAACCCCCCCCACCCCCAATTCTCCCTTCTTAGTTCAGAAGGAGCAGTGGGGGAGGCAGGGGGAACAGGGAGCAAGTGTGTCCAACTAAGGCTCTCCAAAGCAAGGGACTTTCCAATATTCCCGCCCCCTCTGCTTTCTTGGGGTTTTCTGATAATGGTAGCAACTGGAAGGATGCCGGAAGATGACGGATTCAGGATACACAAAGGAAATAAGCCACGAGCACCTGTGAGAGTTTTGTTTAACATAAACAGATTCCACTTTATTTAAACGGAAAGTTTAAAATTCTAGCTCCCTCCTTTGCTCTAACTTCTCTTTTCCTCCCATATGGGTCTAATACAGCTTCCCTCTCTTCGCCCCCTCCCTTCCCTCCACACCCACAAAAACAGTGGTTCTGTTTTTCTTCTCCTTTCTCTGTTCTTTGGTAGGCTGTCCTTTCTAAGTTCAAGGCCAGGGCCACCAACAGACACCAGGCTAGTGTTTAAATCTAAAAACACCAAACGCCATCACGGTCGTTTACAGCTCATAGCCCCATGTGTGTCAGAGTAGAACTGTGTTCCATAGGGTTTTGAAGCCTAGCTTTCAGAAGGAATCCTGGTGTGGCGCTGTGGGCTAATACAGTCAGACTGCAAAGTCGTTTGAACTGCAAGGTCGGTGGCTCAAGCTCACCAGCTGCTCCTTGGAAACCCTATACAGGGTCGCTATGGGTCGGCATCGACTCGATGGCACTTAACAACAACAACAGCTTTCAGGAGATCATCAAGACTTCCTTCCTAGGCACATCTGGGTAGATTTGAATCAACAACCTTTAGTCTGTAGCTGAGCACTTAATTGTCTGTGCCACGCTGTGATCTCTTTTAAAATCCAAACCCAGAGAATGTATCTTCCTGATATGTTGCTAGCATCCTGTCCATCCCTCCCTCCAGAATCTTCAATGACTCCCAAGTGCCTCCCAGACAAAGACGTTCCAAGGCTTACCCTGATCTAATTGAGTAGTCATTCTGCTTCCCACTCTTTAATATGCACTTTCTTCTTTAGCCATCTCAAGACAACTAGTTTTCCTAGGCATACATTTGTTGAATGTTCCCACCTCTGTCATTTTGCTCTTGCCTTTCCCTCTGCCTTGGATCCCCTCCTCCACATCTTTAAGGGTTGATGTAGTCCCCAGACACCTCCTCCCAGAACTTCTCCCTGAGCTCATCGCCCATCCGAGGCAAGCTTCTTTCCTCTTCCTGTCTTTAACCCTGAGCTGTCTCATTCCTACTGCTCATCACTCCCCGGGGGACCCCACATCCCCAGGAGAACAGCAAGGGCTCCAACAACTTCCCTATACCCTTCACCCTGCGTTTGCCCCTCTCCATCACCATACCCTCCCTCTCATACCCACTGTGGCCTCAGAAGCCCCTAAACACAAGCCTCTTTGTCCTCACAAAAGTTCCCCTGCAGGAAGAGGAAATTGTTCATGGGCTAGAGGGCAGACACATATTAACTTGGGTGATGGGGAAGGCAATATACAATAAGAGGGAGTTGGTACAGGAAAGATGAAAATATTGGAAGACACAGGAGGAGTGCAAGAGTTAAAGTGAGTAGAGGTAAACACCGTTAACTAATGGTACGTGGTGGAGTCCTGATGTGGTGCTGTAGGATAAAGCACTAGACAGAAAGGTTGGTTTGAACCCCAAGGCCGGTGGTTCAAACCCACCAGCTGCTACTTGTAAGATTTATACAGGGTTGCTGTGAGTCAGAATTAACTTGACAGCACTTAAGAACAACAATGGTACATGGTGGGCATTGCAGTAACTGTGATGAAACAAAGTATATGATGAGTCAGGTTAGCAGTCCTGAAGGTGCCCCTCCCCCACGTCCAAGAAGGCTGTGAGCAGGATCGTGACTCCGCCCCCAAGAAGGCTGTGAGCAGGATCATGACTCCGCCCCCAAGAAGGCTGTGAGCAGGATCGTGACTCCGCCCCCGGCTCACTCACCCAGTTTAGCCATCTTCCACCCCTCCAGGTATCTGTCTCCAGATTTCTCCCTCCGTGCAATCTCTTCACTTCATCTTGGGTGACCCCTGGATCTCCCTGGGTGATTCATCCAATTTCTCAATCTCACGGTTTCTTGACTTCTAAACCCGGAGAACCACTGCCACCTCTTCACTTCAGCTACCCACGCACCAAGCCACATCTGGACCTTGTCTTCACGCAGAAAAAAGCCGCCTTCAAGACCTAGATTTCCACTGACCCTGTGAACCAGCATCATGTCCTCCAGCCCACTCTCCCGTACTCCCCTCTCAGCTGCTAGCCACTGCCCAGGCCTGTGGAGGCAGTTCCCATGCATAACAACCCTGTTGTAGAGTTCTGGGGAAACATGAGGCTGCAAATCTTTACAACAGCAGAAAGTCTCATCTTTCTCCCGTGGAGCAGCTAGTGGGTTTGAAATGGGCCAGTTCTATATGCAAGTGAATAAGAGAAGCTGGAGGAAACACACCTGGGAAACCACGTAATCTGAAGAGACAGCCCTGGTAGAGCAGCAGTTAAGTATTTGCTGCTAACCAAAAGGTCAGCAGTTTAAAACCATCAGTTGCTCCATGGAAAAACAACCTGGCAGACTGTTTTCATAAAGATCACAGTCTTGGAAACTATCAGTGACTGTTGTAGTCTGTGTGACAGGATCAGTATGAGTTGGAATTGACTTAATGACATTGAGTTCAGACTTGCTCCCCAAACTGCCCACACACTCCTAGAGCTTTATGGCTCCCTCCATACTCCCTAGCATCTATTCCACACGTCAGCCCCTCAGCTCAATCCCCCACCAAACCTCCATTCTCCTCCTTCCGTGCTGGCCACAGGACAGCCTTGACTCTTCTCTTCTCCAACACTAACTCTTCTTCATCTGCCCATCTCTTCTCTCTCCTGAGAGCCAGAGACTGATGCATCCTTTCCCTGTTCAAGGCCACCCTCCAGCTGTGTGTGTTTTGGATTCTGTTTCCTCACACCCCCTCCTTGACCTTGTTGCTCTCTCTCCAGTATTTGTTCTCTCTTTCCATTGTTCTATTTCTCTCGTTCAACTCTCTCACTCTCTCTGCTGTTCCCTTCTCCTTTGACCTATTGTTGTTGTTGTTGTTAAGTGCCATTGAGTCGGTTCCGACCCATAGCGACCCTGTAACAGGGTTTCCGAGGGTGTAAATCTTTATGGAAGTAGAAAGCCTTATCTTTCTCCCGCGGAGCGGCTGGTAGTTTGGAACCGCTGACCTTAAGGTTCACAGCCCGATTCGTAACCACTACACTACCAGAGCTCCTTATAAATACACTAAATCTATTCCTATCTTAAAAATATATATGTGGCCCTTCCCTTCCCACCACCATCTCCTAGATACCATTCTCTCCTTTTCTCCCAAGCTTTTTGGGCAGACACAGTGACTTCACTTACTGTGTCCTTGTCCTCTTCCTCTCTCCTCCTTTCTAGTCCCTGACCTGCTTCAATCTGGACTCATTGTCCACCATCCCACTGATCTGCTCTCTCCACAAAGGACCTCCCAGTCTCCAGATCCAGGACTACCGTCCATTCACTTTCTTGCACTGTCGGCAACATTTCACCCGGCCCACCTCTTGTACCTTGAGACTCTCATTCCTCAATTTGGGGGAGACACCTCTCTTCTAGTTCTTCTTCAATATCCAACTGCTTCTTCTTGGTCTTTTTTTGCTGAATCCTCAAGTCACCTATTCCTAAATGTTTTGTAAGGTCCAATCCCAAGTCCACTTCTCTTCTTAGTCTCCATGCTGTTCATCTACCCAGTGATGCTTAACCATCCTTCTACGCCAATGATTTGCAAGTCTCCAAAGGAGCTCTGGTAGCGTAGTGGTTACGAATCGGGCTGCAAACCACAAGGTCAGCAGTTCAAAACTACCAGCCGATCCATGGGAGAAAGAGGTGGCTTTCTGCTCCTATAAAGATTTACAGCCTCGGAAACCCTGTACAGGGTCGTTATGAGTCGGAACCAACTCCACAGCACATAGCAACAACAACAACAATTCACTCCTGTTTTCTAGACCAGCATCATTCCATAGAACATTCTGTAATGATGAAACTGATCCAGAAACTGGGTTGTCCAATATGGTGGCTGCTAGCCAGACTTCAAATGTGGTCATAAATCTAAGAAACTGAACTAAAAATGTCATTGAGTTTTAATTAATTTAAATTTAAATTGCCACATGTGGGTAGTGACTAAGAATTGAACAGTAGAGCTCTACCTGCCTGTAGACATCTGGCCTAGGATGCTCCTCTGGCCTCTCAGTATGTCCAAAACTGAGCTGCTAATAATAAATATCCTGGAGTCCTGTAGGATAAGAACCGAACTGCTAACTGCAAGGTTGGCCATCCAAACCTACTGACTGCTTCTCAGACAGACACCCTATATACAGGGTCGCTATGAGTCAGAACCGACCCGATGGCACTTAACAACAACAATACCATCAAACAAAATGAAAATCTGCTTTCATTCTCTCTTTCTGAGTTGCTAATGCCCACAGCTATCCAAACTTTAAATTTCTACAATTATCCTTTTCTCTCATCCTCTACAACTAGGTGGTTATCAAGTATGGTCCATTCGCCCTCCTAAACTTTGATGTTTTCCCCATTCTGTTGGATCACCTTTCTTTGGAATAGGCACATTTAGGGATTTCTCGCAGTCAGCTGGTTAACTAGCTGTGATCCAAACTTCTTGGCATAGACTAGAGAATGCTTCCAGTTCTTCATTGGTTTGCTGAAATATTTCACTGGGTATGTTTCATCATGTTTCAACATTTCATCAATTCCTGTACTCTTGCTTTTCACTAATGCCTTCAGTACAGCTTAGACTCCTTCCTTCATTAACATCAGTTCTTGATCAAATGATACCTCCTGAAACAGTTGAACATCGACCAGCTCTGTTTTCTTTTCTTTCAGTTTTTATTGTGAGTTGAGTGATAGTTTACACCGGAGAACATCAGTTTTACACTCATCGTTTGATTGCAATCTCTTCCATGCGTCATCATCCAACAGTATTTTTGGCTTCTATTCCCTCTATGTTTGTTTGTTGTTGTTGTTGTTTTATTTTGGGGGTGGGGTGACGGGGATGTACGCAAAAACACTCAGGAATATATAATAATTTAAACAACCAAAGAGCACATTCTGTAAGCCTGCCTCCTGACCGCCAGCTCTCAGTCCCTCTCCCTCCGTGAGTCTAGAGTCCTCAGCTGCTCTCTCTCTCTCCATGTCCTCATCTCTGCCTCCATCTCTGGTGTCACTGCTTCTCTGGATAGGGTCTCACATTCAGCTCTTGTTCTTCTCTTTTGATGGTCCTAGGGTCCTCTGTTCCTGGACTATAAGATTAACTACTCCCCCCTTTTTGTTACAAAGCTTACCTTTACAGTTGTGAGAGTTGCAATTAGTCATGATAACAATTACTCAGTATTGAATCATAAGAATCTTGTCCCCATCTCTTTTCACCAGATCCATCTAGACAAGAAGAAAATTATTCAGTGGGGACTCTATCTTCCCCCGCACATTCTGAAACTAAACTCCCTCTTGAAAACTTGTAAGCCAGTCACTTTGTGTCTTTATAGCCCCCTACTTTAGGTTACCAATGTCTAAGTTGCCCGTCCCTATCAATCCTGTATACATAGGGATAGGATTGATACTCGATGTGAAGACTTCTTCCCTCTCAGTTGGTATTTTGAGCGACTACATCCATAAGTATAGTGGACTAGTTCTTTTTGGTACAGCAACTCTATGCATTACTTCTGTCTTATTTTGATATTCCTTGCATTGTTCAATATTTTGCTCATGTTGTTGTTGTTAAGTGCCGTCGAGTCAGTTCTGACCCACAGCGACCCTGTATAGGGTTTCTGAGGAGCAGCTGGTGATCTTGATCCGCCAACCTTGCAGTTCAAACGGCTTTGCAGTCTGGCGCATTAATATTGTACATTGAGGCTTGAATTTTTTTCCTTTAGTTCTTTCAGCTTGAGAAATACTGAGCAGGTCCTTCTCTTTGGGTTTCTAACTCCAGGTCTGTGTCTTCTCCAGCTGCCCTTTGGGATTTTCTGTTCAGCTCTTTTATTTCCTCATTTCTTCCATTCATTTTAACTACTCAACATTTAAGAGCAAATTTCAGAGTGTCTCTGACATCCACTTTGTTTTTTTCTTTATTTCATGTCTTTTTAGTGACCTTTTGCTTTCTTCATGTATCTTGTTCTCTATGTGACCCCACAACCCCTGTGGTTTTTGCTCATTGGTGTCTAATGCATCAAATCTATTCATGAGATGGTCTCTAAAGTCAGGTGGGATAGAATTCAAGGTCATACTTTGAATGACATTATTTAAAAACATTTTTTTTAATGACCTTCATTTTGAATGGCTTCTCTTAGACTTGCTTTAATTTTCTTTAGCTTCAGCCTAAATTTGTATATGAGCAATTAATAGTCTGCTCCACAGTCAGTTCCTGGCCTTGGTTTGGCTGATGATATTAAGCTTCTCCATGATCTCTTTCCATGTTGTTGTTGTTGTTATGTGCTGTGGAGTCAGTTCCGACTCATAACAACCCTGTACAAAGTTTCCGAGGCTGTAAATCTTTACGGGAGCAGAAAGCCTCATCTTTCTCCCGCAAAGCAGCTGGTAGTTTTGAACTGCTGACCTTGTGGTTCACAGCCCGGTTCACGCTACCAGAGCTCCTTATTGTAGTCAATTTGATTCCTGTGTGTTCCATCTAGCGAGGTCCATGTGTAGAGTCATTCTGTTGTTGAAACAAAAGGTATTTCCAACAGAATACAGAAATTATGGAAGAATATATTAATATTACACACAATTAAAAATTTTGTTGACAATAATTCAAACATGGCTGCAGCAGCACACTTACAGGGAGCTGCCAAAAGTTCAAGCCGGATTCAGAAGAGGAAATGGAGCGAGGGATATGACTGCTGACGTCAGATGGATCTTGGCTGAAAGTGGCGAATACCAGAGAGATGTGTACTTGTGTTTTATTGACTTTGCAAAGGCATTTGACTTTGTGGACCATAACAAATTATGAATAACATTGCAAAAAATGGGAATTCCAGAACACTTAATTGTACTCATGAGGAATTTT
Source organism: Chrysochloris asiatica (assembly GCF_000296735.1). Classification (NCBI taxonomy): domain Eukaryota; kingdom Metazoa; phylum Chordata; class Mammalia; order Afrosoricida; family Chrysochloridae; genus Chrysochloris; species Chrysochloris asiatica. The sequence continues at coordinate 39,085,511 of NW_006408525.1, forward strand.
TTACATTGACCAAGAGATGGTCATTTGAACTGAACAAGGGGATATTGCGTGGGTTCAAATCAGGAAAGGTATGCATCAGGTTATACTTATCCTTTCACTATACTTCTTCAATCTGCACGCTGAACAAATAATCCGAAGAACTGGACTATATGAAGAAGAGACTGCCGTTAAAATCGGAGGAAGACTCACTACCAACCTGCAACACGCAGATGAAACAGCCTTGTTTGCTGAACGTGAAGAGGCCTTGAACCACTTGTTGATAAAGATCAAAGACTACAGCCTTCAATAGGGATTACAAATCAACATAAAGAAAACAAAATTCATCACAATTGGAGCAATAAGCAACAAAATGATTAGAGGAGAAAAGATTGAACTTGTCAAGGATTTCATTTTACTTGGATTCACAACAGATGCTCGTGGAAGAACTAGTCAAGAAATCAAACAACATATTGCATTGGGTAAATCTGCTGCAAAAGACTTCTGTAAAGTGCTAAAGGAGGCCTAAGGTGCACTTGACCTAAGCCATGGTATTTTCAATCACGTCATATACATGTGAAAACTGGCAATGAGTAAGGAAGACTGAAGAAGTGATGAATTTGAATTATGGTGTTGGCAAAGAATATTGAAAACACCATGGACTGCCAGAAGAGCAAACAATTCTGTCTTGGAAGCAGTACAGCCAGAATTCTCCTTGGAAGTAAGGCTAACAAGGCTTTGTCTCTTGTACTTTGGACCTATTGTCAGCAGGGACCAGTCCCCGGAGAAGGCAATCATTCTTGGTAAAGTAGAGGGTCAAAGAAAAAGAGGAAGGTCCCCAACAAGAGGGATTGACGCAGCAGCAGCAACAATGGGCTCAAACATAGCAACAATTGTGAGGACGGCACAGGACAAGAGAGTGTTTAGCTCTGTGGTGCATACAGTTGCTATGAGTCAGAGCCGACTCAACAGCACCTAACAACAACAAACTTCTTTTGCTCTGTCCTTTCCAAACCTTCTGCCAGACTTTTGAGTTCAGAATTAGATCATCTCTTGCCGGCTATTACCAGTTCCCTGCCCCAGTCTACTCTTCTTCAAACCATCAGCTGATCCTCTGGGATGAATGAATATCTTTCATTTGCTTCTATAGATCTCCTCTATAAGTTTTCTATACTGTTATGTCCTAGAAAATTGGCTTCTTTCTACCTACTGTATCATCTGTGTTTGCTTCCCCCTTTCAATTGGTCAGGAGATTGGAGGATGAGAAGAGGTTCGGGTATTTAATCCCTAGGCTTCATGGTTTGCCAATGGTGTCTCCCTCTACTACTGCACCCCTGTCAGACGGCCCTTCCTACAGGTACCTTGGATTCAGGTTATCACTCGCTTGCTCCCATTGTTCTAATTGAGACACACTAACAGTCCCCTGCTATTGGTAACCCTTAGTCTTTCTCAAACTTTCTATGTTGTTAAGTACAGTTGAGTCAGTTAAGACTCACAGTGACCTTGTATAGGGGTTCCAAGGATTGGCTGGTAAGTTTGAACTGCCGACCTTGAGGTGGAATGCTTATCCTATGGCACCACACCAGGACTCCCAAACTCCTATAAGTAGTCCCTTTAAAAAATAGATGGGCATAACATCTGTCTCTCCCAGGACTTGATTATACCCCAACTCTAGCAATATCCCCCGATCACCCACAGGAGGTAAATGAAGTTCACGTTTCTTTGGAGAGCACACAAAAACCATTCGTTGCCTGTTTCCTGCCTACCTCTTCTGCCTCATCTCCTACTTCTCCTTCCCTTGAACTTTTGACTTCTGCAATACCTGGTTGCTTGTCTCACACCTCCTGGCTCAACCTTCATCCCCTGCTCCAGGTGTCACCTCTTCCCTGGGACCTTCCAGTCCTGCCTCTGTGCTACTGTTGTACCTTGTACATATTACCATTGTCTCTGATGTTGCACTAGGCTTGTACTGTAATTCTTTGCTTATGACCATCCTAATCTCTCATTAGGTTGACTCTCGAGGCCAATTAGTACAGGAAGGGCCTTCCGAAAGTACGTCACAAACAGGGCATTAAAAGATCATGGGATTTTATTCCATGAACTTTTTGAAGACCCCTTTTGTATGTCTAAAATTTTTTTAATTGAACAACATTGCAGCTGATCCAGGTGTTCTGAGCGCTAGATGTATCAGCTGTGAGTTTTTTTCTACAAACACCATAGGGTTAAGTATTATTCCCGTTGCTTTAAAAGGGGAGGAAACCAGCACTCAAAAAATTCAAGTTGTAGTCATATGCCAAGTTCAGAGAACTGGCAAATGGTTTGGACTGAAGGTCAAACCCAAGTCCTAGCTCCATGATTCATACTTTTGATCACCATGGTACACTGCTATGGGTCTTGCTCATAGGCAAGGAAGACTGACGTGGGGAATGGCACGAAATACCTCGTCACAGTGAGACTGGGCTTATTTTAAATTTTTTTTGTGTGAATTGAGTGAAGGTTTACAGAGCAGATCATCAGCAAATTATATACTTCATTTCATGACAATGATTGCAATCCCCACCAGGTACCCCCAGTTAACAGGATGCGACTCTTACTCTTTTTTCCTTCTGGTGACTTCTGTTACCTTCATCTTTCCTCTGCCAACCTGCCACTTGTATATGTCTGTCCCATCACCCAAATTAACATGAGTCTAGTTTCTAGCCAGTGAATAATTGTCCCTTCCCTCCATCCTGGTAACAATCATAGAATTTTCATTTAGCAAGAAAATCTTTTCTTAATTTTTTACAATAGTGGTTTCATGCAATATTTGTCCTTTTGTGATTAACTAATTTTATATCTTCAGCACTGGACCAGTAAACAACATTTTTATCAATGGAGAAAAGACTGAAGTTGCCAAAGACTTCATTTTTCTTGGATCAACCATCAACACTAAGGAAAGCAGCAGTCAAGAAATCAAACAACATATTGTGTTAGGTACATCTGCTGCACACGACTTTTTTAAAGTGTTGAAGAGCAAAGATGTCAGCTTGAGGACTAAGCTGTGCCTGACCCAAGCCTGTGGTATTTTCAATAACCTCATATGCATGTGAAAGCTGGACAGTGAGTAAGGAAGATCGTAGAAGAATTGGTGCTTTTGAGTTATGGTGTTGGAGGAGAATATTGAAAGTGCCATGGGCTGCCAAAAGAACCAATAGATCCGTTTTGGAAGAAGTGCAGCCAGAGTGCTCCTTGGAGGCCAAGATGGCCAAACTTTGTCTCTCATACTTCGGACATATTGTCATGAAGGACCAGTCGTTGGAGAAGGATATCATGTTTAGTAAGGTAAAGGGTCAGAGAAAAAGAGAAAGACCCCTAGCGAGATGGATTGGCCAAGTGGCAGCATCAGTGGGCTCAAGCATGGCAACAATTGTGAGGTTGGCCCAGGACTGGGGATTGTTTTGTTCTGTTATTCATAGGGTCTCTATAAGTCAGTACCAACTCAATGGCACCGAACAATTTCACTCAGTATAATGTCCTCCAGGTTCATCCATGTTGCAAGATGTTTTGCAGATTCTTTGTTATTTTTCGACATTGCATAATATTCCGTTGTGTGCATGTACCAAAGTTTGTTCAACCGTTCTTCTGTTGATGGTCATCTTTTAGGCTGTCTCCATCTTTTGCTGTGGTGAAGAGTGCTGCAATGAACATAGGTGTGCATCCATCTATTCATGTCCTGGCTCTTATTTCTTCAGGCTATATACCAAATAGAGGGATTGCTGAATCATACAGTATTGTGATTTCCATCTTATTGACAAAGTGCCATTTTACAGTCCCATCAGCAATGTAGGAATCAGGGGCCTCCCTGGAGCTCTCCTGGGAATGCTTTGAGGGTCTCTCCCAGACACACACTTAGGATGTGTGCTTCCAACTCGGTGGCTTCTGTGGCATGCAGCCATTGTAGACCCCAGGCACCCATGGACTGTATCCTTAGTACATTCCAATCCCCAAGCACAAGATCTACCACCTGTTGGCATCCATAGCTGTTGATTGGATCAGTGGATTCTGGTGTGGTGCTGTAGGGCCACTACTGGACTTCGAACCATAAAGTCAGCAGTTCAAACCCACCAGCTGCTGCCTCAGAAACCCTATACAGGGTCTCTATGAGTTAGAACTGACTCTAAGTCACATAACAAAACAACAAGGCACCCGGGTTCTCAGTCTTAGTAGAAATATAACCAGAACGTTACTTAGAAGCAAGGACTTCAACTCACTTACTTAAGACACATCATCAGCCAAGACCAATCATGTTTGGACAAGTAGAGTCAGCAGAAATGAGGGAAACCCTTAATGAGATGAAATGACACTCAAGTCACAACCATGTACTCAAGCACACCAGTGATCATGACACAGGGCCACGCAAAGTTCCGTCCGGTTGTATGTAAGGTCACCATGCATGAATCAGTGCCAACCTGACAACAACAAACACCAATAACAACAACAAAAGCAACAGGCACCAAGTACCTGTGGAGAGTTTCCAAGAGGTACCTACAAGCCTGGGCTTAGCTTTCATGCACGTTCATTCACACCAGCCAGCCTCAGGGACACATCGAGTCTCCAACCAGAGACAAAATAGTCAAGTCCTTTCAGGATGTTCTGGTGGGTCCTGCTGACTCTTTCCCAAGGGTGACTCGCAGTTCCATGGAGAGAAGCAAGCTGGGACCCAAGTCACCGTGCTTTCTTGTTCTTCTTTGTGCCTTTCCCGGAAGCCCCTAGAACTGGATATAAAAGCAGTACCTTCCACCCCAATTCCAAACGCATGCAGCTGAGCAGACTGCAGCCTTGATGTTGCAATTTGTAAACCGGAGCCAGTCATCTTCTATACTCATTCCTTCCCTTGCCCTGTTCAGGGCCTTACCAATGGAGAACACAGCACATGCTTACCATTCTTTCTCCTTAGACTGTGAGAAGCAGGGACCCTGTTGGATCTCTCCTCATGGCCTGGGGTCCACTCCTGTTGTTGTGGACCATCGTGTCGATTCCGACTCATAGCAGCCACATAACATTTCCAAGACTTATCTTTATGGGAGCCTTCACCAGGTCTTTCCCCAAAGGAGCAGATGGGTGTGTTCAAACGCCTAACCTTTCCATTAGCAGCTAAGTGCTTAACCACGGTGACACCAGGGCTTGTTACAGGCCCCGCTCCTAGTAGAAGCTTCACAGATTTTGGATACAATGAATTTTTAAAGCGGATGTTGAGTTGGTCAAGTCAATAGTGGAGCAAATAACCTAGAGAAGGCTTCTTAGCTTGTCACCCAATTCTCCCAGGCTCCCCTGGCACCACCCTGACCAAGACTGTCGTGAACAAGGGCACCACAGTTCTGCAGAGGCAGGACCTACAGCTAGAAGATGGCTTAATGAGGAACTTTGGCGGTTGTGCCTTTTTAAATGAAACAGAGGCCCAAATTCGGCTAAGTCTCTGATTGATAAATGAAAGAGGGGCTTTTTCATGTTCCCACGGCTCATGGTGGGGGCTAAGTAACCCAGAATTATCAGGAGAGGTGTCGGAAAGCTTCCGGAACGTGGAACGGCCACAGTTCAAACCTCGTGGCACATTCTTGTTATCCCATTTGGTCACTGTTTGGAGAAACTAGTCAGAGTGAAACAAACTTCTCATGACAAAATCTTGTTTTCCTTAAAATTTTTAACTGGTTTCTATTGAGTCGATTCCAACTCATGTTTCAGAGTAGAACTGCCCTCCACAGAGGTTTCAATGTTTGCAATCTTTTCAAAATAGATCACCAGGATTTCTTCCAAGGTGCCTCTGGATGGGTTCAAACCGCCAACCTTTTGGTTAGTAGCCAAATACTTAACTGTTTGTGCTACCAGGGACTCCAGGCTCCTTGTGGGACTCTAAAAAACTAGATTTCTTCATGCATTTGCTTGATCTCTCCGTGGAACAACGGTTGTTCTGGTGCCTGGGAAAAGTTTCACGGCATTTGCATTTGATAAGTACCATAAACCCTGATGGGGATGCAACACCATAAGCATTTATGGAGCCCTTGGTGCATGCACATCCCGGTGGGGAACCAAGCCAAAGACATGATCGCTAGGGAAAGAGTCGGGTTGTAGACATACACATAAGGACAGCACAAACCATGCAGGTTTAACGGTCAGGACGCAGGCTTCAGATCAGGGCTGGCTCCAGAGCCTAGCACTGCCACATCTAACTTTTCTCCGTTTTGGTTTCCTTATACATAAAATGTCTATGATAGTAGAAGCATTTTCATTGTTGTTGTTAGGTGCTATCAAGTCAGTACCTCACACATAACAACCTTATGCACAACAGAAGGAAGCACTGCCCGGTCCTGTGCCAACCTCAGCATCATTGCTACTACACTTGAGCCCACTGCTGCTGTCACTGTGCCATACCCTTTTCACAGGGCCACTAGACTGCTGTTATTGAGTGCCATCAAGCCAATTCCGACCCATAGCAACCCTAGATTGTGCTTCTGACAGTGGCTTGTGGCTGGGATTGAACCACTGACCTTGTGATTAGCAGTCTAGTGCTTATCCTACCGCACCACACCAGGGCCCTTACAGTACAAATATAAAGGGAATTCTATATATGAAGCATGTAGAACAGTCTCTGGCACATTATAGCTATTAGTTATTGCTGTTGTTAATAACGTTGCTAAGTGAGAGATTATATAGACAATGCTATTGGTGTGGCTCTGTAGGATAAGCACTGGATTACTAACTGCAAATCCTGGTGTGGTGCTGTGGGTTAATGTGTTGGACTGCAAAGTCAGTTTCAACCACAAGATTGGTAGTTCAAGCTCACCAGCTGCTCCTCAGAAACCCTATACAGGGTCATTATGGGTTGGAACCAACTGGACAGCACTTAACAACAACACTAACTACAAGGTCGGTGGTTCAAACTCACCCACCAGCTGCTCCTTGGAAACCCCTATACAGGGTTGCTTTGAGTCAGAACTGACTCCATGGCACTTAACAACAACAAGCAGTGTCTATAAAGACCCCTGGTAAAGTAGTGGGTTACTCATTGGACTGCTAACTGCAAGGTCAGCAGTTCGAATCCACCAGCTGCTCCGAGGGAGAAAGATGAAGCTTTCTGCTTCCGTAAAGATTTACAAGCCTTGGAAACGCTAAACAAGATTTCTATGAGTCAGAACCGACTTTCTGGCACACAAGCACATCACCACCAAACTGTGACTGGTACTTACCAAACACTCAGTATTGTTAGCTGTCGTCATCATCATGCTTTATTATTAAGGATTGAATTAGTTTTGCCTCATGGCATCTACTGTTTCATAGTATTTCTGTGGGTCAGAAAGTCAGTAGGAGCTTTTCTGGGTGCCACAGTAGTTACAGGCCTGGCTGCTAACCGAAAGGTCTGCAGTTCAGGAAGACGCTAGAGCTGGTGTTACTCGGTAACTCGTGATAGCATCCCTTTGGAGCAACCGTGCACAACCCCACGTAATGGTTTTTGTACTGTGAACTGTAGACTGTATGTCACTTCTTCTTCTCCTTTCATTACGACCTCATTCTCAAAAAACTTATTCACGCAGGTTCATAGGTGCTAATAACCCCAATATTGTAGCTAAAACTCCAGAATATTTGACAGAATCAGCGACAACAAAAACACTGGCAGCAGCGAAAAACAACAGTGGGTGCTTGCTGTGAATGCGGACAAAACCATGTGATCGGAAGCCTCAGTGTGATTAAGTAATAATGACAGATCTGACAGGAGCACATTGTTGTTGTTGTGAAGTGCTGTTGAGTCGGTTCCGCCTCATTATGACCCTGTATAGGGTTTCCGTGGGGCGGCTGGTGAGCTTGAACTGCCAACCTTGTGGTTCAAACGGACCTTGCAGTCCAGCGCATTAACCCACAGCCCCTGTACCAGGACCCATGAGCACATTAGAAGGGTCAATAGGTAAATCAACATAGCATTTTTTGCCTTGTAGGTGTGTTGATAAACATGTAAGCTGGCCTTACCAAAAAAAAATAATTTTGTTGCTGTAACTAACTACAGAGATATTTTAATAAAAAAGAAGACATTTCTGCAGAAACACTGCACAGAAATTTTATAGATGGTCATTTTGGTCTTACCCCCTCTGACAATGTTACTCGGTGTGGTCCACACCCCACTACAGTGGTTCAAACCCACCATGGTTCTGTGGGAAAAAGCTGCAATAGTTGACTTTCATAAAGATGGCAGCCTTTGGAACCCTATGGGGCAATTCCACTCTGTCCTATAGAGTTACTATGAGTTGGAATTCAACTCAATGGCAATGGTTTCCATCTTTTGGTTTCCACTGGGGGGCTCTGGCTTGGAGCCTATCTTGCAGATGAGTCCCACACAAGGTGTTATTTGGGGCTTGCCTAGAATTGCTTCCAAGATGGCTCACTAACACGGCTGGCTACTTGGTGCTAGCTAATGGCAAAAAGGCTTCAATTACGCAGATGGACTCCTCCACAGGGCCGTTGGTACCCTCACAATATGGCGTCTGGCTTCTCCTCTAGCAAATAACCCAAGAGAACAGGAGGAAGCTACTGTGTCTTTTATAACCTAGCCTGAGAAGCCACCCTCTGGGATACTGTACCCTATCAGCTGCACAAGCTATCCTAATGGGGAGGTGAGTATGGTAGGAATGGGGCTTCAGTGGGGGCCACCGTGGAGACTGGCCACCACCAGTGCTGAGCTGTGTGACAGACAATGAGCTCTGTGGGCATTGAGATGAAAGGGAGACGAACAAAGGGGGGAGGGACTATTTGGATTTTGAAAGTTAGATCTTGAGGGACATGCTTCATCTCACTGCTTTTCCGACCCCTTCCTTCAGGGGGACTTAGGAAGACAGAAGGAAGCAGGGAAGGAGACACAGCATAAGGAAAAGTTTCATGGAAATGCTAAACAGGACCTATCTGAGGGACATCTGAGAAAAGATTGATACTAGAGAAGAATTCAAATCTGGAAATTACGTTTGAGGAGGCAGCTGGGCCTGGGAAGACAAGTAAAGATGTTTAAACTCACTGGAATAGAAAGAAAACCTGAAGGGTTCAGGCTTTGACTAAAACCATTCTAAGAATTGCAGCAGGCTTGTTCAATGCGAGGGGCTTGAGACTTGGAGAGTGAGAAAAACATTCTGCTCTCAGGAAGGTTGACTTTGAAGCGAATGCGTCCCCATGGGGTCAAGGTAATACCAGGAAGTGGACTTTAATAGCTTCCTTATATCAGGGTAGGAAGCTCAAGTGGATAAGAAGGTTGACTTGAGTATCCTGGTTGAAGGAGGAGCCTCCCCAGAGGAAACATTGCAGGGGGAGATAGTCTGTGTTTACACAGTGTATAAGCAAGCTCTGCAGTTTATACAAACTGCATGCTCAGGATAGGCTGAAGACAGACAAGGCTGACCTAGAAAAGGCTGTCTGGGCTGGGTGCCCAGTCCATGCAGGCAGGAAGCGCCTACCCAGCCAGGGAGTGGGGGCCACTCTGCGCACTGCTGGCCTGACACAAACACAAGGGGCAGAGCCAGATGGTCATCAATATCCCCTTCCTGTCCTGCTCGGAGCCACTCTTCTCGTGATCTCAAGGAGCAGAAGGCAGTGCCTGGGAAAGCCTTAATAATAAAGAACTAGACTTCTGTCATCCTAACCATAATTAGACTTGAGGTCTGTAGTCTAGTAGTTCCCCAAGTGTTCCCAATAATGGACAGAGGATGGAACACACCCACCGTGCTATTTAAGGGAGTGGAAGAGTTAGGTGTTTTTCTGTCTCAGAGAGGCCTTGGATGAGAACACTTCACTGCTTGGAGCTTCAGTTTTCCTCATCTAGGAAATGGGGAGAGAAACTCAAAGAGCAGGGACCTGAGGCAAACGAATCAGTAGGTGGTAACACCATGGTCATCTTGTTGATAGTTGCCATAAATTCTGACTCATGGTGACGGTGACCCTGTGCGTTACAGATTAAAACTGTTTCACAGGGCTTTCGTGTCTATAACAGACACAGATCACCAAGCCTTTCTTCCTCAGCCCCGCTGAATGGATTTGGGATCTTCATCACTTCATTATTATCCCCTTACTATTCCATGCCTCCTAACCTCCACCCTGATGTGGTTCACCCAATCCCGAATGCCTTCCTCCCATTCCCCTCATCCTCTCCCCTTCTTCCAAACTTCAACTCAAACCCCACCCCTTCCTTTCAGAGCCGCCCACATGGAGCTCCCCAGCTGGCTGAGACACTGGACAGCTGTCCCTGCCCTTCTCCCCACACAAAGCCCTTAAGGGGCAGCTAGTTGCTTATTGGGTCTCCCCCACTGTAAACCCCTTGTAAGTCTATTCTCCGTGTGCCCCCAGACGCCCAGAAAGAAGCAGGCCCTCCCACTTGCTGGAGTCAGGCCCTATTAGGATTGTTTCAAGCACTGGAGAGCACAATACACTGGTCTATCCCTAACTCTGCAAGGTGGCCCTACACCTCAACCCCTTGCTTTCTGACCTGCCATCTGCGGAGGAGATGCAGGGAGCTGAGGGGAGGCGGGAGAGCAGTCCTCCCCTGAGCTTTACAGCAAAAACCTAGATCTGAAGCAGTAGTTCTTCTTCATAGGGAAGACAGCAAAAGCTTCAGAGAGAAGGGAGCAGAGGGCTGGTGGCGGGGCTCTCTTTCCTGAATGTGGCTGCACCCAGCCCTTCCAGAGTTCCCTAGAACTAAGGAGTGTCTTTCGCAATCTCAGAGACTCTGACCAAAGTTCAGGATTCCCGTGTGATTCAGAGGGTGGGGTGGGGTTATAAATTATACATTTACTTAAAAAAAAAAAAAATCCATTTAAAAAAAGAGACATTCCTGAGCCTGGGTTCAGCTGTGTCTTAGGGGGACTGCTTTCCCACCAGCAGAGGCATCCCAGCTCCCTAAATCTGTCAGTGAGTGGGACTCAGCCTCCCAGGCTCCTTGCGCTATCCCTGCCTGGTTCCTCGCCTCATTCTACAGAGTTTGGTTGGTTTCTATCACCTGTACAGTCTGATTTTGGGAAGTCTTCCCAAGGTTCCATTGGCTCTACATTAGCCAGGGGCTATCTCCACATAGCAGATTTGCACAGTGTTCCCCAACTGTCTCCTGGCTTCTCCATGCTCCATGCTCTGGGTATTACTAGTGCTATGTGAACCATCCTCAAACTGTGCACGTGAGGCCCACCCACCTGGTGATCAAATATATCCCATTGCTTCCCATTTAATGGCAGCGTAAATTCCCAACCTCTGAATCTACCCACCCTGCCTCTTGAGCCTTGTGTTTGTTGGCTCTCATCAAACTGGCTCCCCGCGTGGTTCTGGACATGTGCCAGGTGTGTGCCTCCCTCTGGCTAGTCCACTTACTCTTGAGGCCCTTCCCTACACCTTTCCTCATATCCTGGCATTCAGAGTTCCTGTCCCACTTCTTATGAATGTTGTTGTTGTTAAATGCCATCGAGTCAGTTCCAACTCATAGCGACCCTCTATAGGGTTTCCAAGGAGCTGCTGGTAAGTTTGAACAGCTGACCTTGTGGTTCAAATTGGTCTTGCAGTCCAGTGCTTTATCCCACAGCACCACACGAGGCCTCCTCATGAATTATTGTTGCTGTTAAGTACCTTTGAGTTGGCTCTAACTCATAGCAATCCTGCATAGGATTTCCGAGGAGCAACTGGTGGATTTGAACTGCCGACCTTGTGGATCAGCCACTAGCTCAGTATGGCTATTGAGATCTTGAAATGCAGTGCTACTGAGGAACTCGATTTTTTTCTATACCTTAATTTTATTTAATTTAAATGTAAAGACACACTCAATTCAGTTATTGGAAAACTTATAACTAAGCTTAGAACAACTTGGAATCTCTTTTCCAACTGTAAATTTTATGACATCTAAACACAGATCAAGTAGCTACAATGAAAATTTAGCAAGAGTTGAGGTGTGCTGTAAACGTAAAATACACACAGGACTTGGGTTTATTTCATTTTATTTTTTATTTTTTGAATGATTTATTGTGGTTCAGGTGAAAGTTCGTAGAGCAATTGAGATTCCCTTTCAAAAATTTATGTACATTTTGTTTTGTGGCATGAGTTGCAATCTCCTCAATTTAACAACACTCTTCCCACTTCCTGCCTGAGTTTCTCATTTCCTTTCTCCCATCTTTCCTGCCCTTTCCTGCCTTCTGAGCTTTGCCTTTGGGTGATGTTGCCCTTTTGGTTTCCTATGGTTGATTGTTCTTAGAAGCTCATTCTTCACCCGTGTCATTAACTTTATAGGCCTGTCTACTGTTTAGCTGACAGTGTTCCACTATTATTCACAAAACTTTCAGTGACTCGGTATTCAGAAGTAGTTCGTCTCTCCTTCTTCCTAGTCTGACTTAGTTTGGAAGCTCAGCTGAAACCTTTCCCCATGGTTGACCCTGATGGTATTTACAATATCAGTGGCATAGCTTTCAGCATCACAGCAACATGCAAGCCACCACAGAACAGCAAACTGACAGATGATTCTTCAGCTTCAAGAGTAATGACGTCAGTTTGAGGACTAAGGTGCATCTGACCCAAGCCATAGTATGTTCAATAACTTCATATGCAGTGAAAGTTGGACAGTAGAAGAATTGATGCATTTGAATTATGGTGTTGGAGGAGAGTATTAAAAGTACCATGGACTGCCAAAAAACAAACCAATCTGTGTTGGAAGTACAGTCAGAATGCTCCTTGGAAGCCACAATGACCAGACTTCATCTCTCATACTTTGGACATATCAGAAGGGACCAATCTCTGAAGAAGGACATCATGCTTGGTAGAGTGGAGGGTCAGCAAAAAATAGGAAGACCCCCCAACGAGATGTATTAGCACAGTGACAGCAGCAATGGGATCAAACATAACAATGATCCTGAGATTGGCGCAGAACCGGACAGGGTTTCGTTCTGTTGTTTACAAGGCTGTGTGAGTTGGTTCCGACCCGACAGTACTGAACAACAACATTGTTTAGTTGAAGGGTGATCTCCAGGAGTGGGCTCAATTCCAGGCTCGAAGGGTGTCTAAGAGCTATAGTTTTAGGGTTTGACCAGGCTCTACCAGCCCAGTAAGTCTGGTCTTTTTTATTATTTTAAATAATTGTTCTACATTTTTCTCCCACACTGCCCCATGCCTTCTGTTGTGCTCCTGATATTCAAAGGAATTTAAAGACTCCAGATTGGTGGTGGTGGTGGTGGGGGCAGTAAAATATGTCAGTAATAATTATATTGATTATATGTTGAAATTAATTATATTATTTATATTGATAATATACCTTAAATACACTGGGTTTAATAAAATATATTATCAATTTCACTTTTTTTTTTTTTTTTAACCTTTTTAATGAGGCTTTCTGCTCCTGCAAAGATTTACAGTCTTAAAAACCCTATACAGGGCGGCTAGGAGTCAGTACTGATTTAATGACGCTTAACAACAACAAACTTTAAAAAAATCTAAAGTGCATTTATGGCTTGCATTCTATTTCTATTAGATAGTTATGCTGTAGACAATAAATTCCTGAACGAATTATCAGTGTTGTTGTTGTGAAGTGCCATCGAGTCAGTTCTGACTCATGGCAACCCTGTATAAGGTTTCCAAGGTGCGGCTGGTGGGTTTGAACTATGAACCTTATGGTTAGCAAGCAGTCCAGTGCTTATCCCACAGCACCACATCAGAGATCAGGTCATATAAAATTTAGCTTATGCAGCTTTGATTGTTTTAACCTTTATATAGATAATCCATGCTTTTTCTTGGTAATGAAATCATTTTTAATGTTTTTCATCCCAGATATCTAGCAGGAAATGTGAAGAGGCTTCCAAAAGTTTGTGGAAGAATTTCATTATCTTTTAATTCCATTTTACCAACTTGAAACCCCCTCATACTACTATTTCCTGATACCTCATATGGGTCAAAGAGTTCTGGTAGCATACTGGGTTACATGTTGGGCTGCTAACCTTAAGGTCAGCGGTTCAAATCCACCAGACACTCCACGGGACAAAGATGAGGCTTTCTGATTCACAGTCTAGTGTACCCTATACAGGGTCACGATGAGGCAGGACTGACTCGACAGCATGCAGCAGCTAAAGCAATATGGGTTAATTCTGTTTGGGAAAAAGTACAGCCAGAACGTTCTTCAGAATTGAGAATGCAAGCTGCTTTGGTGAGGATAGGCTGGGGTCTTAAAAGCTTGTATGCAGCCATCTACGGTACAACTAACAATTGGTCTCTCCCCATGTGGAGCAAAGAAGGGTGAAGAAAATGAAAGACACAGGAAACAATGAGTCCAAAGAACCAATAGGAGTGGTTTCCAACCTGTCTGGACAGGGCTGATGATGAAAGGAGATGGGGATAAGACTCTTGTGGTTCAATAGTGAATAATTGCTATCAGGACTGACTGTGAAGGTTGGAAAGGTAAAGGTAGACGTTTTGTAACAAAAGGAGGGGAGTGGTTGATCTTGCAGTCCAGGATCGGAGGATCCTGGAACCATCAAGGGAGAAGAGCAGAGTGCCGGGACCCTATCCAGAGAAGCAGCGACACCAGAGATGGAGGTAGAGACGATGACATGGAGAGATGGAGCAGCTGAGGATTCTGGACTCAAGGAGGGAGAGGGTCTGTGTGTTGACAGCCAAGGGGCAGGCTTGCGGGATATATCCTTTGGTTGGTTGATGATGCATGGAGGGAATTGTAATCATGGCAATGAAATGATATACGATAGGATGAATGTAAAGCTAATGATCTCCCATGTAAACTATCACATAATTCACAATAAAAACTTAAAACAAAAACAAAAAACCAATGGATCACACAAACCTCATCCTCCATGACACTAAGACCAGACTAGACGGTGTCCAGCTACCGCTGCTGACGGTTCTAAAAAGGATTGTAATAGGAAATCCTAGAGAGAGTGGGAGAGAAATGTGAAACAAAACTTAAAATCATCAGAAAGGCAAGATTTACTGGTCGCACAGAGATCGGTGGAAGCCCCAAGCCTATGGCCCTTGAATACCCTTGAAGTCTGACACTGAAATCACCTGGTGATTTGGGAAATCATCAATCAAACGATAGAACAATATCAGCAAGGAGATATGTGCTCCTTAGAACAATAAGATAGCAATAGGGCAGGGTTTGCTCCAGAATAAAGCTCAAAAGGCAGGCAGGGATAGCAGAGAAGAATGAATGGAAAAGGTAAACACACGGAGTAAGTAAAAAGAAGAGCAAGAAAGAAACAAAGATGGCGAGAATTAGTCTAGTGTACTTTGGGTTTGTTACTAGGAGAGAGCAGTCTCTGGAGAAGGCGCTCACGCTTGGTAAAGTAGAGGATCGGTGAAAAAGAGGAAGACCCTCAATGAGGTGGCTTGACACAGTGCCTGCAACAGTGGACCCACAGGATTGTAAGGAGGGTGCAGGACTAGGTAGTGTTTTGTTCTGTTGCACACATCTGAACCGCCTTGACATCACCTAACATCAACAGCAATATGGGCTCAGCTGTTAGCATGATGCCTTACATATGTTATCACACTTACAGCCTCTCAGCTACCATCTCGGTGAGGCGTGGCTATAATTAGCTCTGTTTTTTCAGATAAGGAAAACAAAGTTCAGAGACTTGAGGTGGTTTACGCCAGGACATTGACAGATACATGAGGGAGGATTTGACTCATGCCAGCCTATGTTGATCCATGCTCTTTCTGACCCTATTGCCAACGTCACGTCAGATAAAGCCAATTGTTGAGTCAATTCTGGCTCATGGTGTCCCCATGTGTCACAGTAGAACTGTGCTCCACAGGGTTTTCAATGTCTGATTGAACTGAAATCAATCGCCAGACCTTTCTTCCAAGCACCTGTGGGTGAATTTGAACCGCAAACCTTCAGTTAAGAATTGAGCACAGTAGTCATTTGCTGTATGTAGATAAGGGTGGCTCTAGTTCTAGTTTATTCTGACCCACGTAGGAAATTGTGGTGGTACTACCTGTTCCCCAGGGAGCAGAGTACTTGATAGCTATGTGTCTGAATCCCCCACCTTCCCAACACACACATACACTTTCCAGCTCAAGTCACTTGTTCACGAGCCGTTGAGTCAGTTCCAACCCATAGCGACCCTGTATAGGGTTTCCGAGGAGCAGCTGGTGAGCTTGAACCACCCACCTTGCAGTTCAAATGACTTTGCAGTCTGGCGCATTAGCCCACAGCGCCACGCCAGGACTCCGTCAGTAGACAACCCATAATGTGGCATTCTCTTTACCAGTCTGTTCTGGCCACACTTTGTCCCAGATCCTGATGGCTTACAAGTAGAACTGAGCCAACAGTCTCCTTCCATAGCTCACCACAGTCCTAGAGGGCCCATATCCAACTCTTTGTTCTCTGAAAGGCAGGGAGCAGGAGGGCACTGGCAGGTGGTGTAGTCATTTAAGCACATTATTGGGCCTCTATGCCATGGAGTCCTGGTGTGGTGCTGTGGGCAAATGCATCAGGATGTGAAGTTGTTTGAACTGCAAGGTCAGTGGTTCAAGCTCACCAGCTGCTTCTTGGAAACCCTCTGGGTCAGAATCAACCCAATGGCACTTAACAACAACAACTCTACGCTATGCTAGATGCTAGAGAAACACAGGTGAGTTCACTGTATCCCTTGCACCAAAGAACTCACATTCTGGTGGTAGGTAAGGGAGGGGACACTTGTGACTAGTACTGTGATGGAGGGAAATGAAGCTGCTGAGGTAGGACCTGAGAGCTCAAGTACTGGAGGGAGATGGGATGGCAAAGGAATGGCAGTAAAGACGAAGGAAGGGATGGAACAGAGGAAGGAAGAACTGTAGGAGCTTGGGAAGGAATGGAGGCAGCTGACATGAGGGAGAAGAAGCAGACAAAAGCCTGGGAGACTGAGGGGCTTGGGAAAGAAGTGGTGGGGGCTAGGGGAGAAAGGCCTGAGGTGGCTGAGGAAAGAGGGAGTAGGCAAGAAGAGCTAGAAAGCAAAACAGGAACAACCTTGGATGCTTTCTCCCACTGCTGACAGAGCTAGAAAAATGGCTGGCATTGTTGAGACGGACATCATATGATCAAGATAAATAAAACGTATCAAAAGGAGCATCTTCCACCAAAAGAGCAGCATTTTCCCAAGAGGCCTAAAGGGGTAGGGAAAAAATGGTCAATGGAAATGGGAACCCAGGGAGAAACTGGGAAAAGTGCGGCTGCTTTGAAGGAATTGCAACTAATGCCAGGAAACAAAATGGTACACATGGTTATTTACTCAGTAAACTTTCATCCAAACCATAGCAAATTGGAGTTCTGGTAGAATAGTGGTTACAAATTGGGCTGCTAATCTCAAAGCCAGCAGTTCAAAACCACCAGCTATTCCGCAGAAGAAAGATGAGGCTTTCTGCTCCCGTAAAGATTTACAGCCTCAGAAACCCTGTACAGGGTCATTATGAGTCAGAACCGGCTCCACGGTGCACCACCACCACCATTATTCCACAAGAGAATTTGATTGCATGCTGGGCAGACCGTGGAAGGCTTTTCAGAACAATCTCTTGTCCCTGACTATTGATCAAGTACACTTACTGTTCAGCACTTTTGTTCCTTCCTTCCTGGCAAAGATTAAGAATTCAAAATAAGGTTAATGAGGGGCAAATTCTTTGGGGACCCAAGGTATAAAGTATGATATAAAGTGTGCATTTGTCCTAGTGTTGCGCTGTAGGAAAAGCACTGGACAGGTAACCGTAAGGCCTACAGTTCAAATCCACCAACCACTCCTCAGAAACCCTATACAGGATCACTATGAGTTAGAACCAACTTGACGCCACAAAACAACAGATTTTTAAAGATTTTTCCATCCAAACTCAGTTTACTTTCCCTGGTTAGTCTATTGGGTCATGTAGTCAGTCTCCAGGGAAGTGAAATAGCTCCCAAATCCACACTCCTTAACTGTTAAGACAAATTAACCAAGTGTGTCTGTAATCTGCTGGATTCTTAGACAGGAAGTAGGTGAAGGCAGTAATTGTTCATCTTTTTAAAAGTGAAGCTTGTCCTGTCTTCAGCCTATAACTGATTGGAACACCTAAAAGGGTATAGAACTTGCCCGGTGAAATAGGTTTCTTGCAGAGCCTTTGTAGTGTATAGGACATTAGGTGGAATCCTGAGCCCCATCCAGAACCTTCTGAGGTAGGGCATTCCCACTAGAAAGGACAAGCAGAACAGCCTGGAACAGCCAGAGGAACGGAAGAAAGACCCACAGTAAAAATAAAAATATAAAAAATGACAGTCTAATTAGCTATAATAAGAACAAGTAAGTTGTTCAGCAGAGAGTCATCATGGCAAGCAATCAAGTCCCTTCAGGACAATCTCCCCCTCCAGGACTAAAACTCAAAGAGAACATATGAGCAAGCGTGTAAGCTTGCTGGTGATCACATGGATCTGCTGGTGAATGGAAGAGGGAGAAAGGCAGCAATGAAGAAATGGACTGATTTCAACCAAGTTCCATAGACTCCCGTTGACCTGGAGATGAGAGAGAGAAGAGGAAGGTCTGGTTGGTCCAAATTGTGGTGAGATCTGGGGACTCCTGAGCTCATGGACAAGGACATAGCCATGGAGGGCTAGAGCTGAGAGCAAAGCGTCCAGCTGATATGAAGTGAGAGGAGACACACAAGAATGCCCAAACTTATAGATAATACCCATTTGATCTAGCTTCGATGGCTGGATGATCAGAACTTGACAAGAGGAAGATTTAAAAAAAAAAAAGTTTTTGATAAAGGAAACGAGGGTAAATTGCTACAATTTGATGAACTTGGCCTATACTCGTGAATGTAGTACCTCAAAATTCCAACAGAGAGAGAAGGAATCTTCACATCAAGAATCAATGCTATTCCCTCTGTAAATAGGGTTGATAGGGATGGGCAACTTAGACTTTGGCTGCCTAAAATGAGGGGGCTATAAAGGCACAAAGTGACTGGCTTACAAGCTTTCAAGAGGGAGTTTAGTTTCAGAACACAGTGGAAGGTAGAATCCCCACTGAATAGTTCTCATCTTCTCTAGATGGGTCTGGAGAAAAGATATGGGAATAAGATTCTTATGATTCAATTATTATTATGACTAATTGTGATTGTCACACAGTAAAGGTAGAAGTTCAGTAACAAAAAAAGGGAGAGTAGTTAATCTTACAGTCCAGGAACAGAGGATCCTAGGACAATCAAGGGAGAAGAGCACGAGTGGAATGTGGGACCCTACCCAGAGAAGCAGTGACACCAGAGATGGAAGTAGAGATGAGGACATGGAGAGAGGGAGCAGCTGAGGACTCTAGACTCATGCAAAGAGAGGGACTGAGAGCTGGCAGCCAGGAGGCAGACTTGCAGAATGTGCCCTTCAGTTGTTTAAAAGATTATATATTCCTGAGTGTTTTTGTGTACATCAAACAACAACAACAACAACAAAAACACCCAGAAAACAGAGAGAATAGAAGCAAATACTGTTGGATGATGATGCACAGAGGACATTGTAATTGTTGCAATGAAACGGTGGTGTAAAGCCCATATTTTCCCATGTAAACTGTCACTCAGTTAGTTTTAAAGACTTAAAAAAAAAAAGCAGATCTTGTACCTTCGACCTCTCTAATTGTCGGCTTTGTTCACAGCTCAAATGGAGGAGTTTGCCTGTGATTTGGGGGCTTCCCACAGTGCCTGGGGCCACCTACAGAACTCCCAGTCTCCCCTAGGATCTATGTTGAACCCCCTGGAATGGATAGCCATACCTCATTTTATTGCGCTTCACTTTACTGTGCTTTGCAGAAAATTGCTTTTTTTTATATAAAAACCAGTGAAAGGTTTGTGGCAACTCCCAGTTCAGCAAATCTATAGAGTCCATCTCTCCAACCTCATGTACTCACTTCGTGTCTCTGTGTCACATACAGATCATTCACACACTATTCACACTTTCTCACAATGCTGCTGCCCTCCTCAGAGACTACAGGATTTGCAAACCTAACTAATATATGCATGCATTTGTGAACAACAACAAAAAATGTGGCATTCGACTTATGAGGTGGGGGCTGGGGGGTGAAATCTGGAATTGAACCAGCAGTGTCTTAGAGGTCTGCCTGCAACCGTTTCTTGGCTTTCCTTGAGGCGCTTAGCAGAAATACAGTCTGTAAGAGTAACTACTGATGTGTCCCCAAAACGCCATTTACGGGTCTGTAGTTTTAGAAAACATTCTTTGGCTTCTTGCCCGGGGTGGCCTTGAGAAGGGCAGCGACGTCCGGGCGCCTCCCAGGAGCTCCCCGGAGCTGCACCCAGTCCCAAGGCAAGGTTTGTCTAACCAGTGATCAAGACGTAATGTTTCAGTGCAAGAGTCACACGTTTCCCTGGTGGGATCTATTTGAAGAACCTAGGAACTTGGGAGCTTTTGAGGTCTAGTTTGGGCACTACAAACTAGAGATGATTTAGATGTTACTCTGTCTTCCTAGTTGGTATAGTCCTAAGTTACTGGTCAGATAAACCTTCTCAGCCATGTATTTTATAGGGTCCTGATCAGGCTCTCCCTTGGTACAAGGCCAGGAGACCCACTCTGTACCTGCATCCTCACCCCCACCTCCCAGACCAAACTCCCGACACCTGGGATCCCAAAGTTCCTTATTCAAGCAGGCTAAACTTATGGGGACTGACCACTGCAGAGGCCTGAGGGGGTCAGTGGTGGCTGTTGGTGGAAGGGGTGGACAGAGTATGTGGTATCCACATGTGTGCCCATGCGTCCTCTCCCCACATTCTAATCGCCCATGACCTGTGGACAGAAGGAAACATTAAGTGGGAGCATGCACAGAACCCCAACAAAATACCCTGATTATGATTATACCCAGTTACAGATTAGACACTAAAGCCCATGTTCTGAAATCCCCCGGGCCACATCTCCTCTAGGACTTCTGTTCTGTTTCAGGAAGTGATTCCTTAGGTTCCTGGTGTCCCTGATCGGAACTCATCAAATCCTCCCCTCTTCAGACTTGGGATTTGGAGACAACCCCTAATACACAGGACTCCTGGCATGGCGCTGTGGGTTAATGCGCTGGACTGCAAAGTCGGCTTGAACCACAAGGTTGGCGGTTTAAGCTCACCAGCCGCTCCTCGGAAACCCTATACAGGTTGCTATGAATCGGGACCAACTTGAAGGCATTTAATGACAACAACCTAATACTCATGTAATTTGCTTGTTACTGTACCAGGTGTTTGGGTCAGAAACAAATCCTGTTGGGGGACACACCTGCCGCTGTGAGTGAACCTAGACATGAGAAAGAGAAGAAACATGCTTAAAGCATAGGGGGGGCTTAGGAAAGACACAAGGAGAATGTTCTGGTAATGACAGGATTGCTCCATATTCAAAGGGTTTTTAAAGAAGTTCAGTTGCTCATGAGGAGCATCAGGAATGGGAGGAAGAAAAGGACTATGTGGCTAGTTGCCTCCATGAAAAACTGCCTCCTTTACCAGGAAACCAGAACTGCGTGGTTCCTGGTTACCACTATTGAACATTTCGACCAAACAGTCCTTAGAAGAATCCTGATCAAAAGAGGGGAACTGCAGAGCAGAATTTCACAATCCTCATTAAATCCAGACTTTCTGGAGCCATGGTGGTAAAATAAACTCCCAAAACTGCTGCCTGGAAATAAACTTTAAACCTTAAACCAAACATATCCCCAGAAGGCTCTCTTAAAACCCAATACGAGTTTAGAATTACCTGCCTTGAGCAATATGCGCTTTTAAAATCTCTGTATATAGAATCAAATTGACAACAGCAACTCAAAAGTTTCCATAGGAACCTTGGGGGCAGAGAGTTTGTGTTAATGGAGGAATCACTTAAGAAAAAGCAGGATAAGAATGGTTACAAGTAAAGAAGTGTCATCAATGTAACTGAATTGCACTTGTAGAAACATTGAATTAATGTATGTTCTGCTGCATGTGTTCTCAATAATAACAATATATATACATTTTAAAGACGCTCCCATTTATGGGCAGACCTAATTGCCCTTGTTCTACACTTTAACCCTCACAACACATCTTTACCCACAATTACTCCTACTTTACACAGACAAAAGTCCAGACGAGCCACAGTACCAAGTTTTCACCATTGTACTGCATCCCTTTTCTGAAAAACAAAAACAACTAGTAAGCAATCTGACTGGGTCCCTGTGGTTTACAACAGAAAAGCCCATGAGCTCATTACTGAATAAACCTGTTTCCTATGACAATTCTAAGAATTCGAGTAAGAAAGGGGAAAACAATCACAGGTATAAAATTGCCTCACCCATGTTGAGCGGCTTCAATTTCCTTCTCTTATTAGCTGCTCACGTTACCAGCTGCCATGAAGTTGATTCCTATTCATGGTGATCCCATGTGTGTCTAAGTAGAACTGTACTCCATGGGATTTTCGGTGGCTGTGACCTTTTAGAAGAAGATAGCCAGGACTTTCTTCTGAGGTGCCTCAGGGTAGAGTCGAACCCAAACCACTTGCACCACCCAGGTACTCCCTTCTCTTGTAAAAACCCTCCCTGACTGTTGTTGCTGTTGTTGTTATGTGCCGTGGAGTTGGTTCCGACCCATAGCAACCCTGTACAGGGTTTCCGAGGCTATAAATCTTTACAGAAGCAGAAAGCCTCATCTTTCTCCCGCGGAACAGCTGGTAGTTTCGAACTGCTGACCTTGCGGTTCCCAGCCCGATTCGTAACCACTACGCTACCAAAGCAAGAGAGGGACCGCTGTCCTCCAATTGTGTTATCAGATACTGCTTTTCCCTGAATTCTACCATGACCAGCCTTTCTTTTCCTTAACAGTGGATACCAGTTGTCATTAACTTTACTCCAATTTATGATGACCCCGTGCATGATGGAGTTGAATGGACTGCTCATTGGTTTTCCAGGGCTGGCTTTGTCAAGGCATCTCAGGATGGAATCAAATCCCCAACCTTTCTGCTAGCAGCCAAGCACATTAGCCATTTGTACTACCCAAGGACTCTTGCAGCTGACCCAGGAATTTGGTAATGCACACCAGCCTGCCAGTCTGACAAAAACCATGTGCACCCTTTTCTCAGGGTTTCTGGGAGAGCCATTACTGCTTGATGGTAAATTCAACCAGCTGATGGTCCTGGAATTTCATACCGAAGCAAAGGGTAGGTCTACAGGCCACAGCATGAGACACTTACCTGTAGACAGAGCCAGCCAGACAGGTGTGTAGTTCCTGGAAGCGGCAGGTCCCAGCCTGCTACCTCAGTGTTCTTTGGGCAAGAAAACATGTTGCTACCAGCTTCGGAGCAGAGGATTTTAAGAAGGAAAATAAACCAAAGAATCCTGTAGACTCGAATTTCCCTGGAGAAACTGAATGTATGTTAAAGAGCCCTGACTTGTTTCTGGAAAAAGGCAGGCCACTTGCAAGCAGTGAAATGGCTTAAGTAATCCGCATCTTCTTAAGCTGTAATGCATGACAGGCTGTTTTGACTTTCTCAGAAAGGATCTCAGATTCACAGGCGAAATCTTGTGTTTAGTGTTATGTAAACGGCCTGCCTGCTTATAAAAGGGTGGGTTGGAATGGTGAAGGGCTCCACTGTGAGCAAGAAGGCTGGTGTTTGAACCACCCAGAGGTGCCTCGGAAGACAGACTTGGCGATCTGTTTCTGTATAGATTGTTGTTAAGTTCCAATTCTATGAATTGGTTCCAATTCATAGCCACCCTCTATAGGGTTTCCGCGATGGTGGCTCTGAACCACCAACAGACAAGAAAACCCTCAGGGGAACTTTTCTTCTGCCATATGGGGCCATTATGCGTCACAGTCAACTAGACGGCAGCAAAATATAGGTGTACCTGGATGGCACAAACAGTTAAGCGCTTGAGCTGAAATGTTGGTGGTTTGGACTCAGCCAGAGTGCTCCTTAGAAGTTAGGATGGCCAGACTTCGTCTCACACTTCGGACATATTATCAGGAGGGACCAGTCCCTGGAGAAGGACATCATGCTTGGTAAAGCAGAGGATCAGAGAAAGAGAGGAAGACCCCTATCAAGATGGACTGGCACAGTGGCAGCAGGAGTGGGCTCGAGTGTAACAATTGTGAAGATGGTGCAGTACCGGGCAGCGTTTGGTTCTGTTGAGCCCAAGATCGCTATGAATTGGTAAAGACTCAACAGCACCTAATAACAACAGAGGTACTTGGGAAGACAGCCCTGTGATCAGCTTCCCAGAAGTCAGTCTTGAGGACCCTATGGAGCAGTTCTAGTCTGCATAGATGAGGTTATGGAGCCAGAGTGAACTCATCGCCAACTAACAACAAGGGTTGATAGGAGTGGAGTGGTGGCATGTCCCTTTAAGACAGTTCAGGCTTCTGACTTCAGCTGAACTGAGGTCACAGCTGGTCAACAGCAGCTCACAGATCTTTTTTGGAGGCTGAGAAAAGTACAACCAATAATTAAAGTCATGCTTTCCATTATTTACAACAACAAAAATCTCCACCATATGTCCAGTTTCATAAGAAATCTTCTACATGAAAGGCTTAATTTTTTAAAAAATGTTTGATAGTGAATTATGTGATAGTTTACATGGGAGAACATTAGCTTTACATTCATCCTAT
The DNA here is from genome assembly GCF_000296735.1 of Chrysochloris asiatica. NCBI lineage: Eukaryota > Metazoa > Chordata > Mammalia > Afrosoricida > Chrysochloridae > Chrysochloris > Chrysochloris asiatica. The sequence continues at coordinate 39,110,078 of NW_006408525.1, forward strand.
CATATATCGTTTCATTGCCATGGTTACAATCCCCTCCATGCATCATCAACCAACCAAAGAGTATATTCTGCAAGCCTGCCCTCCCCACTCCACTCCAGTCATCAGCACACAGCCCCTCTCCCTCTCTGTGTCTAAAGTCCCCAGCTGCTCCATCTCTCCACGTCATCATCTCTGCTTCCATCTCTGGCATCACTGCTTCTCTGGGTAGGGTCCTGCTCTCTGCTCTTCTCCCTTGATGGTCCCAGGGACCTCCACTTCTAGATTGAAAAGTCAGTCACTCCCTTCTTTTGCAACAAAACATCCACAAGAAAGGCTTAATTTGTTACAGACACCATCAAATTTCATTACAAAAATAAAAGAAAAAGTTGCCTTTCCAAATCGAAATCACATTAAACAAATATATTGAGCTTACCAAAACCCAGGCTGTCTAGTTGACTCCGAAGCAAAGGGACACTACAGGACACAGTGGAATTGTCCCACAGGGTTTCCAAGGCTATCAGCAGCTATCAAAGCAGCCCGTCACATCATTCTCCCGTGGAGCAGCTGGTGGGTTCAAACAGGCGACCTTCTGGTTAACAGCAGAGTGTTTAACCACAGGGCTTACCCCTATATAATACAAGTCAAAGGGGAAGGCTACAACAGAGAGAGTGAGAAAACAAGGGAAAGAGAGAACAGATACTGGAGAGAGAGCAGCAAGGTCAAGGAGGGGGGTGAGGAAACAGAATCCAAAACACACACAACTGGAGGGTGGCCTTGAACAGGGAAAGGATGCATCAGTCTCTGGCTCTCAGGAGAGAGAAGAGACAGGCAGTTGAAGACGAGTTAGTGCTGAAGAAGAGAAGAGTCGAGGCTGCCCTGTGGCCAGCAGGGAAGGATGAGAATGGAGGTTTGGTGGGGGATTGAGCTGAGGGGCTGACATGTGGAATAGATGCTAGGCAAGGTATGTGAAACTTGGAGACCCAAGTTTGAAGGCATTGCCATTGACTCTGTAGAACAGAATAGAGCTCCCCCATACAAGGGGTTTCCAAGGCTGAAATCTTTATAGACTCTGACTGCCACATCTTTCTCCCGTGGAATGACTGGTGGGTTTGAACGGCCAACCTTTTAGTTAGCAATTGATACTTAACTACTGCATCAACAGGACTGTTGGAAATCTTTCAGGGCCATTACATGGGGTGGCTATGAATCAGAATTGACTTGATGGCACCCAACAACAACAAAACAAACAAAACTATGGGACTAAGTGATTAAGTATGGAGGAGTCGTGGGAATTCAGTGATAGAATTCTCATCTTCCATGTGAGAGAGCTGGGTTTGTGATTCCCAGCCAGTATACCCCATGACTTCCTGGTGTGTGGTACTGCAGGATAATGCGCTTGGCTGCAAGGTCAGTTTGAGCCACAAGGGCGACGGTTCAAACACACTAGTCACTCCTCAAGTCGCTAGGAGTCAGAACCGACTCAATGGCACTTACCAACAACACTAACAGCATACTCCATGAACCTCATGAACTCATCAGCAGAGCTTCCCGACTAAGGCAGACTAAAAAGGAAGGTTTGGACAACTACTTCCTTCTCAAACCAGCTAATGAAATCACTCTGCTTAGGGCCCCATGAGTTAGGGTGGATTCGACCACAGCTAACAGCCATGCTTCAGTACATATACATAAGCAAGGGTGATTGTTTTTTATACAGTATTACTTTTTTTAACATTTCATTGTGAATTGTGTTAAGGCTTACAGAATGAATCATCTTCCCATTCAACACTTCATACCCATTGTGTTTCATCTCATTGATTGCAGTCCCCACAAACTAACATCACTTACCCTGTGTCTCCCCCTCTAGTTCTCCTTCTTACCCAGTCCTTCCTGCCTGCTGAATTTTGTCCTTGGGTAAATGCTGCCCTTTTGATCTCTCAAATGGTGGATTATTCTAAGGAGTACATACTTCCCTAGTGTTAATGCACCGTGGTGGTGAGTTCATTTCTACACCTGCTGGGTGAGGAAGGACTATAGTCTTGGAGGAGTTTATCTAATCAGTAAGCCTGATCTTTTTTATGATTATGAGTTTTGTCCCCCATTTTTCTTCCACCCTATCCAGAACTTTATGGAGTCCTGGTGTGGTGCTATGGGCTAATGCGTCAGACTGCAAAGTCGTTTGAACTGCAAGGTTGGTGGTTCAAGCTCACCAGCTGCTCCTTGGAAACCCTATACAGGGTCGCTATGGGTGGGAATCGACTTATCTCATTGGCACTTAACAACAACAAATCTACGACTTTCTAATGTGATTCCTCTCCTAGTAGTTGGTAGTGGCAGCTGGGCACCATCTTATTCTTCTGGTCTCAGGGTTGTGGAGACTGATATTCACATGGTCTGTTAGGCCATTGGACTAATTGTTTCTAGACATCTTTGTATTCTTCATTCTTTCCTACAGACAGAGAGAGACTAATAATTGCAACTTAGCTGACCACTCACAAGCTTTTAAGATCCTGGTCACTATTGACCCAAGTAGGATGTAGAAGAATATTGTCTTTGTGCGCATTATTTTACCAGTTGGCATTGGTGTCCCCCTAAGACTATGATCCTGAGCCTCCAGGTCCAGCAACTCACTCCCTCAAGGTGTGTGTGTCTAAGAACTTTTCAGAACTTTGCCTTTGTTGCTCTAACACGCTCATGGATCTATTTGCAGCACATGTACAGCTAAGCACTGATCATTCTGGCTTACAGAAAGAGCACTGGATGGGGTCCTAGGCTTGGCTCAATCTGCTACTGGCCAGGGTGCGGCTGTGAGTGAGTGTCTTCAACTTTTCTCCTCCCAGCTCCCTCTTGTGTCAAATGGGAGTGAGGTTTACACTCCCTGTTCTGCATAGGTCTCTTGTGAGCAAAGAATGAGATAAAACAGGTCAAAATGCTTAGGGGTGTTTAAGTATTTGAGGTCTTGGAAGGCTAAGGAATTTTTCTAGTAGGAAAAGGAAGGGATGAGAAGTCCTCACGGGTTTCACAGTCAGAAAGGTTTAGAATCCACCTATGTTATGCTAATAATGAAACCAACCGAGGATAGTTGTGTAATAAGAATGCTGGATGTGTCAACATCCTTATTAGAAAATTAACACAAGGTTTAACCATCAAGTAATGTGACTCTGTTTTAAATAAACATATCTGAATGGGTGTTGTTCCAGCCCCAGTAGACACCTTGGCAGGCAAAACACTTATTTAAATGATATTTCCCATCCTTTTAATATGTTTTCTTTTTTTCTGTAGCTCTTTTGGAATTGATCCTAGAGCCTCCGGCACGTTCTTCTGAACATATCTGACAGTGACCAATTTTTGTCCTTTGTGGATAATCCTGATTTTTTTGTAAACAGCCCAAAGTTATTTGGCAGAAAGTCTGGTAAATAAGCTTAGAGCCGTTGTGGCGCTGAAGTGGCGCTGAAGCCACTCACCTACTAACCTAAAGAATTAGTGGTTTGAACCCACCAGCTGCTCTGAAAGAGAAAGACGTGGTGATCTGTTTTTGTAACGACAATAGCTTTGGAAATCTTACATCCCCTGACATCAAGCTGATTCCAAAGTACAGAGACCCTAGGTTTCTGAGACTATAAATCTTTATGGGAGCAGATAACATCACCTTTCTCCTGAGGAACAGCTGGTGGGTTTGAACCGCCGACCTTATAGTTAGCAGCCCATTGCTTAACTCATAGCGCCACAGAACCACACTATGAGTCAGAATCAACTTGGTGGCAGTGGGTTGGAATACCACTTTTAAATATTGAAATAAATCGACAGTATAAGGTAAGGAGTCGTGGTGTGGCACTGTAGGGTAAGCACTGGACTGCCAACCAGCAGTTCAAACTCACCAGTCGCTCCTTGGAAATAGTAGACAGGCTTGCTACGAGTCAGAATCAACTCAATAACACTTAACAATAACAAGGTTGTTGTTGTTAAGTGTCATTGAATCAGTTCTGACCCATAACAACCCTGTATAGGGTTCCCAAGTAGCAGTTGATGAGCTTGAACCGCCTCCCTTGTGGTTCAAACCAACTTTGTAGTCCAGCGCATTAGCCCACAGCACTACACCAGGATTCCAACAGCAAGGTAAGGAGCCTACCCACCCACCCACCCCCTTTTTTTTTTTTTTCCTCTGTTTCCAATAGAAGGCTTACAAATATGCGTCAAGAGTCTGCAATATTGTTGGAAAGGGTTTGTCGGAAACCCTATGAAAGGTTGCTATGAGTCAAACCGACTCGACAGCATATAACAACAACAACAACAACAACAACAAAGTAATCACATAAAAGAAGAAAAGTCATTTGGAAATGTGCTGGTACGTTTTCAGTTACACCTTTCATTATCTAAAAGATTCTGCCGCTGGAGTTTCCAGAAAGAAAAGCGCATTGCAACTGATCCCTACTGCAGTCATTTTATCATACCTCCACTGTGCAGCTGAATCCTGCTTTGCATATGAATCGACTGGCTGGCAACAGTACAGATATTTCTAGTCAGTTAACATCTGGGTCTTTTGGAAGTATGCTGGCATTGTTAGGTGTTCTCCAGACTCACAGCAATTCTATGTACAGAAGAATTCAACACTGCCAAGTCCTACACCATCCTCACAGCTGTGATGCTTCAACCCATCCCCAACGTTGCAGCCACTGTGTCAACCTGTCTTGTGGAGGGGCCATCTCTTTTCCTTATTGACCTCCTACTTTACCAAGCATGCTGTCTTTCTGCAGGAATTTATTCCTCCTGATGTCCAAAGTACTTGAGAGGACGTCTCTCTAGCCTCATTTTTAAGAAGCATTCTGGCTGTACTTCTGCCAAATCAGATGCATTTGTCCTTCCGGCAGTTCTAAACCCACTGCCATTATGAGTCAGAACCAACTCCATGGCACAAAACCACCACTACCGTTGAGTCAATTCTGACTCACAGTGAGCTGAGAGGACAGAGGAGAACGGCCCCATAGGGTTTCCAAGGCTGTAATCTTAACAGACTCCTGGTGTGGCGCTGTAGGATCAGCATTGGACTGACTGCAAACCACAAGGTTAGTGGTTCAAGCCTACCAGCTGCTCCTCAGAAACACTTATCGGCTTGCTGTGAGTCAGAGGCACTTAAGTGATGGAGTCATCCTTCTCCAGAAGTGAGGCTGTAAAAAACCCCCTATGGAGCAATTTTATTCCGTCTTAGAATTGCTGTTGTTAAGTGTCATTGAGTCAGAACAGTCACACTGTTTGTTTAGGGTTTCCGAGGTTATAAATCTTTGCTAGAGCAGAAAGCCTCATCTTTTACCCATGGTGCAGCTGGTGGGCTCAAACCATCAACCTTATGGTTCAAGGTCCAGTGCTTATCCTACAGAGCTACCACATATAGGGTTGCTGAGTTGAAATCAGTTCTAAGATGGCAATAGTCGATCCCAATCCTTCTTCTCCCACCTACCCACCCCACCTCCATTCTCTGGCAACTACTAGGCTACTTCCGTTTTCTATAGATTGGATATTTCATGTAAGTGGGAACATTCAACATGTGGCTTGCTGTGTTTAGCTTTTTCAGTTAGTATGTTTTCAAAGTTCATCTATGCTGTAGCTTGTGCCAGTACTTCATTTCTGTTTATCGTTGAGTAACATTCCATTATATGCCCCTAGGTGGTGCAACCTGAACTATGAACAGAAAGGTTGGTGGTTGTAGGCCACCCAGAGGTGCCTCGGAAGAGAGTGCTGCTGATCTGCTTTTGAAAGATCACCACCATGAAAACCTTATGAAGTGTAATTCTAGTCTGCACACATGGGGTTACCATGAGTCCGAATCAACTCGAAGGTAACTAACAACAGTATGTATATTACCACATTTTGTTTCTCCATTCTTTTAGTTCATGAGGATTTGAGATGTTTCTACCTTTTGGTTACTGTGAACAGTACTGTTATTTACATTCATGTACAAGATTTTGTTTGAACAGCTGTTTTCAAATCTTTGGCAGTATAGTCAGGAATAGAAGTTCTACATCATACAATAATTCTATGCTGAACTTTTAAAGGGCCCATCAAACCCCTAGCTCATTTTTTTTATTTTCACAATTTACAAGGCATCTGGATCCTTGGTCAGTTACAGATAGCTGGATAGCTGAAGCTGAACCCCAGGCTTGGGCTCCAAGAGGTCTCTTTTCCAGCAATAGTGATTAGTGCAGCCAGGCTCAATCAGAGGCAGGTTTGTTCCATGACAAGGTTATAGGCAGGGCTTTTCACAGCATTCTCTGCTGCTCTGCAAGTCACAACATGAACTGGCTGGGCAGGAATATCCTCCTGCCTTCTAGGCATCCTTACTTCTCCATTATGTAGCACACACTTTTGGAAGGGGTGAAGAAAAAAAAAGATGTTAACTACTTAAGAACAGGCTTTCCTCCTCCTGTCTTTGCAGCAGAGTTTCAGACAAGCACCTGGGGTCCATGTAGGGGCCATGCTTGGGGCCAGTGGAGCCTTTTGAGACTAGAAAGTGAGCCTCCCTTTGGGTAGAGTTTGACCATATGTTTTGTCTGAGCGCATCACCCAGAGACTCTATCAGCCCTCAGATAGTGAGTGAGTCCATCCTAGTTTGTATATTGTGGATTGTCTACCTTGGGCTTGGCTGCGCAGAGATAACCCATCTACAGGCATTGTTTACTACAGCTCACTTAGAGTCATGAGACTGCTCAGTCATTAACCCAACTCCTAACAGTAACTGATTAGCACTGATTTTTACATTTAAACCTGCTTATGAGCTACGGTACTTAACCACAACAACAAAGTGAGCATCTCCAAGTGCTGACTTCTTGCTCTAGCTCCCTAACACATGGGACGTTTCCAACCGACAGGAGCCCACGCCAATGAGTATTAGGTGGCACTGCCCACAACAGATTAAAATGGCCACTTTCAATGGAAACTAAAAGCTAAAAATGAAGACATAGGATTCCAGGGTCCTTAGGGTCCTTGCTACATAAGTCTCCTTGCCAACCCAGCTGACCCCAAGGCAGCTCTGACTCTGTTAGGGCAGAAAAGTCCCTTGGCTGGTCACATCCTCTGCTTTCCAGCAGGAAACATGCAATGTGCCTGCTCTTGTCCTCGGTGCGTTTGCTTATCGCTTCCTTGAAGGGAAGGGTGTGTTTCATCAGTGTCCGCTGGGTGTGTGTGTGGGGGGGGAGGGTTGATTTTCACCATGACCTCACCCTGTGCCGCCACCGTGCCCTGGTTTGAGCTCTGCCGAGCAGTCCTGCTGGCATTACGCAGTTCAAGCGGGAACCCACATTTGGGAGGTGGTGATAGAGCCCTCACTGCACATTTCAAATGAAACGTGCAGGGCTCTGAGAACATCAACATGAGCTGAAAAGAGAGTGATGATCTCTGTTTATCATAAGTCAAGGATGCCATCGTAAGAAAATGCACCGAAAACTTTTCAGGCTCTCTCTGGCCGTTTGAATGACTTTCGGCTTCGAAATAAGGCGCGGGAACTGTGACAGCGGGCGGCGGACAACGAACCCGGGGGAAAGGGCGGGGAAAGCGGCTGGGGAGAGAAGGGATCCCATATGGAAGTGTCTGGCTTCCGCTGCTCGCTACTTGGACTTCAGGGAGCAACCCTTTTGCCCAGAAATAAGCGCAATCCATGAAAATGAAACAGAAAGTCCAGCTCTGCCGGCGACCAGCTTCGCACTGACCACGTGACCGCAAACCTTAGGCCTCCGGGCGCGGGCACGCGAGCGACCGAGCGAGCGAGCGAGCGCGTGATTCGCCGGCTTGGGACTGGCATCGAGGGCGCCGCGTGCGTGCGCGCGCACACGCGGCCGGGGCCACCGCCCCTCCCGGGCCCGCCCTCTTTCCCTCCCTCCCCGGCTCTCGCGGCCCGCCCTGGCCGGCTCGCCCTGCGAGTCAGTTTGCTCGTTCCCTCCCTCCCCGGGCGCGCTCGGGCCGCCGCAGCGCTCCCCGCCCTCGACCCGCTGAGCCCGAGCCGCCCGCCACCCGCGGAGGAGGTGGAGGGAGCCGGAGGGGCCCGCCGAGGCGGCGGCGGCGGCAAGATGGCGGACTTCCTGCCGTCGCGGTCCGTGCTGTCCGTGTGCTTCCCCGGCTGCGTGCTGACGAGCGGCGAGGCCGAGCAGCAGCGCAAGTCCAAGGAGATCGACAAATGCCTGTCCCGGGAGAAGACCTACGTGAAGCGGCTCGTGAAGATCCTGTTGTTGGGCGCGGGCGAGAGCGGCAAGTCCACCTTCCTGAAGCAGATGCGGATCATCCACGGGCAGGACTTTGACCAGCGCGCGCGCGAAGAGTTCCGTCCCACCATCTACAGCAACGTGATCAAAGGTGCCGGGGGGCGTCGGGTGGGGGACAGGGGGCCGGGCACCGCCCTCGCGCGAGACCCCGCCGGCCGGGCGGGAAGGGGGGTGCGTCCGAGCCTCCAGGGTAGGCACCGGCCGGGGGCGCCCCCTTTCCCCATGTTGCCCCCGTGGGGGTCACGACCACACCCCACCCCCACCGATCGCCAGCCTGGGCCCCTTAGAGAGGGAAGTTCGGAGAGCCGGGTGTCTCGGGGTGCGTGGTGGCCTCTCTCGCCTTCCTCCTTCCCGACGAAGCTGGAGACACCGAGAGCCAACCGCAGACCCTACCCGGTACCCCCTTCCCCGCCTCAGTGCTGTCGGCTTGGGGTGGGGGTGGGGGGTGACCCGAGTCGCGTGAGGTACACTCCACTCCCTGTGCCTCCCGACCTAGGGAGTTCTGGAACCATCGGCAATAAGGAAACTTTTCCTTGGACTCGTCAAGGGCGAAGGGTGACAGTGTCTGGGATTCTTTGGGGAAAGGACGTGAAACTTGAGGGTATCAGTTTCACTCTTGCAGGTACCAGGAAGGAGTAGACCCTTTACAGTTGCTTTCAAAAACGAGCATCCGTGGGTTTTCTCCGCCTTGTAGTTGTCAGGCACCCGGAGGTGTTTCCCTGTGATCTGTGTGCAGCATGCTCAGCTCTCCAGTTGGCTAGATACGGGGTGGGGGGATGTGGGGTGTACCACCCTTTAATTGCACTGGTGATATGCAGGTTCTGTGTGGTTGAGTCTGAATCTACATAGCGTTAGATCCCAGGCTCCGCTTCAGTACGACAGTATTTTATGTTTGTGATTAAAAAATTAAACTTTGATTTCTGCAGTTTGAAGAACTAGAGACGATGGATTTTATTTTGTAATTTGACTGATAATGAGCTTTCGTTTATCGCAGTATCAAAATTTTTTCACTAGATAATGTTTCAGAGGCATGAGGATTCTCGTTCATCTGAATAGCGGTTATCTAGGAGTTAGCTGCCGATTTCAGATCTTTTCAGACTTTTTTTTAAAGTGGGATTTTGGTTCAGGAAGTACTTAAGTAACTCTTTCATGTCACTTTCCCCTCTCCTTCCCCCTCCCCCCAGGGTTTGGTGGAGGAAAATGGCTCAGAGAGGAAGACAGTGTGAGTTAGGAGCAAGACCGAAGGCTAGGCCTGGAACTCAAGCCTACATTGAGCTCTTAAATTAACCCTAGTACCTTTGCAGTTTGCTGTGAAAAACAAATGTATTTATTCTGCCTTAATGGTTAGCATAAAACCTGATTAAGGTCACTTTCAAGGCCATGGACTCTGCCAGTCCTTAATTAAAGGTACCTTTGTATCCTTCTGCAGCTGAACTTACGGGAATTATGTTGATGAATAGAGTCAGCATTTTAATTGATTATGGTCCAGGTAAACAACTGCTTCTTAATGTATGTTGTTAAATGCTGTCGAGTTGATTCCAACCCATAGCAACCCTGTATAGGGTTTCCAAGGAGCAGCTGGTGAGCTTGAACCACTGACCTTGCAGTTCAAATGACTTTACAGTCTGACGCATTAGTCCACAGCACCACACCAGGACTCTTAAATGTGACCTGTTTTGAGCATTGATTCTAAGATAGTCATTGGACAGTACTTGTTTGTTGTGTGTGTGTGTGTGTTGTCTTGATCCAAAAACAATTTTTCATTGATCCAAACAAGCGACTTCTAATAGGCGTGTGACTGTTTCGATGGTGACAGTTTAGTGATAGAAATACTGGGTTTGAACTAAACTGCCAGTGGAAGTGACTATTCCATCTTCTGCCAGTTCAACTCAGACCATCTTGAGATTTTTAGTTTGATCTGGGAGAAGTTTTTGGGGTTTTAATGTGTTCCTAGACGCCTCTGTGTTGGGCTTGGCAGGGTGCTGAGGGAACAGACTGAATGCAGAGAATGGCAGTGCTGGTTTTTGGCACTTGATAGCAATGAGACTTTTGAACAGACTCAGGCACTTCTCCCTGAAGCCCTTTTCCTTCAGAGCCTGCACCTCGTTCGGCTGTGCAGTATAGTTTCTTTTTCCTTCTGTGGTTTTGACTCTCTCGTGACCATTTTTTACCTTAACGCAATTTTATAAATAACAAAGTGTTTAAATCCTTGAGAAAGAGCAAGTGTGTTAATAGTACTTGTATTTGCTCTTCAAGACTCTTCTTCTTATGAGTGAACAACAGCTTTTTTTAAGTTTTGAGAAGTTCCTGGTTGTTGTTGCGATGTTGGTCTCCATTTTTGGAGTTGGGCCTGGAGTAGTGACGATGTCTGAGAGAGTAATAATAGTAGAATTGTATAAGGAATCAAACTTAAGACGAGAATATCTAATGACTCCTCCCCATGTTTTTTCCTTTTTTTTTTTTTAAATAAGGTATGAGGGTGCTGGTAGATGCTCGAGAGAAGCTTCATATTCCTTGGGGAGATACTTCAAACCAACTCAGTGGAGACAAGATGATGGCGTTTGATACCCGGTCACCCATGGCGGCCCAGGGAATGGTGGAAACACGGGTGTTTTTACAATACCTTCCTGCTATCAGAGCGTTATGGGCCGATAGTGGTATACAGAACGCCTATGACCGGCGTCGAGAATTTCAGTTGGTAAGAGATTTGCTCTTTAAAAATGTTATGACTGTATTTTAGTAACATTTAGCAATGCTTGATTTTAGTACCTACCCTCTTTTTTTTTTTTAAGTGACTTCCACAATATAATGTATCCAGAATTCTGGCCTCAAAATTTGGATTGCTATGCAGTAAGTCCCTGAGTTACTAGTTGGGAGCCCAGCGGCTCTGTAGGATAAACATTAGGTGGATAACCACAAGGTCAGCAGTTCGAGCCCACCAACTGCTCCTCAGGAGAAAAATGAGGCTTTCTGCTCTCAAAAAGATTTAGAGCTTTGGAAACCCTGTACAGGGTTGCTGTGAGTCAGAACCAACTCAACAGCACATACCAACAATGTGCTGTAAGTTCCTAGGAACCCCTGACTACTTATAACTCACTTGTCAAGTAGGTTCCGACTCATAGGAATCCTGTATAGGGTTTCTGAGGAATGATGATGGGTGAACCGCTGGCCTTGCAGTTCAAACTCACCTGGTAGTCCAGCGCATTAACCCACAGCGCCACACCAGGATTCTGTGTTTGTTTTTGTTAGCCCTTTGTTGTTGTTGTTAGCTTCCAACCCATGGCGATCATGTTTAGGGTTTCTGAGGAGCAGCTGGTGAACTTGAACCACTGACCTTGCAGTTTAAACTGACCTTGTGGTCTTAGTGATAAACCCACAGCACCACACCAGGACTCCACATGCCCTTGTAATGTTCTGTAAATCTGCCCTCACTTTGAAACACTGCACTGATCCAATCGCTACTTGCAACCGAGTCTTCATCACCATCGCCTTCACTTGCTGCACAGGAAAAGGCTTTTGAGCTTCTTGCAGGAAACCAAGTTCTCTACCTTTGAGTCAATTCCAGCGCATTGCAGCCCCATGAGACACAGTAGAACTCCCCATAGAGTCTCCAGACTAAATTTTCATGGAAGCAGACCTGCTATACCTTTCTCCTGTCGAGGGACTGGTGAGTTCAAGCTGCCGACCTTACTTACAAATTTGAGCTTACCTACAAATTCGACTCAGGAACCAACTTCCTAACCTCTAGGGACTTCCTGTACACAGCTAACTAAGCTTTTCACTCAGCCAGATGTAAAATTCAGGGAAACACCACAGATTGTGTGAAGCTATTGAATTAGTCACTTTTTCTTTTTGAAAGTAAAGATTCTCCTAAGTACTTTCTTGGAATTTTAGTTTTTTCAAAAGCAGTGTTTTCCTAATTATAATGACAATATTAATTCTTCTAGAAAGTTCTTAGCTTAAGAGTTCAGTAACTGAAACTAGTTGTTCAGATGTGCTATATAGTTTTCAGAGGTACTCAGTTTGTGATAGAGGTTATTTTGGTATATGGAGAGAGATTAAAATTTGTAATAATAATTATCAGTAAATGTACTTTGTGCTTTTTAAATATTGGCAGGTTACCTTTTTTTCTTTCTTTCTTAAGCATGTTGCAAAACATGTACCCTCTTAGAAAATTAGAATAATTTGTTTAGCATTTATTTCTCTCACTTTGCCTTGAACAAGACTACCCATAAACCCTGTGTAGCCATTACACAGCACTGAAGAAAGTCTGGAAAAGAATTAGATGTAGGTTAGAGATAACAAAAATAATAATCAAATAGGTTTTTAATCAAGTGTTTTTAAATTTAATTGTGAATGCTGTGATTGTATTCCCGGTTTTACTTACCAAAGACCGGAAAGATTCCAGCAATGATAGCAATCTACACTCATACGCAATTTGGAGGTAGTTCAGATCCTAAATGTTTTACTGTATGCCATCAAAATAAAGCGACAGTTGAAAGCAAAATTGCTAGGAGAGTTTTTTGATGAAGTCACCGGCATTAAAGTGATCCACATTTTTGGGTGTGGTTACAAAATGATCTAGATGCACTGTTACAATTTGTACTTAAGCAGTCTTGGGTATTAAAAGTTCTAGAAAGGTGTACATGCTCACTTTTTTCTTTTTTTTAAAAGAGACACCATAATTTTTATTTTCTTTAATTTATTATTCATTTATGCACTTGATTATAGTATTACTCTTGTCTCTTCTCGTGGAAGACAGGGATTATCTTACATTACTTAAAGTTGAGCAGCTGGCAGCATTATATATTGGAAATTATTCATTTAACTTGGTAGGTGACTTCCGTTGAGTTCCTGTTTCTGACCTTTGGTCAGTTTTCTTTTCAGCAGTCTTGCTTTTACAAGTTACTCCACAAAGTCCTCCTCATCTTCCTTTCCTTCTTCCTGCCCATCCCCCTCACTTCTAAGTACTACTTACTCATCTTTGTTTATTTTCTCAACAAACCACACTTTCCACTATACGTTTTCTCAGGTCGTCTTTACAGGTCACTGTATAAGTGTACATATTGATCGAATGAATAAAGGAGCAACCGCATCCTACAAAGTAGTTCTCTGGGCAAATTCCATCAGTGCCCGAAGTCCGTTTAATTGGAGTTGAGTTTCACTGATAGTTCTTGAATTTTGATATTCACCTTACGGTCTCCTATCAAGACGGTCACTTCACAGTGCTCACAAAGCGCCTGTAGATGCCGCTTTCTCATTCAGAGCAAAAAGGTAAAACCACTCAGGATGAGGACCCACATGCTCTTGACTTGAGCTTAAGCGTTAGGAGCAAAAAGTCCCCAAGGCTTTTAAGGGACAGATTCCAGCAATACTTTTTCTTCAGAGACACAAGAAAAAGGGACAGAGTACGATGTTGAGTTTAAGCTCTGGGAAGACAGGGATTTATTTTCCCCTGTGTGTATCCACAATCCCTGGTACATCTGGTAGGTATTCAATTTGTGTGTTGATTAATAATTTTTTTACTTCTTTTGGGTGCTCTGTGGTGCGTGGTATCGTGTTGGGCTTTGGGAAGATATTTGGCTTATTTCAAGTGTCTCTGAAAGTCATCTTCAGCCCCTTCTGCTTGTCTACAGACCACACGTTTCCAAGTCCTGGTCGCCTGCATGTGACCGTCTCTGTACCTCTCAGCCTGAGTTGGCTCAGAAAGCTTTGTTCATTCTTCATTGCTTCCAGTACAGCATTCAGCTTTTAGCCTCCCCACCACTGTGTTTCATGGGGTCCTGAGCACACCGCTTCATCCCACATGCCCATGTTGTTTTGTAGTTACTCTTTCTGCCAAGATATGTCATAACTATGTCTGTTCATTGAAGTCTTAACCTTTCATTTTGTTGTTATTAAGTGTCTTTGCATCAATTCTAACTCTTAACAACCCTCTGTATAAGGTTTTACGAGGAGCAACTGGTAGGTTGAAGCACCATCCTTGTGCTTAGCAGGTCAGTACTTATTATCCTGTCGTGCTTCGAACAGTGGTAATAAAATTTTGACTAAACGTGGTCCTGAGACCTCTTGCATCACATTCACCTGGGGTGTTTGTTAAAAATAAGCTTAAAAAAATTTTTTTTGACAAAGCAGATGTGCAGGCCTCATCATCAGAGACTCTGATTTAGGAACTGGAATGGGGCCCAGTGATCTATCTATCTTTTTAACAAACCTCCCCGGGTGGTTTGGTTTCTGGGTGCCCTGTGTCCTCGATAGTGTGTTTGTATTCTATCCCTCATCATGAGCTGCTGAGGGGGAGACTTGTTTACATTTGTGTCGGACTCTCCCACTAAATTCGAAGCTCCTTTGGTATGCCTGCAGAGCTCTAGTGGCACTGTGGGCTAAGCACTGTACTGCTAACTGCAAGGTCCACAGTTCAAAAACCTATCAGCTCCTCCTGGGGGTGGGGGAGCGGGGAGGGTGTGGTGGTGGTGGAATGTGGCTGTCTGCTCTGGGCAGCCCTAGGAAGAAAGGAGGTCACTGGGGAGCGTAGTCACAGTGGCAGTGAGGTGTTAAGTTGGTGTTCCTGATTTTTTTCTCATTCTCTCCTCTGTTCTTGATCCTGAGTTGTAAGCTTCTTTTAGACAAAAAAAAATTTGTATTCTGTTTCTTCTGGGAAGTATTTCTGTCTCGTTTTGCTAATTTGCAAACTAGAAGATGGAAGTCCTCGTATTAGATAACCGTAAGTTTTCTTTTTTCTTTTGTCTAAGAAAGCACGTTCTTGAGTCATGGATAGAACAATTAAACATCAGGGAAAACATGGGAGTTGTTGGCAGATAAAATCACTACAATTGGCCTTCTTCTTTCAGTTAATGTTTGATTACTAAATTTATTAATGAAATGAAAATACAGAAATGAGTGCTGATGGTTTTATAAATCTCCCTGATTAGTATTGTATGAATGACTGCCCTTTAATCAATCCTTGAGATAAGGGGCAAGTGATTGGCATCCCATGTTAGGATTTTAGCAGACCACTCCTGTTGGTAATACCTTCGGGTACAAAACGTGAAAGTTGTTTTTGCCTGGTTCCCAAAGGCAAATGTTTCCTTTTCTGGTTAGTTCTAAATAGCCTAGTAGAAAAAGGGAAGCCTAAGATTGATGTTCCGGTTATACTTGAAGTTTCTTTGTTATAGTCCACATCAGTGAGGAGGAGATACCTTAAGAAGTGGTTTCTTTTAATACTGGATTCTATATTTGCCACATTTTGCTTTGGGTACACATTTAGGGTGGCATGCCACTGCAATAATGGGTAGTCTGTTTAGAGAAACCTCTTGTGTGTCACTTAGAGGATTTGGTAACTTAAATGACTAAAGAGATATGGGGGTCATGGGTTGACTGGAAAGCGATATAATTGGAGAAATACAGTAAAACTAACAAACAACATACTCTGAGTCTCGGCCAAGGAATTGTGTTTTGAATGTGAATGTGCAGTTACTTATCAGACGTGTAAGCAGAATTGATAGAGCTAGTGACATACAGGACAGGCAAGTCGTGGGGCTCTGGGAGGGACACCCCACAGTTCCTAGCTTTACCAACAGTCTGATGTTTCAGCACTAGTGCAACTTTGTGTGGACCAGTCTGTCTTTGCCAGTCCGGAAACCCAAACTCTTCTCTTAGTTATATCACGGTTCCTTTCATTAGATTTAAGTTTGTCACTCCAGTGGTGTACGGTTTATACCTGATGGGAGTTAGAGCTCATCAAAGCTGATGGAGTGGTTTATTCATTAAGAAGGGAGATTCTTTTCTCAATCTGTATAACGAAGTCCCAGCAAAGTAAAACAGTGACCCGTTCTGCCTACAATACATCTTTTTCAGTATGACAGCATTTATTGAGCTAGGGTGGAATGAGAGGCATTTATTCTTGAGCACTAATGTGCTGAATCAGTTATTACAGTCATTTGTAAACTAGTCTCCTGTTTCTGTTGGAGAAGGAGTTAGTATTGTCTTTGAATGAAATCGTATAAGGGCTTTGATCTTGAGTTGTCTACTGATTCTAGGGTGGAGGTGAACTTGTTCAACCTTTCCAACCGAAGCCTCATCACCATCCAGTGGATTTGGATTCATAACCATCGTATAGAACAGAGTAGAACTGCCCACCGCGTGCCAAGGGTGTATGTTTTGATGGAAGCAGGCGGCTACATTCTCTCTCATGGAGTAGCTGGTGGGTGTGAACTGCTGACCTTTTGGTTAGCAGCCACCAGGTCTCCTCCTGTATGACATTTTGTTGTTGTTAAGTGCCATTAGATGATTTATGACGTTGTTAAGTGTCGTCAAGTCTGTTCCAACTCTGACTCTGCATAGCGTTTCTGAGGAGTGACTGGTAGGTTAGAACCTTGACTTTGTGGTCCAGTGCTTATCTATCCTAGAGCGCCACACCAGGACTCCCATATGTAACAGAGACTTTAAAATTTAGGTAAGGAGTCCTGCTATGGCGCTGTAGGATAAGCATTGGACTGCTAACCACAAGGTTGGCAGTTCAAGTCCACCAGTTGCTCCTTGGAAACCCTGTAAGGGTCACTATGAGTCAGAACCAGCTTGCTGGCCCTAACAACAACAACATACGTAGACTTTCCTCTTGGTAAATTTGATCAGAGGTCAAAGTAGCATTGTTTTTTCTCCAAACCTTGGGAACCTAGAATTATAGTTCTGTTTACATTTTTTTTTTAAAAGGGGATATGTTGGCCTGTGTTTATGGTTTTGATACATTGTGAGGTTGGTGTGTTGTGTTTTATTGACATTTGCATGTGTATTGGGGTAGAGAGTGGAAACTTGACTGGCTGGGGGCAGATCTGAGCTCTGGGCTGTCCTCTGTGGTACCTTTTCTTGAGGAACCAGGCTAGTGGCGCAGGAATTGACGCTGCCCCAACAATGTGCACAACATAGAAATCGCTAAGAGATGGGTCAAGGAAACAGCTTTGTTAGGAACATTAGATGTTTGTTTCAGAACTCCTGGGGTTGGCCTGACTCAGGAAGAAGATGTATAAACTCAAAAGCCGGTGGCTAAAAGGATTCCCTGGATTGTTAGTTTGTATTCTTTCTCAACTGGGCAGAATTCCAGTCGTCTTAGCCCCAAACAAGTGCCCGTTTCTTTGTCCAGAAAGTTCATTCACAGTGTCGATAAGCAGGTCTTCACTTAATACCTTCTGTTTTATGAAATTGCTATGTACTTTTCAAAGTTCTGTCTCCTATATTATCATATTCAAACAAAAACCTGTGAGACAAGCAAGGTCCTGTGAGATTGTCCCCATTTCACAGCCTAAAAACCTGCAATGCAGAGAACTTCAGTGAGATGCTTCAATTCAGATCACAGAGCTAGTGTTGATAGTAGAAGAGACCCTGGAGCTTTCTTCTGGCGCCTCTGCCCATGAAGCCGTTTTTTGCACGTTCTCAAGAATGTTATCTGTGGGGCATTCGTCTCTCCTTTCATGTCCAGTCTCTTCTGACCACACAAACACAATTAATACTGCCCCTTGTAAACTGCTAGCACATTAGTTTAAGTATGTGTAAGATTTTAATACAAGGGGATTTCACAGCGTTGTGGGAAAATTCCATTTCTTTTCATTCCATTTTTCCATGAACTTTTTGAAGGCACCTCATTTATGTTGTTGTTGTTGTTAAGTGCCTTCGAGTCGGAGCCGACCCATAGCGACCCTGTACAGGGTTTCCGAGGGTGTAAATCCTTACGAGAGTAGAAAGCCTCATCTTTCTCCCGCGGAGCGGCTGGTAGTTTCGAACCACTGACCTTAAGGTTCACAGCCCGATTCGTAACCACTACGCTACCAGAGCTCCTTTAAATATTTATATAGTTCTTGTTTTTAACATTTTTAACTTTCATAATACCTTTGTACTGTTTCTTTCTTACTTAGATTATAGTTATAAGTCATTGCACATTAGTTGTACATTTAGTACATTATAAGTAAGTGTACATTTAGTACAGTTCTGAGAGTGGTACGATTCTTTCGAACCTCTGTTCGTGTGAGGATGGCCCAGGAATAGGCAGTCTTCCCTTCTGTTGTATGGGGGCTGCTCTGAATAGGACTTGACTGAATAGCACTCCCCTCCCCCACCTGTCATGGTAAAGGCCCCATTCGAGCCCTCACCTCCTGGACAGCTACCTAAATAGTGACCTTCACCTGATGTTCCGTCAGCCAATGTGACTCTTCATCCTCTGTGAGCAACAGCTTTAGTGAGCGCGTCTTTGAAAGAGGCATATTCACATTTAGCTAGGAAATGTCCTTTGAAAATGAGCTATTTGGAAAGGGGTTCTCAGAACACCTTTCTTCCCGTGCTTTTAATGAATTTCTTTTTAATGGCTCTCATGTGTCTGTCAGTTTTCATTGTACTGCTGAGCTCCCCAGGTTGCACTCTATCCCAAATAACTGCTCCAGAAAGAAACTCACCTTTTTCGGTTTTTAAAGTGTTCATTTCTGGAAATTAGCCATGGTCTGGTTGGTTGGTTTTTTTGCTTGAAAGGGTTTTATTTTTCCAGCTATATAATATAAGTCACCTTTGTCGGTATCTATGGATGTATCATTTTTACAAGATGCTGTTTTTCAAAGGACCGTGTTATATCTGTATTCCAAAAATCATACCAAACTTCCTGTGGAGCCGATTCCAGGCCATGGCAGCACTGTGGGATAGAGTTGAGGGGCCCTGTAGTGTCCTTTATGGGAATGTGTAGGAGGGCAGACTGCCGGAGCTTTCCTTTGCAGAGAGCCTGATGGGTTCACAGGCAAGTGCTTAACCACTGCACCACCAGGGCTCTTCCATCCACATCAGCAGAGCAGTGTTTGAATAGGCTGATAGGGATCCAGAAAGTAGTTGTATTTTGAAAACTGGGCTGTAGTGGACTTGGCCATAGTTACCAGTCTTACTGTTTTGGTCGTGATTTATCGTTACCGTCCCAATTTCATCGGACTCCTTTTGGCAAAAGAAACCAAAGAGAGTTTTTAAATCATTGTAGTGGGTGACTTCTTTCTACCTAGTCTACAGTGAAGGCAAATTCTTTAATAAAATTACTGTCCTCTATTTTGGACAAAGTAGTAAGACCAAGGAGTCCTGGTGTGGCGCTGTAGTGTCCGCACTGAACTGCTAATCACAAGGTTGATAGTTCAAACCCTCCAGCTGCTCCTTGGAAACTACAGGGTCACTATGAGTTGGAAGTGCCTCAGCGGCACATCACAACAACAGTAAGACCCATGTGCTTTGGCTTGTGCTAGATATGAGTTTTCTTCAGCAAATTAGGGCAAAAAAGCTTGTTCAAGTTTATTGACCAGTTTTACACATTATAAAACAATGGGATGATCTTAAGAATCTTGATGTGGTTTTTCTGCTGTGACGCAAGAGAAGGTGGTTCAAGACGGCCAGCCAGAACCCCTGTGGTGGGTAGCACTGACATGTGAGCTTGGACGAGACTCACAGCCTCTGGGGTTCTCTCTAAGATGGGGGGATCACAGGACCTGCTCTGACCAGTTGTGATGATTCTGTAACAGTCCATGTAACGCTGTTAGCACAGCGCTCCGTGTATTAACCTTGTTGTTGTTGTCAGGTGCCACCGAGTCGGTACCAACGCACAGCAGCTGTATGCACAACAGAACAAAGCACTGCCTGGTCCTTTGCCAACCTTACAGTGGCATTGACCTTAGTCATTCATAGAGCCAGTGTGCCATAGATACCCAAATGATGACTAGCTTTGTAAAAAGCGAGCACTTGTAAGCTGTGGTTTATTCAGACTTCCCTGAACTGGACCATCAAATACTGTGCGCATGCCAGACCAGTGTCCATGGGAAAACCACTCTGTGCTGCTTTTATGTGAGCTTTTCTTACTAAATCATCATGCTGATTCAGATTAGCTCATTTTATTTTACTTTTGATTATATTGACTGAATGCCTTACATATCTCCTTGAGCAGTGGATCAACTTTAAAACCAAACCAAACAAAAAAAACCTGTTTACTTCTTAACAGTCACTGGTGACGCCATGTCTGAATATCCTTTGCTTATATTTTCATTTTTAACAAACAGAAACGCTTTCTGAATGGTGGGTCAGAATCTTTATGGCCAGTTCGTGTATATATTTGTAAGTGACTAAGAAATCGTGAACAATTTAAAGAATCGTGCAATAACAATACTGAAAGTCCTCTGAAAAATAAAGTGTTGTATAGCTGTGTGGAAGGAGCTCTGGTAGCGTAGTGGTTACGAATCGGGCTGGGAACCGGAAGGGCAGCAGTTCGAAACTACCAGCTGCTCCGCGGGAGAAAGATGAGGCGATCTGCTCCTGTAAAGATTTACAGCCTCGGAAACCCTATTCAGGGTCGCTATGGGTCGAAACCGACTCGACGGCACTTAACAACAACAACAACAACAAATAGCTGTGTGGAGAAACTAGCTCGTTTTGACTGTTCCCATTTTTCACTGTGAGGTTTATGGGCAGACGTATTTGATCTTTTGGAGAAGGTGTGTCTGAAACCTCAACGTAAGAGGGGCTGTGTCGGCAGAATTAGCTACATTCTTATTCTGCTAGAGGCTGGTGCGGGACACCCTGCCACCCCCCCTTACCTACGTACTGCATGCGCCTGCCTTCTGCTTCCCTCCCGTGGCTCTGCTGTGTGAATACACAGACTCTTCTCTGTCTGTCAGGGGTGTGAGGACTCACTTCCTGAGGTAGAAAGGCCCTTCTGGTCGTAAATGTTTTTTTAAAGGTTTTATCTTGCTTTTTGAGATCATAAGAGAACTTCTGAGCATTTTGTGTAAAAACCAACTAACAGTGTTGCTTTTTCTCATACAGCAAAACAAACCAACGTCTGATATGTTCACCATACCCTGAAAATGGTAGAAAGGCATTTTATTGGTTTTGGTGTTGAAGAATATGATTGCCAACAAACCTCTATTCTATATACCCCACAAACCTACTACCATCTGGTTGATTGGTTGGTTGGTTATGTGCCATGGAGTCGGTTCTAACCCATAGCCACCCTGCATAGGGTTTCCGAGGCTGTAAATCTTTACAGGAGCAGAAAGCCTCGTCATTCTCCCGCAGAACAGCTGGTAGTTTTGAACTGCTGACCTTGAGGTTAGCAGCCCAACTCGTAACCACTACGCTGCCAGAGCTTCTTCACTACCATCTAGTTGATTCCAGTCCGTAGCAATCCTGTATAGGGTTTCCCAGGCTGTAAATCTTTAGGGGAGCAGGAAGCCTCATCTATCTGCTGTGGAGCAGTTAGTGGGTTTGAGCTGCCTGCTTTGTGGTTAGCAGTCCAGTGCTTATCCTGCAGCACCACTAGGGCTCTTATTACACCCTTCCTACCCCCCACCTGCTGCTCCTTGGACACCCTATACAGGGTCACTGTGGGTTGGAACCGACTCGACAACAGTTCACCACCACCACCACCACCCCTACCAAGAGAACAAAACAAAACAGGTAAAGCTATCTTTCAGTCCTGTAACCTGTTAAGAAGAACATTTATCTTTTGACCCTTCTGGAGAGGTTAACGTGAACCCTGGTGGCACAGTGGCTAAGCGCTCAGCTGCAAACCAAAACATTGGCAGTTCAAGCCCACCAACTTCCGATGAAGACCAACGGGAGTAGTGTGTTTCCATAAGGATCTACAGCCATGGCAGCCTTGTGGGGCAGATCCTCTAGACTCTGTGAGTTAGGACTTGTCTCAAAGGCAGTGGGGTAATGAAAGGCAGGTGTAATTGGGGGGACTTTCCCTTTTCTTTTCAGCAGCCTAGTTACTGTTCTGTTTTCTCTGGGTAGCTTTTTTAAAATTTCTTTGTTCATTAAATAGGATTTAGTCCCTCCGTAGATATGCTAGAGACTGCCGTAACTTGGTATTTTCATTTTGGCCGCAGTGTACTAGTGTCCACTCACTGAGACTGACTGAAGGAAAACCTCAGGGGAGCAGTTAGCAGTGAGCACCGCAGCCGCTTTTCTGAGCTGTTGACTCCCAGGTGATTTCTCGCCTGGCCCTTCCCCAGGAGAACACACTTCTTTATTCATATATAAGGTGCGCTCTCTCTACAGTCAGTTATTGAGTTGTTGTTTTTTTGAGAATTTAAACCTAAATAATTGAATGCTATAGATTCTCACAGCACCAAATGTTATTTATCCTAGTTGAAATTTTAAACGAGAAATATGAGTTATGGCAATTCAGTTAAGAAAATTAGTGCAATGCAAATTGTTTGCTATTTTTAACACTCTTACTAACTTGCCACATTTGCAATAGAACTGCCTTTTTTGTTTGTTTCTTTTTAATTAGCTACAGCTTCAAACATGGTCAGAACTTTAAACTATTACCATATGAATTACATATATTTTAACTCTAGACTAGGGCAAGGAAAGTTAAGCTTGATTAATTTTTCTTCACTTTTGAAAGTAATGTTGTGATCAAATGTTCCAATCCCTTTTAAAAAGGTTGGAGTTAACAATTTTAGTAAGAGAACCAAAGTTCCCACTTGTTCTATAGTATCTTGTACATTTGACCTTGACGTAAGATATCATTCTTTTGAAGAAGAAAACCCTTTATATGGTTAAAAGGTTTTATTCTTTAGAAATACATTTTTAAATAAGGCTATCTATCCATCTGCTACTTCTACATAATCAGTATGTTTTCTTCTTTATGCAAGTATTAAGTGCATTATTTTAAGAGCATCCAGTTTCATGAAGTTGATCTGTACTTTCTTATTCTCAGATATGAGAAATAAAAGAGCACAGTTTGAAAGAGGAGGAGGACAAGCAAGCCCTGGGTTGCTTTGTAGGGGAAGTCAGTGGAAGGCTGATAGGTTGCTGAGGGGACAAGGAAGAGAGAGGTCTGTGTTATGAATGACTTGGGTTTTTGGATCTAATAACTTGACTGTTGTTGTTCCATGGCATCAGTTCTGACTTATATTGACCCTTTTTAGGGTTTCCAAGGAGCAGCTGGTGTGTTTGAACCACTTGACCTTGTGGTTAGCAGTACAGTGCTTATCCTACAGTGCCATACCTGGACTCCAACTAGGTGGATGGATGTTTATGCCTAGAAAAGATAATGGGAGGAAGAATTGAGGGTGAAGGGTGAAGAAGAAGACTCTATGTTGGGCTTATTAGGGTGAGATCTCTGAGCAATGCAAAGGTGGAGAGATCAAGTAGGTGGTTTGATGGTCTGGAATCCAGAACCGAGTTTTGAACTAGAAGTAGAAATTTAGAGGTGACGTTTAAAATCTGTAGAATGTACACGGTTACCAGAGGAGAAGGCATACAAGAGGTCACGTGGTGTTGAGGAAGTACCCGGCCTTCTGAGAATGTGCAGAGGAGAAGATGTGAGAAGTGGCCCAATAGCAGAAGTTCCGGCTTGTGTCATGGAAACCAGGAGAACACCGTGGTCAGTGATATCCCGTGCTACTGAGACGTCCAGTCAGGTGACGACCGACGTGCCATTGATGCTTGGCAACAGGGAGGCTGTTGCTGATGTGGCAGGTGACGTGTGAGGGGAAAGTTGGCCTGGCAGGGCTTGACGAGGCAAGAGAGGTGAGGAAGTGCAGACGATCCACCTGAAATCAAGCCAACCGTTCCCACAGCCCGTTTGCAGTACTTTCCACCACCTGGCTTAGTAGGTTATGGTTTTTAAAGTTCAAGAGGGCATGATGTTTCTCTTTACCACTTTCTTTGAATCACACTCTCAGAAGGATTCACTAATAATCCTGTGAATCTGTTAAAGACCAGGTAAACATGGAAGCATTTTCTGGTACTTGATTTTTGTTCTTTGGATCATTTCTACCTTTACAAGAGCAGTAACTCGATCGGTTATACCCAGTAGTCGTGCATTGACTGCCTGTCCCCATACTGTATTCTGGGCCTGGGCTAGTCTGTAGAGACTCCCTGGCTTACTTCCTTATGGGGGCTCTCCATCCAGGGCAGGGGAGGGGGCAGACAAGTGAGCCGCGATTGCAGACACGATAAATGCTACAGTATCAATTGCATTTGTAGCTTTTCTACCAGGATTTTGCAGAATCCCTGTTGACTGATCTAGAAAGGAACCAAGAGAGCAATCCAGGTCTTCACTTCATTTTGTAGATAAAGCATAGGTCCATGGAGGTTAAGGAAGGGGTCCGGGTCACAGTTCACTTTGGTGCTAGAGCCGAGATTGCAAAGCCTCTATGCCATTGTTGCTGCCATCCTTTCCGGCTTCCCCTAAAGGCAGGCCAGACGTTCGTTCCCCAGTACTTAGAGCATTTACTGTCTGCCATGATTGATCAGCAAGGTAGCACAGTGGTTCCGAATTGGGCTGATAACGTCAAGGTTGGCAGTTTGAAACTACCAGCCACTCTGCGGGGGAAAGATGAGACTTTCTGCTCCCATAGATTCGCAGCCTCGGAAACCCGGTGCTGCAGGGTCACTATGAGTCGGAACCGACTCCACGGTACTTAACAACGACAGAGATTGATCGGCGGTGGGCAGGGGGGGCTCATGAGTGAGTACTTGTAAGCTCTGTGGAACTTCTCTGCTGGCAAGAAAGTGTGGGACGGTGAATGACCACTGAGCTGTCTCTCCCTTAAATCAGCTGTTGAGTAATATTTACTGCATGGGGCTGTCCAGCTCTGTGGCGGTGACCCACCTTCACAGAACAGAGCTATCTGTGTGCACTCACAAGGATGTGTGGCTATCATGAAGTCTTCCTCCACGTAGATAGACAAGGAATTGAAACTGCTCTGAGGAAGTTTGTTCTGGGCTGGAAAACTGCTTTGTTTGCTGGTTTATTATTTTTTTTTGCTGGTTTATTTTTAAACAGTTAAGATTATTTTCTTTTGGAGAAGTAAAAAAAAAAAATTACTATGGAAAGGTCCTCGTGGTCCTGTCAGAACTCAGTATTTCTTTACATACTGTTGGGTTTGTACAGGGGAGCTTCAAAATGTTTGTGGGAAAAAATGGAATAAAAAAATAATGGGATTTTTCCAGGAATTTTCTAAATTTCCCTTGTGTGTGTGCTTTGGTCCTTTCAGAAACCTTCAGATAACTTTTCAAGACTCAAAAGATTCCAGGCTTTTTAGTGATGGTGTCATTCTGTGAAAACTCTAAAGTAGGGAGATGAAATATATAGGCCCCAGAATCCAAGCTGGCTCTTGAAAAAGGTTTCTGTTTTATAATGTGTGTGTTCACTGTAGAAGAGTCTTCCAGTAGCCATTCCACTGCCACCCGAGACGTCTTTGTTGACATGTTGCTTTCTTTCCTTTGGGTATTTGAACCTAATGTTGAATGTTCGAGATCAAGTTTTCTGTACTTTCTGTACAGTTTTGTATCCTGTTCATGTCATGTTGCAACATAAGCATTTCCTGGAGGAGGTGATTTTCTCAGAGGACTAGCGAGACATTCTTTCAGAAATGGCCGGGAACATATAAGTGGAAAGTTCTTCCTGTGTCTTAGTGCATGAACAGAAGGTTATTAAGTAACATACAGAATCAATGGGGGATCCCCTTCCCATATTGCTGTGTGGGCAGCGTCATATATCTGTCAGAGCTAGCCCATCCCTGTTGTATTAAATGCCTTTCTCACAGTTGCAATTTTTGCTTAAGTTTTTGAGGACTATTTTTTAAAACTGACCTCCACTCTGAGACCTGTATTATTTTTATTATTATTATTTTCTACCTTTTTATTGTGAATTGAGTGAATTTCCAGACAAGATCATAGTTTTTACATTGAACTTCGTTTCATCTCCGTGATTGCAATCCCCTCCATGGAACAACAGTCATCCAGCCCGCTTCTTCCCTGGGGCTCCTATTTCCAGACCACCCACCTTCCCACCCCTTCTTACCCTGTCCATGTTGCCGCTCTGATTTGGAATGGTTGATTGTTACATTTTTCATAATGAGCATACCTTGCTTGTGTTGTTGTCCCCCCTGTGTATCTCTCTACTTCTTGGCTGGAAGTTGGACCACAAGAGTGGGTTCCTTTCCAGACTGAAGGGTGGTTGAGGGCCCACAGTCTCATGTTCCTCTAGTCTCTTTCTGGCCAGTAAGCCTGGTTTTTTTGTTTTTTGTTTTGTTTTGTTTTTCTAAGAATTTTGAGTTTTGTTCAACATGTTATGCCAGCTTGATCCAGGACATTTCTAAGGTGATCCCTTTCAGAGCAGGTGCGAGTGGTAGCCGGGCCCCATCTAATTCTCTAGTCCCATAGCTGTGGAGACTGATGTTCGTATGTTCCATTAGAGTGAGGGATTAATTGATTTCAAGCCTCTTCAGTTCTCATCACTCTTCTTCTGCACATGGAGAGACCACTAGCTGCCCCTTAAATGACCACTCGTGAACTTGTAAGATCCCAGATGCTCCTCACCACTAGATTGTCTTTGTGGACTATGTGATGCTAGTTGACCATGGTGTCCCCTGATACTCTGATCCTGAGCCCCCAGATCAGCTACTCGTTGCCTTATGCTGTTTGATAATATGTAAGAAGTTTTATCATTTTGCCTACTGTATGCTCCACCGCATTCACAGTTGTGTTTGCAGGAAAGGTAAAGAGACCTGAGTTATTTTAAAGAAAGGGCTGTCAGTTTTAAAAGGGATTTTCAGAGTGATTGGTACTTTACGATATAATAAAAATAAATAGCATGTGTGTCTACAGTGGAGTACAAGTGTGGTGTTATAGGATAAGCATGCACCTGTTAAACTTCAAGATCGGCGGTTCAAACCCACCAGCCACTCCTTGGCAACCTTATACAGGGTCACTGTGTCAGAACCAACTCAATAGCACTAAACAACAGCCGTGTGTACGATTCATAGGAACCTGTCAGTGCTTATTAGACGTACGACTAAAACTTTTTCCCAGTTCCTCCAGGATGAAGTCTTTTATTTTCATAAGAACCCTTTTGTGATTTTTGTAGGAGGAGGATTACTAAGCTGCATTGTATATCTTAAGGAGTCCTGGTGGCACTGTGTGCTAGACACTGGGTTAGTAACTGCAAGGTTGACAGTTCAAACCTACCAGTTGCTCTGCTACCTCAGGAGACAGATGAGGCTGCTTGCCCCTGTAAAGATTTATAGTCTTGGAAATCCTCTATAGGGTCACAGTGAGGTGGAATTGACTTAGTGGCAGTAAGTTTTGGGGGTTTTGTTTTGTTTTTTCAATTTTTTGTGTAAATTGGAATTTGGTGAGACTATAGGAATACTCATCGGATTAAAATTAGATTTGTTTTTGTTAAGTGCTGTCAAGTCAGTTTAGGCCCATACAACCCTGTATAGGGTTTCCAATGAACGACTGGTGAGCTTGAACTATATTGACTTTGCGGTTCAAATCGTCTTTGCAGTCTAGCGCATTAACTGTACCCTTAGAGTATTTTGGTGGTTGTTAAAATGCTATTGAGTAGGTCCAACTGATAGCAACCCCGTATAGGGTTTCTGAGGAGTGGCTGATAAGCCTGAATTGCCAGCCTGTGGTTCAAACTGACTTAACAGTCCAGCGCATTAACCCACAGCGCCACACCAGGACTCCTTTTTGGTGATAAGTCTGGCTGAAGATACAAAGAAGAATTGATTACTTTAACAGTGGTAATAAAAGCAGAATTTACCGAGTTGATGCTGCTTTATGCTTTAACAATAGTGGTGACAATATTACCGTTATTAAAAACATGGTATGGGTCACATCAAATACTTTGTTGGGTTGTTTTCCCTACAAAAAAATGAATGGAGATAGTCATTGGGGGAGGGAGGGAGGGAGGAAAGAAAAGTCGTCCCAAACATAAGGAAGGAACAATAAAGTAGGTCCTTTGTGAAGAGCAGGCCCAATGAGGAGGCTGGTAGTGCAGCAAGTGCAGGGTGGGAGGCAGAGGAATGGCGTGCGTCTGTCCTGTGTGGAAACGTCCTCATGTCATTTCTTTGTGAGACACCCTCTCCTCACTTACCCACATGGCGAACTTCCAAAGGCCAAGTTGCTATGCAAAAATGGAGGATTTTTTTTTCTTCTGTTTTCAGACCATCCATTTGTATACAATGTTTATTTTTTTAATTTAGACAATATAGTCATAGAAATAATTGCAGGTAAGGTTTACTGATGTGCTCGTTCACTGATGAGGGTCCAGTTATGGATGTATTCCTCTGTGGGGAAGGAGGCTTGGAGGACCCAAAGCCCGATAGAGCTGGGCTGTGTGACTACTAATTACTTTCTCCTCCGATGCTGGGCCCACGTTCCTACCCCTGCCAGCCCTGGCGCTCTCCCTGGGCCTGGTGAGCCTCTGTAGCTCAGAGAATCCTGCGAGGGTGTTGGGAGCCTGGCTGGACTCTAGCCCCACAGAGGTGGAGGTTTTAGACCTAGTTTGGTTCACTTTATTGTTGTTATGTGCTGTGGAGTCAGTTGCGAATCATAGCGACCCAGTGCAGGGTTTCCGAGGCTGTAAATCTTTTACAGGAGCAGAAAGCCTCATCTTTCTCCCGCGGAATAGCTGGTAGTTTCGAACTGCTGACCATGAGATTTGCAGCCCGATTCATAACCACTTGGGATGCCCTTAAACACACATCCATTTCTTCCCAGAGCCCTCTGCAGTGAGAGCAGTGTTAAACTACAGGGCAGGGATTCAAGCTACATGGGAGCTGGGCACCCAGATCTGGCCCAGGGCCACAAAAGGAGGGCACCAGCCCCATGGTATCCTAACCAGGGGAACACGGGGAAGCTCTGTCCAGCTTCCCCGGGGGAGGGGGGGCTACCCGGAGACCCTTCTGGAGGAAGGTGATGCTTCCTGACCATTGTTGCCAAGCCTTCCACCTTGGTGTAGTGTGCAGAGCAGTTAGGTTGTAGATTCATTATTGTTGTAAATGGGCAACAGCAGACAAGGACATTGTCAGTAAGGGAGGAGGAGGTATATTTTAGCACCTTGCTGTGGCACTGCAGTTATGATAAGCACTGAACTGCTAGCTGCAAGGTTGGCAGTTCAAACCCACCAGCCACTCTTACAAACCCTATGCACAGTTGCTATGAATCAGAACTGACATGACAGCATACATTAATAACAACAGGTGTATTTTATTTTGAAATAAAAATTAACATTGGGAAAAATGACAGAGAACCCAAATGAAAATATCTGTCTAATTTTAGAATGTTGTAGAGGTGGTATATTTTTTCCCGTTAGAGTTACTTTCAAGCTATGATCAAACTCTTACAGAATACTCAGGCCCCATGTGATGTTGTTGACTGTCTTCAAGAAATTGTCTTATTAGAATCTTAGGTTTTTGGCGTGTTAAGTCTGTCAGGTCAGTTCTGACTCATAGCGACTCTGTGTACCCTGTATAGGGTTTCTGAGACTCTAATCCTTTGAAGGAGCAGAAAGCCTCATCTTCCTCCTGCAGAGCGGCTGGTGGGCTCAAACCACTGACTTTGTAGTTCATAGTCCAGTGCTTATCCTACAGAACCACCGCACTCCTTCTGATAGGGGGCTTCATAAAGTTGGTGGAAAAGTTCCATGATCTTACTCCATTTTCCACAAATTGTTTGAAAGCACCCTCATGTAGTGTGGGCAGATGGTAAGTGGAGTCTTCCATAGGAAATCCCACCTTCTACCCTTCTTGTTTCTCAGGACACGTCATGTACTTAGATTGAGATGAAGAGTCTTGATTCAGAAACTAGTTTTAAACCAAAATGTTTCCATTGTGTGCTTTTTAGATATTTGGTGTTTGTTGGTTACTGAAAGCTTTTCATCACCCTGAGTGTGTTCATAGGGTGTTATTCTGAAGGTGCTTGATTTAGCTGTGACTTCATCAAACTGTTTGCAGAGCTGATATTCTTATTTTATATGAATGGATTATTGATGGAAAACCTGTGTCTCGATCAGTTTAGCTAGTTGAATAGATTTCTCTCAGTGTATACTTAATGCAGCCTGCCTGTGAACTGCCTCATTAATGTCAGTGTAAGTGGTAAGTGCAGAGTTGTGGCTGTCTCTTATTTCCCAATGTTCATTATTCTCTGAAATACCCTAAATACGCAAAAATATGCTCAGAAAGTGTGTAAGCCACTTTATCCATTAGGCTTAGCCACTTTAGGGTACAGATTTCTATTTTGTTATATAATACTCCTTCAGAACCTTTCAAGATACATCTTGAAATACATTGCTGCCTGTGATAGGATACTTACTATGCTCCTACAAGGAAGATCAGTTAATACGATGATTACTCAAATGTATGTACTCACTATCTAAGCCAATGATGAAGAAAGTCAGTTCTACCAAGTTCTTCAGAGAATCAAAAGGGAAGAACATGGTCAACATTTCTCAAGCTGAAAGAATTTGAAGGGAAAATTCAAGTCTCAATATGCAATACTGAGGATTCTATGGGCAAAATATTAAATGATGAAAGAAGATGGAAGGAATATACAGAGTTGCTGTACCAAAAATAATTAGTTGATATGCAGGCATTTCGGGAGGTACCATATGATCAAAAACTCACAGTATTGAAAGAAGTCCAAGTTGCATTTGAATACAAGAGCGGAAAACAGGCTCCAGGAATTGATGGAATACCAACTGAAATTTATGAACAAACGGACGCGCTGCTAGCAGCACTGGTCTATGCTAAGACATTTGGAAGACTGTTACCTGGCCAGTCAAGAGGAAGAGATCCCTCCTTGTGCCCATCCAAAGAAAGGTGAACCAGTACAATGTGGAAAGTTTTGAACAATATCATTACTGTCCACACACAAGTAAATTTTATTGAAGATCTTTCAAAAATGGTTGCAGCAGCACATTGACAGAGAGCTGCCAGAAATTCACACCAGATTCAGAAGAGGAGGTGGGACGAGGGGTATCCTTGCTGATGTCAGATGGATCTTGACTGAAAACAGAGATTACAGGAAGATGTTTACTTATGTTTCATTGACTAGGCAAAGGCTTTATACTGTGTGGATCATAATAAACTGTGGACAACAGTGCGAAGAATGGGAATTCTAGACCTCTTTAATTTGCTCATGTGGAACCTGTACATAGACCAAGAGACAGTCATTCGAATATTGTAAGGGGTTATTGCATGGTTTAAAATCAAGAAAGGTGTGCGTCAGGGTTGTATTCTTTCATCATACTTGGTCAGTCTGCATGCTGAGCAAATAATCAGAGAAACCGGACTGTATAAAGAAGAATGCAGCATGAGGATCGGAGGAAGGTTCACTAACAGCCTATAATATGCAAGATAACACAGCCTTCCTTGCTGAAAGCGAAGAGGACTTGAAGCACTTGCTCATGAAATAAGGATCAAGGAGCACAGATTTCACTGTGGATTGCACCTCAATGTAAAGAAAACAAAAGTCCTCACAACTGGATTAGTAAACAATGTCATGATAACTGGAAGACAACGTTCTTGAATGTTTCATTTTACTTGGATCCGTAACCAATGCTCACAGAAGCAGCAGTCAAGAAATCAAACACCATATTGTATGGGGTAGATCTCTAAGAGACCTCTTTGAAGCGTTAAGAGAGAGCCATAGGTGTCACTTTAAGGACTAAGGTGTACCTGACCCTAGCCATAGTATTTTCAGTCATTTCATATGCATGTGAAAGCTGGACAGTGAATAAGGAAAACTGAAGAACTTGATTACATTTGAGTTACAGTGTTGGCTAACAACGTTGAAAGTACAACAGACTGCCAGAAGAACAAACAAATCTGTCTCGGAAGAAGTCCAGACAGAAGGCTCCTTAGAATCAAGGATGGCGAGACTTGTTCTCACATAATTCGGACATGGTATCAGGAGGGACCAGTCCCTGGCAAAGAATATCATGTTTTGGAAAGTAAAGGGTCAGCAAAAAAGAGGACGCACCCCCTCTCCCCCAGGAGTGGAATTGACACAGTGACAGCAACAATGGGCTCAGACGTAACCGTTGTGAGTCTGGTGTAGGACCCGGCAATATTTTGTCTTATTGTGCATAGGGTCACTAAGAAATGAAGCTGAAAGCCAACTCAAGGACACCTGACAACAGCAGCAGTACTTAAGGCAATAGCTTGGTGTTTATAGTATAGGGCTAGTTGTAAGTTTTCTTCACAAAGAGAAGCTGGAGATGAAATTGGATTTATGTTGTTATTTTCAGAATCATGTGTACTTGGGCTCTGAGAGAAACTGCCTTACTAGTTAGTTACCTTGACAATACAGATTTTCTTAGCATTTTAATATTTCTTGAACTGTTACATTTACTGTGAAACAGAAGCCTCCTTTGTTGTTGTTAGGTGCCATGGCGTCGGTACCGACTCATAGCGACCCTGTGCACAACAGAACTGAAACACTGCCCGATCCTGGGCCAACCTCACAGTTGTTGCCATGCTTCCGCCCATTGATGCTGCCACTTAGTGACTCCCAACCTGAGGGGCTCATTTTCCGGCACTATATCTGACGGTGTTTCTCTGCTGTTCATAAGGTTTTCAGTGACTAAATATTCGGAAGTAGTTCGTCACTCTTACTTCCTTGTCTGTCTTCCTCTGGAAGCTCATCTGAAACCTGTCCACCATGGGTGACCCTGCTGGTATTGCAACTTACAAGCCACTGCAGTATGACAAACTGACAGACGAGTGGTGGAAAGGCCCCTTTAGGTGATGCTCGTCTCAGAATTCAGGAGCTCTGGTAGTATGTAGTGGTTATGAGTCAGGCTGCTAACGTCAAAGTCAGCAGTTTGAAACTACCAACTCTTCAGTAGGAGACAGATGAAGCTTTTTGCTCCCATAAAGATTGACAGCCTCAGAAACCCTATAAACCGGGTCTCTATGAGGACTAAGGTGCGCCTGACCCAGGCCATGGTGTTTTCAGTAGCCTCATATGGATGTAAAAGCTGGACAGTGAAAAAGGAAGATCGTAGAAGAATTGATGCCTTTGAGTTGTGGTGTTGGAGGAGAATACTGAAAGTGCTGTGGGCTGCCAAAAGAACCAATAAATCTGTTTTGGAAGAAGTGCAGCCAGAGTGCTCCTTGGAGGTCAAGATGGCTAAGCTTCGTCTCTCCTACTTTGGACACATTGTCCGGAGAGAACAGTCGTTGGAGAAGGATGTCATGCTGGGTAAGGTGGAGGGTCAGAGAAAAAGAGGAAGACCCCCAACGAGATGGATCAGCCAGGTGGCATCATTGATGGCGTCAAGTGTGGCAGCGGTAGTGAGGTTGGCCCAGGATTGGACATTGTTTCGTTCTGCTGTGCATGGGGTCGCTATGAGTCGGTTCTGACTCAATGGCACCTGACAACAACGAGTCTGAGCCGACTCCACGTCATATAACCACCACCAGTCTCAGCACGTTAAAAGTGAGATACTTTAAAATTCCCTTCTATAGTTTATCCTTTGGAGTCCTGGTGTGGCGCTGTGGAATAAGCACTCAACCGTAAGGTCAGTTTGAACTGCAAGGTCAGTGGTTCAAGCTGACCAATTGCTTTCTGGAAACCCTGTACAGGATCGCTGAGTCAGAACCGACTCAACAGCACTTAACAACATTATATTTACTGTGAAGCACAAGGCTCCTTTAGGTGATGCCTCACAGTTCAAAGGTCAACATAGTAAACGTGAGATGCTTTTAAATTCACTTCTGTAGTTTAGCCTTTACAGGTGACTTTTTGTCAAATTGAATTTCCTTTTGTTTACAGCTGTTAAAATGTGGACATTTTTAAAAGATTAAGCTATAGTGGTTCATTTTAGTAGCCAGCACACTTTTTGTTTTGTTTTTTTTAAATTGTGGTAAAATCTCTGTAACCCAGACCTTTGAGGGTCTCATCCATCCTGGCTTATACAGCTCAGTGGTGTCGCCCTTTTCCATCCCCAGATGATGCCATTGCCCTCGGAAAAGCTCCATGGCAAACAAGCCTGCCAGGCACACTCCAGAGCTGTGTTCAATCTAACCCTCGGTATACTGTCTGTGGGAGAAAGCACTGCCCTGCAAGGTCTGTTTGAACCACAAGGTCAGCGGTTCAAACTCATCGGCCACTACTTGGAAACCCTAAACACGGTCACTATGAGGCAGAACCAGCTCGATGGCACTTAACAACAACAACAACAATGTACAGTAATTCTGTAAAATGAAATGAATCGCATGTGTGATCTGTCTTAACCTAAAATTCTGATTGACAGAGTTGACCTTTATCAGATTCCCTAATAGTGGTGGTGGTGGTTATGTGCCGTGGAGTTGGCTCTGACTCAGTGACCCTGTACAGGGTTTCCGAGGCTGTAAATCTTTACGGGAGCAGAAAGCCTCATCTTTCTCCGTGGAACCGCTGGTAGTTTCGAACTGCTGACCTTGAGGTTAGCAGCCTGATTCGTAACCACTATGTACATACAGAAGGGCTTCAAAAAGTTTGTGGAAAAATCCTACTCTCTTTTAATCCCATTTATCCACGAAAAAGGAAGCTCCTTTTTAATGACAAAACCCAAAGTATTTCATCTTCTGAGTGATTGTGGCTACTCACTTCCTTCTGGAGATTTAATCCAGGTGCTCCTTGCTTACAGTTTAGATTTGGGGGAACTTTAGGATTAGAAATAATTGGAAAATTCCTAAATCTAAAATCTAAATCTACTTCAAGAAACTCTGTCCTCAAGATTGACCTCATTGAGGGGATTGCCTTCGCTGAGATTAAAAGTCAAGACCTGCTCTGTAAAGCTGCATTCACCTCACAAGAGGGAATTCAGAACATTGACGGCCTCGCGACCCTTGCCAGGTGGTGGTTACTAAGGGCCGTGGCGTCACTTCTGACTCAGAAACCCTGTATAAGTTTTCCGAGGACGGCTGGTGAGTTTGAACCACTGTCCTTGGAGTGCAAACCAACCTTGCAGTAGAGTGCTTATCCTACAGTGCCACACCAGGACACTTCATATCATTCTCAGTGAATTTGTTTTTAATTGATACTGACATTTAATGATTACTTCCAGGGAACAGGATCTTCCTATTTTCTCTTCTCCTCTTCTTCCATACCACGGCCCACGGTGCTTTACAAATACGTATTAAGATAGTCTGTAAAAAATAACGAAATGCATTTCAGGCCTCTGAAGAATTCAGCCGTGTAAGTTTGAGTTGATCGATCTCCCCGTTGTCTGCCTTTGGTTGTTGTTGTTAGTGCCGCGCAGTCGGTTCTGACCTTGTGGTTCAAACCTGCCTTGCAGTCCAGCGCATTGTCCTGCAGCACCACACCAGCTTTTAATACTAGATGTATTTACATTTCTTCAAATAAGTGCACATTAGTGAAAGATGAGGCTTTCTGCTCCCACAAAGATTGACAGCTTCGGAAACTACACAGGGTCACTATGAGTCAGAACCGACTCGGTGGCATTTAACAATAACAGTGATAGAAGATTACTTAACAAAGAAATTTCCTTTTCAATACATTATACTTGTAATGAGTGACATTTGCAGAAATAGTAGCTGGAAACAGGATGTCAATAGGGGAAATTCTAATACAAGAAATTCAGCAGATGCTATTTAGCTGTCCGTGTGTAGAAGGTCATATTTCCATTTGGGGATGCAGAGGTCTAAGACTGTGTATGGATGGGATTTGTAGTCATGTGGGGCTGCATGTAAAAATAAGGACGTTTTGATTGAGGTGTAAACGATAGTGCTGTAGATACTGGGTGAAGCGGATCATTACTGAGAGTTAAGAAGTGGCGTCTGTTGCTAATGGAGGAGCTAGATGGGGAATCTCAGCATTTTGCCTCCAGGTCTTGGTTCTGCTCCTAAAAATAGATGAGGGAGTTGACTAAGCCACCAAACTTCCCCATCAAGCTTCTCATCTGTAAAATGGAGAACCAAGGTAGTTGTTCTCCAAACTCCTGTGCAATTCAAAGTATGTCTTTGTCTTTCCCTTTGTGTATAGCAGTAAGATCTAGGGGTTGAACTTTTTCTGGAAAGAAGTCAGAGGTGGGAGTGGGAAAAGGTACAGAGGGAATGGTGTTTGTTAGGCAGATGTGGTAGGAATGAGCTCAACATTTTCTTTCTTTTTTTTAAATTGTGAATTGACCGCAGGTTTATACTCAAGATCATCAGCTTTACATTCAACAAATCATACACTTTGTTTCATCTCAATGATTTCTTAGAAAAATGTGGTCCTTTTAATTTTGAATGATTGACCATTCCATGATAAGCATACCTTACTGTTAGTATGCCCCAAGCCAGTCCACTGCTTGGTTGAAAATTGGACCACGAGGGTGAGTTCATTTCCATACCTGAAAGGGTGGTAGAGGGCCACCAGGTTCCTCTGGTAAACTGGGTCTTTTTTCTCCTGAATAATTTGTGCTTAGTTCCACCTTTTCTCCCACTCTTACCTGGGATCCTCTAATGCAAGGATGGGGACTGTCCGGTCCACAGGCCGTATAAGTCCCACAAAATCATTTGGTCTGGCCCTGCCAAGGCAACTGCCGTTCCAGCCATCACATTGTTGTTGTTGCTAAGTGCCATAGAGTCAGTTCCATGTCATAACTACCCTGTATAGGGTTTCTGAGGAGTGGCTGGTAAGTTTGAACCAACCCCAACCTTGTGGTTCAAACTGACCCTGCAGTCTAGTGCTTCTCCTGCAGTACCACGCCAGGTAGTTCTTGGTAATTACGTTTAGCTGAGCAGCAATACTGAATTGTATCTTTGATCCTTCAGTTCTGGTCAGATTTTCCCAACATCCCAGTCAGATGAACTTTTCATTATTATTCCTGTAGCATGCAGCTCCTCTCCTCCCTCCCAAAGTGTCCTCCCTTTTAAAACAGAAACTATACAGTTGGCCCTTAAAAAACTCGGGTGAGAACTGCACAGGGTGTCTTTCCTGTTGCTATGGCGATGAGCTGAGACTTGCAAGTATCCGAGGAGATGATGAGGGTCCCATGGTGGTTTAGAGCTGCAGCACTTGAGCTCACCACCATGTTGTTGTTAGGTGCTGTCAGCTTGGTTCAGACTCAGTGCACAATAGAACAAAGCCTTGCCTGGACCTGCGCCATCTTCTCAGTTGTTAAGCATGAACCCATTGCAGCTTCCACTGGGCTGATCCTTCTCGTTGGAGATCTTACTCTTGATTGCTGACCTTCACTTGACCAAGTATGATGTCTTTCTCCAGGGACTGGCCCCTTCTGATAGCATATCCTGGCTAATCTGGCTGTGCTTCTTCCAACATACCCCTGTTCTCTGCAGTTCGTGGTACCTTCAATATTCTACTCCAACACAACTCAAGTGCATCAGTTCATCTAGGATCTTTCTTATTCATTGTGCAACTTTCACATGTCTATAAGGCTGTTGAAAAGACCATGGCTTATGTCAGGCACACCTTAGTGCTCAGACTATATCTTTGTTCTTGAACTCTTTAAAGAGGTCTTGAGCAGCAGATTTACTTGATGCAACATGCTTGATTTCTTGGCTAATCAACATGAGTGTTGATTGTGGATCCAAGCAAAATCAAGTCAATCTTTTCTCCATTTGTCATTTATTGGTCCAGTTGTGAGGATTTTTTTTTCTTCACATTGAGGTGTCATCCATACTGAAAGCTGTGGTCTTTGATCTTCGTCAGTAACTATTTTAAGTCCTCTTAGCTTTTAGCAAGCAATAGGAAAAAAAAAAAAAAATCCC
The DNA here is from genome assembly GCF_000296735.1 of Chrysochloris asiatica. Classification (NCBI taxonomy): domain Eukaryota; kingdom Metazoa; phylum Chordata; class Mammalia; order Afrosoricida; family Chrysochloridae; genus Chrysochloris; species Chrysochloris asiatica. The sequence goes on from NW_006408525.1 coordinate 39,147,843, forward strand.
CATATAAGTGGGTCCACTCACTTCAAACCCAATTTGTTCAAGGGCCAGCTGTATTTGTTTTTCTTTGAGGAAGCTGTCACTCAGTGGGGGAGGCTAGACTCTAGACTAAATTAGAGATGGTAGCTTTTTTTAAAAAGTATGTGTGGGGTGTGAAAGGAAATGGGAAGGGCGGGAATTAGAAATGACTGGATTCTTTGCAGAGCCTCTTGGTGGTGCAGGAGCAGAAAGCCTCTTCTTTCTCCTACCGAGTGGCTGGTGGGCTCAAACCAGGGACCTTGTGGTTCAAAGTCCAGTGTTTATCCTATGGAGCCACTGTGTCCAGTTGGTTCCATAGCTACTGGCATAGTGAACCCTGCATAGGGTTTCCGAGGAGCCGCTGGTGAGCTTGAACTGACAACCTTATGGTTCACACCGACCTTGTAGTCTTAACGCATTAACCCACAGCACCACGCAGGACTCCTTATAACCACTTAGAAAGTGACAGGTTTCCTTTGACTCTGCACTATTTGTAAAGGGGCAGGATGTCATACTGGGTTCAATCTTCAGTGTTTATCTGACCCTGAAGTTCTCGAATTATCCCCTCAGATTCATATTTTTTTATAATTGTAATTCTTTACTGTCAGATTTCATTTGGCAAAAGTTATTTCCTTAATTATGCTTTCTGTATGGAAATGGTTGTATTTTTCTGAGTAAACTTGCTTTATGATTTCGTTAGTACTCTTTATATAGTTCAATGAGACTTTTTAATGGGAAACCCTACACTGAGCTCTGGTAGCGTAGTGGTTACGAATCGGGCTGCGAACCATAAGGTCAGCAGTTCGAAACTACCAGCTGCTCCGCGGGAGAAAGATGAGGCTTTCTACTCCCGTAAGGATTTACACCCTCGGAAACCCTGTACAGGGTCGCTATGGGTCGGAACCGACTCGAAGGCACTTAACAACAACAACAACACTGAAGTTGTAGATTACATTTTAGTGACTTTCTGAAACTGGTAGTACTGTTGATAGGTATTTATTATTCCTTTTGCTATGGGTTTTTCTTTCCGTTCTTTGGGGGGGTGGGGATTTGATCATAATTTGGGATTATGGAATATAGAAAATGCTGTCATTTTTTGTTTTGCAGTGATGATTAATAACTTAACGTTTAATAAAATAATTGTTTGCCAGGGTCAGCCTCTCATTTTACTTCTGAAAAGTTAAAAGCTGACACATTATATAAGTACTTTGAAGCACTTTATTTGCCTTTCATGCAAAGTTGGTTGTTGATCTATGCTATTGAGTTGTTTCCATAGCAACCTTTATACACCAGAACACAACAATGCCTGGTCCTGTGCCACCTCACAACTCTTGCAGGCCCTGTGTCAGTCATCTAGTTGAGAGTCTTCCTCTTTTTTCACTGACCTTCTACCATGATGCCCTCTTCTAGGAACTAGGCCCTCCTGGTAACATGGCCAAAGTATGTAAATGAAGTCTTGCCATCCTGGCTTCTAAGGAGCATTCTGAAGGAACTTTTCCCCAGACAGACTTGTTTGTTCTTCTGTCAGTATTCTATACCCACTCCATAATTCAAAGGCTTTATAGTTCTTTTTTGGTCTTCTTGATTCATTGTCCAGCTTCCACGTGTCCATTTTTGTTGTTGTTGTTATGTGCCGTGAAGTCAGTTCCGACTCATAGCGACCCTATACAGGGTTTCCAAGGCTGTAAATCTTTACGGGAACAGAAAGCCTCATCTTTCTCCCGCGGAACAGCTGGTAGTTTCGAACTGCTGACCGCAGTTCACAGCCTGATTCGTAACCACTATGCTACCATTGTTGTTGTTGTTGTTAAGTGCCGTCGAGTCGGTTCCGACCCATAGCGACCCTGTACAGGGTTTCCGAGGGTGTAAATCCTTACGGGAGTAGAAAGCCTCATCTTTCTCCCGCGGAGCTGCTGGTAGTTTCGAACCGCTGACCTTAAGGTTCGCAGCCCGATTCGTAACCACTACGCTACCAGAGCTCCATAGACAATTGAAATTACCTTAGTCTCAGACACATCTCAGTCCTCAAAGTGATATTTTTGCTTTTCAGCACTTTAAAAGAAGTCTTTTGAAAACTTTAAGGTGTATATTATAAAAGCAAATTCATTCTGTAAATTTGAGTCTCTGATAAGTTGCACTGCATCCTATTTGTTAAAATAGAAGTAGCAGTTCTAGTCATTTATTTGCTTATCAGTATTATATCTGGCATGCCAGGGCCTTTTATTTTAACCAGGAAAGCCTCATAGAACTAACTTGAAGGCTGTGGGCTCTGATGGAGCCATGAGACCAGACAGTCGGGGGTGTGGGGAGGTAGGCAGGTACAACTGTATGGAAGTAGGAACCAACAATGTCTAAAACCAGATTCATTTTTACAAACGGAAAGCTCTGATTGTGGACTTACTCTCTTTATTGTATAATTCAGATGTAGTAAAGGAAGGGCTGACGGTTTTCTTAGGAAGAAATTAACTGTTGTTGGAAACCTACTTTTGCAATAAAATGAAACTAAGTTTTTAATCTAGTTTCTTAATGTCCTTGGCATCTTTACAAGGCTAAAAGAAACCAAAAAGCTAAGCAGCTGATTTCATATCATCAATTCTAAAAAGTTAAACTGATTTAAAATCCAATTTTGAGTAAACTGTCTTTTCAGAGATCTACTGATACACAGAAAGCCGCATCAAAATCCCTTCTTTTGGCGCTTGCTCACATGTTGATATGAGGCTGATTTGGAGTTCCCCGGGAATCTGTATTCTTGACAGATGCATTAAGCCACCCTGGTTCACTGGCAGGTTTAAGAGCCGTTGGTCTAGAACAGGGATCAGGTAGTATAACATTTGGGACTTGCAAACCAAAAGACAGAATCAAGGACATTATGTGTAGATACTTCTATAACCAGAGAAAACAAACTTTGACAATGTTTTATTGATAAAATTAAAAATAATAATAATAAAGTTGAGTATTATTATGATTATTGCACTGTTAGGTTACTAATGAGTGGGATGGGATTCTCCCTTGGGAGGGTGTAAGACATTTGTAGAATGTTGTTGGATTCTTTTCATAGCATGGCAGTACACTGCAGATGGATCACTTTCAATTGAAGGTTAGCTTGGAGGCGCTTCAGCTGCTCCGATAATGGATTTAGAAATGGAGACATTTTCTTGACCCTTGCTTTAGGGTCTGAAATATGTTTCTGGAACTTTCTTTTGGATTTAGAAAACCTATCCACTGCAAATTTGTGTGTGAATACAAGTCTTCCTCCTTGTCTTAACGTTTGACTGCAGGAAAGTTTGACGTGCCAAGCAGTTTGATGTGTGATTCCAATACTAGCTGTGGTTGAAATGACTTTAACGTGACACAAGTTTCACCAAAAAAATGCTGTTTCACCATTTAATTTGGAGCTGAATTGATTATGAAAGATGAAGGGGCTTCAGAAAGTTCATGGGAAATGTCATCATCTCTAATCCATTTTTCCGTGAATTTTTTGAAGCCCTCTCATCTTACCAACTATGCTTCCAGAGCTAGTGTCCATATGTAATCAGTATTCAGCAAGTATTGTCTGTGGTTGAGGGTGATGCATCTAACTGAGAAAATAGTTCATTTCAGCTCTGAATTCAAAAAATCTCTGCCAGACTTCACCACTGCTAACCCATCAAAGTGTGTGGTAGGCTAGGCCCAGCTTCTGACAAACTCAGACCAAGTTCACAGGAGCCAATAAATTCGTTGTTGGCACGTACTGTTCAGTAGCATGGCAGATTGAAACATGTCCCACAAAGGACCTGCTCAGGCTTTGTAAAGTCCAACTGCCTGGCTTCCCCCCTCCCACATCTTGGCGTGTTTTAATTCAGGGTCTACTCGTTTACTGTTTTCTTCGCTTTTGTGAGAATCATCTTACCTGTGGCTCTTCCACCTACACTACTCGGGCAGGCCGATGCTTCCATCGCTTCACACTTGACTCTGGCTTTTCAGATAAACGGAACAGTATCAGTAACTTCCTACCATGCACCAAGAGCCAAGGAAAACCTTCCCAGTCATGTGCCTTGTTGTTGTTTTTTTTCCTTGTAAATTATATTTATTTTGTTGTTTAGAATATACACAGCAAAAACATACAAGAGGGCTTAAAGAGTTCATGGGAAAATCCCATTTTTTCCACAAACTTTTTGAAGGCCCTGCATATATCCGTATTCTGGGAGTTGTCCAACCATGCACACTCTGCTTTTCTAAGTTGTTCTCCTTCATTAGCGTAAGGTCCCTGCCCCCTAAGGAAACTGGCTCACCTCTCAAGCTGCTGTTGTCAATTTGGTTCCCATTGGATGGTTTTTAAAAGAGCACAATGCTCAAAGCAGACCTCCTTTACTTGTTAAGCTAAATTATTGGTTGGTTTTAAGATGACTTTAATGGATATTTTTTATTTAAAGTTTAAAGATTAACTCAGAACATTAGTTTCAGGGGCCCATCCACCCTCTATGGCCCCAGAAAATCCAGAGTCCGAGTCAGTTCAAAATTCTGTTCTACGTTTTCCCACTTTTGATCTGGATTTTTCTGTGGAATTTTCAATCAAAATGGTAGCCAGCACCATTCAGTTCTTCTGGCTCTTGGAGAGTCAATGCAATCCCTATCTTCCTCCTATTTCTGACTCTCCATAGAACAATTGTGACTTGAGTGACTGCTTGCAGGCTTTTTAGACCCCTGGGCACTATGCATGGAACTCTTGGATGTTGGACAGAAGCACTAAACACATTTTAGGCCAATTAACTGGGATGTCCTACAAAACCATGACCCTAAACCTCCCAAGTCCAGAAAACAAATCCTGTGAGAGGCATAGGAGTTTGTAAGCAACCTCAGCTGCTACTTTTTGTTGTTGTTGTTCTTACTGTAAATGCATCTATCACAGCTTTAGCCTACTCAGCTTTTTACACACACATAACTTCTTGAGAGCAGTGAACTGTGACTTACCACGTTTTTAATTGACTCTTGATGGCTGTCAGTAATGTCCTCACTGTGTGAGCACCTCTCAGTGCTGAAAGGCTCATCTGTAACCAGTTTGTTTTCTCTGGAGACATTTCTTCAGAAATTAATCAGACACAAGTTAATTAACTCACCATTGGTGAACAGCTTTCCTTGTTTGACTAACAGGTGAGTTACTTGCCTTGCGGTCCTCTTTTCATTTTTGTGAGGAAATTCTGCCCTGACGACCGGTTTCATTTTAAATTTTGTCATTTTTCTGGCCTTTGCTTTCATGTGCGTTGGGAGTATTATGAAGAATGTGGATATTCTGGTAATGTTGGTGGCACTTGGAGTGTTGTCCCTGTGATTTTTGTACCCTGACAACCCCCCAAGCAATCTCTGTTGAAACTAGCCAACTCTGCAGTTTCATGAAAACCGCCTTAGCCAGGAGACAAAGGAGCTTTACTCACAGAACCAAAATGTGAACTTCATGTAATTTCCATCATGTCTTTTGATCCCCACAATCATTTAGAAATGCAAACAAACAAACAAACAAAACCATTCTTCTGCAGTGCAGAAGCGGATGGTGACTGAATTTGGCTTCAGACCACAGTTGCAGATACGTGGTCTAGAATCGCGACACATAAAAGGAATTACTCAGTGGCTCTCAACCAACCATTCCTTCTGCCCAAGCGTGATTCACTACTATTCTTGTCTATCGCTTTTCTGTCTCACTGTGATGAGGATCCTTCTTAAAGTTTTAGATACATATGGCCAAGGTGCTTCATAGAATATGCATTCTTCAAAATAGATTTCATCCTCGTCTTTACAGATGCTTCCATGATACACTTTTAGGCCTGGACCAGACGTTGATGTTAAAATCTCTACTTTGTACTATTTTCTGTAGTACAAAGTTGCCACCTTTCTATTAAAACAAAGCTGCCTGTATTTGATGATGTTCTTCCTAAAAAGCAGGTAATTTCTTCTTGTTTATTCTTTGATTATCTAGCTAAAATTGCACATCTTTTTCTAAAACAGTGCATTCTAAATCCTTTGTATACTTTAGCCGATGCTGAAGAGAACATTGAATAAATCAGTCACTTGTTCAGTAACTGTGCAGATAAACTGTTAAGACTCTGTAACTATGAATTTTCTGAATAGAACTTCTTTTCCTATTTGTGTTCACAGCTTTTGTTACCTTCAGGCTTAGGACCCCTGGCCCATTTCATCTTTGTCGCAAGGAGAGACTGTTTCTAACAAATGGAAATGTGAGGCAGTAGTATTGAAGTTAGCTTAGATGTGACGTCACAAGGCTGATATTTAATGTAGTTCATCAGACTCATAGACTTGAAAGGACTCTGGAACTAATTTTATACTCGAGGTAACTTAAGCCTATGAGTGTTAATTATCTTTGTCAACAGCAAAGCTTCTCTTGCTACTGGAACCCAGGGCCACTGGTTGCCATGCCATTGTTTAGGTGGTACCTAAATATCCACAAAGAGACCTGGTGCTAGTTACTAGACTGCCAGTAACCACAAGGTCAGCGCTTCAAACCCATGGGAGAAAGAGGAGGCTGTTTGCTCCCATAAAGATTTACAGTCTCAGAAACTGTATACAGAGTCACTGTGGTCGGAACCAGCTCCGTGGCCGTGAGCAAGAGTGAAATATCCACCAGGCTAAAGAAATGCAAGGAGACTTCAGACATTTGTGAAAAGATAGATCACTGAAAAGAGAATGGAGTTTCCCTAAGCTGTTGAGGCCCCTCCTGTATTTACTTTTTTCAGGCTTGCTACAATCATCTAGAAAGTTACCAGTGTTCTAAAGAACCACATGAAACTTCACCTTCTCATACAATAGCCAACAAAAAGGAGGTCTTAAAACCTAGGATACTTCTTGTCGAAAACACAAAATGATTTTCTTCTTTTTTAGCAAACAGACTAAACAACATAGCTTGAACACTGAGTCCCAACAACACAAGAGAATTGAAGATTCCATTGTACAGTGGTGTATAGTGAAAGGAGAGTTCAAATCAACTGTGTAAACTGCAGGACAGAACTCTGCTGATTAGCCACCGAACTTCCTCTTTTCATTGATGGGAAAAGTACGACCTGGACAAGTTAAGAGATTTGGTTAGAAACTCAGTGTTACAGAAAACACAAGAATCCACAGCTTTTCCTTAACACTAATATTAAACAGAGACACACTGATTGGCACTAAACTCATGGCTCAGCACTTGACTACTACTTACCTGAATGATTGGTGTTTAGAACACGTAGGCCCTTTGGAAGAAAGGTCCTGGTGATCTGCTTCTGAAAGGTCTCAGCCTGGGAACAACTGTGGAGGCATGCTACTCTCAACTCAGGGGGGCACCGGACTAGACAAGTAGAGGACTTCTGATCACTTTTCTAAAATCTTTAGGAAAAAAATATTGGGATTTTTTCCCATTAATTTCATACTTTATTCAGCAACGCTTTTGGTGGGGTTGGGATATCAATGTCAGGAGTGAGCTGGACAGCAGATTCTCAGGGGGACAATAAAAGGGCTGCTCTAGTTTGTACTGTTCCTTTCTGGGTCCTTCGTGACTAGCTTGCAGGTAATAAGCATTTTATAAATACGTTTATCTTTGAGATAGCGAAAAGGTTTCCCTTTGAGGCTTTATCAGTAAAACTCTGAAAAAGTATTATAAGAGATTTTCTAAAATCAATTCAGTAAATTATTCATCCCTTAAAGTTTGAGTGTGCAACAGATGAGTGTGTGTGGGGGGGGGGGGGAGGGGTCGCACGTGTATCCAAAATCATGTAATTCAGGGCACTTTGATTTGGGGGAACTTGATCTTTTTGTCTTTTATCTGAGCCCTTACAGTAAGTTATGTTACTGTTAAGTGCCATCGAACCGACCTTGTGGTTCACAGTCCCGTGCTTATCCTATCCTATGATTATATAAATATATATGTATCAAACCTTACTTAAAATTTTTTTACATGTATATCAAATGCTGGTAAAATTTTGCTAAAGATAATTTTAAAACCAGTTGTAGCAGCACATTGACTGGGCCTACCAGAAACTCAGGCTGGATTCAGAAGAGGATGTGGAACAAGGAATATCATTGTTGGCGTGAGGTGTGGATCTTGGCTAAAAATAGAGAATACCAGAGAGATGTTTACTTGTGTTTTATTGACTATGCAAAGACATTTGACTCTCTAGATCATAACAAACTATGAATAACATTGCAAAGAATGGGAATTCCAGAACACTTAATTGTGCTCATGTGGAACCTGTACGTAAACCAAGAGGCAGTCATTCAAACAGAACAAGGGGATATTGCGTGGTTTATTATCAGAAAAGGTGGTGAGTCAGGGCTGTATTATTTAATCATACTACTTATTCAATTTGTATGCTGAGCAAATAATCCGAGAAGCTGGGCTAATAAGAATGCAGCATCAGGATTGGAGGAAGACTTACTAACAACCTGCAATATGCAGGTGATAGAACCTTGTTGCTGAAAACTAAGACGACTTGAAGCACTCGCCCATGAAGATCAAAGACTACAGCCTTTGGTATGGATTGTACCTCAATGTAAAGAAAGCAAAAATCCTGTCAACTGGACTAATAAACAACTTTATGATAAACGGAGAAAAGATTGAGGTTGTCAAGGATTTCATTTGGATCCACAACCAATGCTCATGGAAGCAGCAGTCTTGAAATCAAATGATGTATTGCATTGGGCAAATGGGCTGCACAAGACCTCTTTAAAATGTTCAAGAGCAAGAGGTCACTTTGAGGACTAAGGTGCTCCTGACCCAAGCCATATTTTCCAGGTGCTGAGTGCATGTGAAAGTTGGACAATGAATAAAGAAGACCCAAGAAGAATCTATGCATTTGAATTATGGTGCTAGTGGAGAATGTTGAAAGCACCATGGACTCTCAGAAGAACAAACAAATCTGTGTTGGAAGAAGTATAGCCAGAATGCCCCTTAGAAGCCAGGATGATGAGACTTTGTCTCACACACCTTGGCCATGTTATCAGGAGGGACAAGGCCCTGGGAATGGGCATCATACTTCCAATGAGAGATATTGAGACAGTATCTGCGACAGCATGCTCCAACAGAACAATTGTGCAGATGGTGCAAGACCAGGCCGTGTTTTGTTGTGTGTAGGGTGACTCGACAGCTCCTAACAACAATTTTTAGAATGCAAGAGGAGCACAGACCAAGGGTGATTTCTTTCTCTCTCTCTTTTTTTTTTTTTTTTTGAAAGCGAATATATCATATTTTAATGTAAATAATATGTACCTTATACAGTTTTTGCAAACTGTGCAATCCCTTTGCACGTTAGTTTTCTGAGCACATTACATGTGTGGGAATATTGTGTGCAAAAAATGCAGTTGTTGTTAAATGCCGTTGAGTGGGTTCCAACTCTGGACAACCCTGTATTGGCTGGTGAGATTAAACCACTGACCTTGTGATTAGCAGTATAGTGCTACACTAAGGCTCCCAGAATGCCACCAATGACCTTTATCTAGGCTTCAAATGGTTGAGATCAAAGCATGCATAGTACAAGTGCACGGTCTTATTATAAATCTTTGAGAGGTGTTAGGGAATTAATATTTTTTCTACTTCAGAAAGATAATACAGTAGTACACAGACTACTGTCGCTAAGAGGATCAATAAAGATGGGAAAGAACCTTATAATTCAGATCAGATTCTGCTGTCTAATGGGGGTGGGTACCAGGCTTGCAAAAAAGGCTTATACTTCCCCCTTTTTAAATGTTAGGATGTGGGTAAGTGATTGTGGACCCACATTGTGTAATCTGCTCTGTCTTAATTTAACATTTAATGGATTGGATATGTATTAGCTCATGTAGCAACTAAACAAAATGTAGGTGTTATTTAATTGTTGGTAGTCATCCAAAGGCATCCTGGTGTGGCACTTACAGGATAAGCACTGGACTGCCAACTGCAAGGTCGGCAATTCAAACCCACCAGTCACTCCTCTGAAAACCCTATTAGGGTCACTATGCGTCAGAATGGACTGGACAGAACTTAACAACAACAACAGTCATCAAAAACCAGTTTCTTAAATCATTCCCCTAATGCTCAGTGGAAAAGGACTTTCTAAGTGCTGCTTCCTAGTTGTATATTTCATTACTTATATTGACTGCATTTCTTTAAATGGGTTTGAGGGCATTAAAAGTTTTATAGTGTAGTGAGGCCTGTGTGAGTTTGAAGGTTACTAGCATGAGCATGCAGCTTTAACAGCTTGGATATAATCATCTGTCTTTAATAGGTGGGGGTGGGTGGGTTTTGTTTTAGATACACTGTATAGTCATCTTAAGGTCACTTTATCTGTCATTTCTTTGGCCATCAGTTAAGATAATATGTACTGAAATTTTTGTGTTTTTGAATTTTTCTTGTTGACTTGGATGTGGGAGGTGTTGCTTTCACTTAAACAGAGTTCTTTTGCTCCAGTGTCTCTGAAAAAGATGAGTATCAGTCACCACAATGTAGGGGGCCTCAGAGTGTGCGGCTTAGTTAATTATAGAAGCATCTGCAAAACACTTGTTCTTATGTGACCTCAGCTTAGTTTGTCTTCTTCGATTCTTTGTTAAAGACTAGACTCAGTGCTTGGCAAGGGGAGTGTTTAAGAGAGACTTGGCAGGGCCTCAGTGGTAGTGAGCTCTGGAAGTCTTAGAAAATGTTCATCCTTTCTGTCTTTGTAATTCTGAGATCACTCAAAATAAACCCCACATAAAGCTATATATGCACAGCTGTTTATCACAAAAAGTGTCTTCCGTGACAATAAGGAAATAATTTACATAACCCAACATTACGTTCATGGTGTTCTGTTAACTTCTTAGCATATAAATACTGGGGATTGTTACAGTACTGTTCAAGTTTACTTCATGACCCACTTAGATGGAAAAACTCAGTATGCAAAGTTGTCTCTTCGTATATTCTTCAACAATGGAAAGTGTAGGATAACACCACACTGTAAGGTGAGTTTGAACCACAAGGTTGGTGGTTCAAACCTACCATCCACTCCTCGGAAACCCTATACAGAATTGCTATGAGTTGAAACTGACTCGTAGGCACTTAACAACAACATGGCAAGTATGCACAAAAAAGTCTTTGGCAGGAACTCTGCTCAGGTGGTAGCTGTGGTCGTCTCTGAGTGGTACACTGAGAGCTTAATGCCAGCTTCCTTCTCTGCACCTAGCTTTTACATTCCCTTCAGTAAATTCACATGACTTGGGAAGGCGAAAAAGAAGCCATCAAGCAATGCTCAACACTAGCAGTCAGAACCAATTTTGAAATGTGTTCAGTTTCATTTAAAAATATTTAAATTTTGTAAGTATTCAAATGTACACACCATGTACCTAAAAGGTGACAGTTTGGTTAGTGCGGCTCAGACATAAATAGTGACTGTCTTGTATCTGCCCGGGTTGTTCTTGTGTGTACACTTCAGTGTAATCGAATTGTGGTGTCTATTTGGATTTTATTTTTGAAGTACATTTGATGTAAAGCCTCATTTGTGTTGTACAGTCCTATAAGTAAATACTGATACCATGATTTAACCATGAATCTTAGCTTTCCTTTTGCCTGTGATGTTACTCATCAAAAATTGTAAATACTTCTTGAGTAGCAAGGTTGACATATGTTCACAGTATCCATACAGATTTGACCAGAACAACCTCTCTGTCTTTTTTCTTTCTCCTAAACATCACATTTGCTACTAGACATATCTTAACACTGTGCCAGTATTTCAGGTCCAGAAAAACTAACTAGTTTTCCACCAGTTGCAGTCATAAGGAAATCACACGGTACCACCACATAGGAAGTGCAGTGGCTCCATGTGATGAACACTGGACTGCGAACCACAAGGTCATAAGTTCGAAGCCCACTAGCCATTCCCTAGGAGAAAGATGAGGCTTTCTGCTCCTGCAAAGATTTTAAAGCCTCAGAAACAGTCTCTCTTTGTCAACAATAACAACCGCCACATACATGAATACACATGTAGCCCTCCATGAGCAGCTCCTCGTGTGGTGCTGTAGGGTTAGCACTGGACTGGGGACTCACCAGCTGCTCCTCAACAACCATGTACAGAGGCGCTGTGAGTAGGAACGGACTTGACAGCACTTAATAACAATGAGGTACTTTAAGCAACAGTTCTCAAAGTGCTGCCCATGGACCCCTGATGCTCTTTCTTGGGGGCCTTCCTGATGACACTGAGGTGGTATTTTCGTTTTTCCCTGTGTTGATCCTTGGAGTGATGGGGCAGAACCACAGGGGACAACGCTGCGGGAGTCCTGATGCCCATCAGCGTGCTGGCCTCAAACTTGTCCCACTGGTCCTCGCTGCCATGCATTTGCGGTAAAAAAAAAAAAAAAAAAAATCAACCCAGCCTCACCTAACAGTGTTGTTGTTAAGTGTCATCAAGTTGATTCCAGCTCGAAGCGAGCCTGTACAGGGTTTCCAAGGAGCAGCTGGTGGGTTTGAACCTCCAACTTTATGGTTCGTAGTCAAATGCTGATCCAATAGCACCACACCAGTATCCTTGATTAATGAATTAAGAAGAGAATGAATTGTACACAATCTCAGTTCTGGAGTAGTGAGCAGTCTAATAACAAAACGGGAGGGGCGCTGCCCCCACTCCTGTAGGCACTGAGTGGGCTGCTTGTCCTGAGGGAACGCCCTTACGCTGCCGTTGTGTTGTGAGCTACACTAGCCACCGTTTTCACAGAATACCATTCCTCTTGAAAAATGGGCTTATTGAGGAACTGGACTTTTGGCAGATAGTTTGTACAAAATGCATGACGTAAGCCTGTTACTAGAAGTTAACTGAGAGGGAGCAGGCCCTGGAGAAGGTCATCGTGCTTGCTAAAGAAGAGGGCCAGTAAGAAAGAGGAAGGCTCTCAACCAGATGGATTGACACAATGGCTCCAACCCTGGCCCCAACGGGCCCTGCATACTGTTATACACGGGGAGGGGGGAGGGGGGAGGGGGGGCTGTGAGTTGGAACTGACTCAGACCACCTAACAAGAACATTTGGTATCAGTGATAAAATTTAGTTTGAACATTAGACTTTAGGGAAACGCCATTCAATGGGTTCCCATTATTGAAGATTTCTGATAAGGTTGATGGGTATGTTAATGACTGCTTGTTTATTTTGTATAAAGAAATGTGTCCGTATTTGAGAGATCTGCATAACTTAGTGACCCAGTGTATTCCATATGATGTGTGTCTAATGTTTCAGAATGGTGTGTGGATAAAAACCCATTCAGAATTCAGGACATATAGACCAGTGGGTTATTATTATTACTATTTTTTTGGAACAGTACCAAAATGTATTGATATAAGGTTTCAGATTTCACTGTGCAATTTAAGGAACTACCACTTGTCAGGTTGATGTAAAGAGTTTTTGCAACCACTTGAACAGGCTGTTGAAATATTCCTCCCTTTTCCAACTACGTTCCTGTGTAAGACCATATCATCTCCATAGGTTGTTGTGAAGTGCCGTCGAGTCGGTTCCAACCCATAGCGACCCTGTATAGGGTTTCCAAGGAGTAGCTGGTGAGCTTGAACCGCTGACCTTGCAGTTCAAACGGCGTAGCCGTCTGACACATTAACCCACAGCACCACACCATGACTCCATCATCTCCATATACCACCATCCAAATAGCCATAGCCTGTTGCCCCACTTTGGTGACACAGATAACGAAACTCCAGTTAGCTTCTAGTAATCCATTCAAAGGGGTTCATGGAAAAATCCCGTTGTCTTTTCATCCATTTTCCCACAAAGTTTCTGAAGCCCCTTTCTTCCAAAATATCAATAACATGTACTGACTGGATGTATAGTTTTTTTTTTTTTTTATTAATTTTTTAAGTCATTTTTTCTTTAATAAAATCAATAAATACCAATAGGCGTAGGCTACCTAGATGAACATGAGTCCTGGTGGTGCACTGGTTAAGTGCTGCCAACTGAAGAGTTGGTGGTTCAGAGCTACTCCCTGTGAGAAATACCCGGGAATCGGCTTCCGTGAGATAATAACCAGAAGACCCAATGGGGCAATTCTTGGTGACATGGGGTCACTGTGACTAAGTCACTCAGGGTGGTGGTGGTTTATGTCGGTCGTGGAGTTGGTTCAGACTCACAGCTTCCCTGTTGAGGGTTTCCAAGGCTATAAATCTTTATAAGGGCAGAAAGACCTGTGGTTAGCAGCCCAACTCATAACCCACTATGTACCAGGGGTCCTTATAGCATACATCCATGCTGAAATTAAGTTTAAATCAAGCTCTTTGTGACAGACACCAGAAGTGCTAGAGTTGCCTTTCTTTCAAGTCTTGTGACTTCAGTGTGTGGTCCTGGGCACTGCCCAAATTGTAAAGACGGGGCCCTCCCCCTGAGCCATTGTGTCAGAGCCTGCAGCCTCAGAAGATTTCAGGTGACTCTGCTGCCCAGTTCAGGCTGTGGTGGGTCTCCAGGCTGTAGTGGAAAGCCAGCTGACAGACAGACTCGGGGAAGCTGAGTGACGGAAGGCCCTTCTTCCCCCACCTGGCTCCCCTCTGATCAGTCTGTGCTCTGGTCCAGTGTTTCCTTTTAGGAAGGCTTTCCCATTCAGTTGAGATGTTTGCAATTGCCTGGTGATCTACTGGGAATTCGGGTCTTAGGGAGGGTGGCTCAGTGAAGAGGAAAGACCTCTGGCAGACGGGGAAGCCTGAAGAGTTCCCTGGACGCCTTCGAAGCAAGGCAACTCTGTCTCAGTGCACTTGTGCTCAGTTTCCAGTCTCGGGTTGCTGAAGATAAGCACCATTTTCTATAAAATTGAGAGAAAAATGTAGACAAAGACAAATCCCCCTAGGTTTACTTGTATAATTACATTCATCTTAATACTGGTTTCCACATTTTGCTTGCAATCTTCCTTTGGGGCAAGTGATTTTAGGAAGAAAGCTTACCAACTGTGCAAGTAGGTGACCACTTGGGGTGTCGCTTTTGTAAAGTGTCCGTGTAGCTCACTGGGCTCTTCAGAGTCAGCATTTCATGGCCAAGGCAGAGTTTTTAGACGAGTTCAGTCTGAAATTGGTGACTAAGCAGATATGTTTGGATTAAGTGTTCAACCAGACCGTATACTATAAATTGTTGTAAAAAAATCTTCTCTTTCTAAGCCCCTAATGTCTGTTTTTCTTCTGCTTGTTTTTAGGGGGAATCTGTAAAATATTTCCTGGATAACTTGGATAAGCTTGGAGAACAAGTAAGTTTTAAAATGGAACGTTTTCTGGATTATTGCCACTTGAAAATCGTAGTCAAGTCCTGATGTTTTGATTGGAGGGCAGCTTGTCAGACTGCTGTTTCAGGCTGTCTGCGTCTTTCTTTTTCCTAGCTGTAGTACTGTGACTTTGTCTACTTGTTTAAAGGCTGATGAGTAGGCTGAAAATGTTGATTTCTTGTCCCCCCCCCCCACAAAAAAATTGGTTTTGTTTTTCACTTGAGAGTCACGTCACTGCAGTTTCTTCCAGAAATGCCCTATCCACTGTTTTATGAAAGTAGAACTGTTTGACAAAAGCAAATTGCATATAATCTGTTACACTTTGGTGTCTTTTTTTTTTTGTCCTCTTCTTCTTGCAAGTAGCAGCAGAAAGAACCCATGGGGTGAATGATTTCAAAGTGTTGCCAACAGCATTTTCCAGTTTGGGCCTCTTTGCACTAACAGTGTTGGAGGTCTGGATTCTGCAGGCCAGCTGAGGGATGCCTCGAGGAAGGGGAAACAGGCGTCTGGGAGACTTTATTCTTTTCCTCTAGCACAGGGGTGGGGAACTCCGGGCTGCAGGCCATATAAGACCCTCAAAATCATTTGGTCTGGCCCTGCCAAGGCAACCACAGTTCCAGCCATCACATTAGGGGTGAGTTCATTAAATGTTTGACCAAATATAGCAGGTTACTTTGTAAGTTGGTAATTTTGAGTCCTGGTATAGCAGGATAAGGCACTGGACCACAACATCTGTTTAAACCACTAGGCTGGCAGTTAAAATTCACCAGCCTCTCCTCTGAAACCTTAGACAGGGTCACCATGAGTCAGAGCTGACTCGACGGCACTTAACAACAACAGCAATTTTGTATGGCCCACCCGTGATGTTTTAAATGGCCATGGCAGATGAAGGGTTCCCCACGCGTGCTTTGGTGGGTTGCTCCAAGCCAGCTGTGCTGTAGTGCCGTGGCCAGCCCCGGTTATCTGTTCTGTGGACCAGTGGACTATGAAAGAGTTCAGTGGAGGGAAGAAAGGTAGCAGCAACAGCTGCTTAGAACACGCGTGGAAGCTCTGACCCTGGGGTCGTTTGATACCGCCTCTACCATAGTAGTTTCTCTCTCTTCGAGCAAATGTCTGTTTGACATTTTAGCACGGTCTTTGAACTGTTTTATTTAATATCATTTTAGATTTTAAATATACACCCATATGTAACTGAAAGAAAGCACAAAGTGAAACCTCTTGCAAGTAGAGAAGGTGCATCATAGTGTAGGTATTTGGACTAGTGTCTTGTGGGAAGTCCTGATGTGGCACTGTTGGATCAGCACTGTATTGCTAAGTGTAAGCTCGGCAGTTCAAACCCACCAGCCGCTCCTCGGAAACCTACCCAGGCTTGCTGTGAGTCAGTGCACAACACCTAGAACATGTGGGGAAAGTGTCTTTTTGCCTGACAAGGGTCATTTGTGGATTCTCCCTGTGCTTTTCCCCTGCTTCTTAGACCCAGGGGACCCCAGATGTTCCGATCATTGTATTTATCAGTTTTTACTCATTAGGTCAGTTTGGAGGCATGTATTTCATTTTTCCCTCTGGTCACATTCTCAGCCCTAAAAATCAAATCGAGGCTTAATGGAGAGACATCTTAAAGGACAATTCTTTATAGGAATTATTTTAGCATCTCCCATCAGGATCATGCTGACTTGATGTCCTCTTCTCAGTTGGCCTCGTAAGGTGGTCCTTCCCTGAGCACACCATTCAGAGTTGGTCCTCGCAGCGCCACCTCAGCCCTTGCATTCTCTCACTGCACTAGGTACGGTGGATTTATGTTAGCATGATTGCTGCCTACCTCTCCCCATGAGGGACTTCATCTCCATAGTGTGGTCAGTGGAGTGCCCGTGCCTGGCGTGGCATGCAGTGACCCTGCCATGCGTGATGTGTCCCTTAAACAGTCAGCTGCATGAGACCAAATGTCAGCATTTATCCAGAAGCAGAACAGAGGGAAACGTTGCGAAGGCTGATACACTGTGAAGATTTAAGTCCCGGGATAATTTGCATTCAGATTGTCAAATGAGAACTTTCTTTGCAGTGTAAACTTTCACCAAAAACACAAGGAAATATATTTTTTAAAGTGTCCTGTGTAGCTTTCACGCATCTTCTCTTAAATGCAAAATTATCTGTGGGTTAATGCACTGGACTGCAAGGTTGGTTTGAACCTCATAGTCGGCGGTTCAAGCTCACCAGCCGCTCCTTGGAAACTCTGTATAAAGGTCTCTTTGAGTCGGAACCGGCTCAACAGCACTTAGCCACAACAGTAGTACAGTTATGAAAATGAGTAAATTGACTTTGATGGGGGAAAAAAAAAATCAGATCTGTATGTAACTTTTGAATGTTTTTGAACAATTCGTAGTGGTTCCTCGAATACTGTGTGGAGAGCAAGTCTGAGACTACACTCGGAATAAAAAGGAAAACATGTTGGGCTCAGTAAGTTGTTGTTAAGGGAAAACAAGCTGCGTTGGATTCTGGTCTCCTGCCAGTGTGGTGCCTTGGAAGACAGGTCTAGCAGTCAGTCGGCTTCCAAAAGGCCGCAGCTTTGAAAGCCCCGCGGTATGCAGTCATTGGTCTCCTGGGTTGGTGGCTACTTAGCTGGACTACTGTACTGTGGTTCTGCGTGTTTGTGCCTGTCAGACACATTGGCAGGGCTGCCTTCACCGCTCTGCCTCATACCAGAGCCGCCCCAGGCCATTGAAACCCCTCTTGTGCTAAGGCCCGGCACAGCTGTCCAGGACACCTGGGGTACAATCTCAGCTCCATCACACACTGGTGCAGTGGGACCCTTTTGTTGTTGTTGCTTGTTGTCAGGTCATAGCTGAGTCTCTAAACCTCTGTCCTGCCCGTGTAACCTGGCATAGTGAGAAAACCAGACAGTTAGATGAAACAAGTCTGTGAGCTGTGTGCGATGCTGCCTTCCTTGCATGGAGGCGGTGGCGCTCAGTGTCAGCAGTTTAGCTCTCTGATCACTATTATGTAAGGTTCCCAGTCAGAGACCAAACTGGCCTGTAAAGCAAGCAGAGGACAATCAGATGAGCGTGACTCCTGAAGGTCGTGTTAGCTTCCTATAGCAGAGAGACGTTTTGAGCTGGAGAGGTTGAGCTAGTCAGTGCAGGTAAATGAAAGTGGGTTCTCTGAGGATGGGTTGGGTTCGGATGTCAAGAGAAGATGTGGCCCACCAAAATAGGAGAAGTTTGGGTGTATTGAGTCTTAGGAAGTATACTTATCTGATGAAGGATACGAAGTTCTGGGCTTGGGCAGGTTTCTAGAAGGCAGTCACGTTGCATGAGTGGGCATGTAACGGTATTAAGAAGTCAAGCTCTGTGCAGGTCTAGATGCTGCTAAGTCCTGAGGTGAACAGGAGCCCAGACACCAGAATGGACCAGGTACGGGGAGTCCTTACTGTAAGTTCTGGGACCCAAGATGTCACAGGGTTACTCAGGGAGAGGCTAGGTCAGCCCAAGAGGTGCAAGAGTTTGGAGACAAAGAAGCTGGGTGGCGCTGCGGCCCATATCAGAGATGGTGAAAAATGGGGGCAGTGGGAATAAAGACAAGAAGAAAAGGATAAGAAGGGGGCTCAAGGGAGTGGCTACAAAAGTAGAGGTGCCCACGGGGAGTGAGAAAGACTCAGCACTGCTAGCGTTGGTGAGGGAGTCCTGGTGTGGCACTGCTGGTTAATGCGCTGGACCACAAGATTGGTTTGAACCACAAGGTCTATGGTTCAAGCTCATCAACTGCTCCTCGGAAACCCTCTACAGGGTCGCTATGAGTCAGAACTGACTTGACCGTACTTAACAACTACTGCTTTGTTGGTGAGGTGGGAAGCAGAAAGGAAAGCAAACTAAAGGGTTGTAGGGGAGTTGGTGAGAGGAAGACGAGGTTTTCTTTGTGACTGTGTTGTGCTTGATGACTGGTGAGCATTTCACAGCAAGAGACTTAACCAGCTATTCTGACGTCTCCTTGGGCAGTAGCGGTGGTCAGGGTGGACGCAGTAGGGACAGCTGGCACGTAGGTTGTCTGTAGACACAGTTCTTCATGATTTACCCATGCAAGTCATTTAATCCTCACAGGAACGCCATGCATGTCACTTTCTGTATTTTACATGCGAAGAAATGGAGGCAGAGAAGAGCTAGGTGGATTGTCTAGGATCACATAGCTAGGATGTGGCGAGTATACTCTGCCAGACCGTGTCGTATGTGAGCCCATTGTGCTCCAGTGTGAGTTAGCCCTCAGCGTCCTATCCTACAGTTAGACAGAAAATAGCTTTTCTTAAATGCAGAAATAAGAAATTTAAAGTAAGCCCTCTGCTGGTCTGTTTCTGAAGCAGGTGGCATGCCCTTGTCCTCATCATTTGTACCACCTTTCTGGGAAGCGGTTTATTCGTAAATGTCCTGTATCATCAAACTGTCTATGACCTTTGCCCTTACAGCCTTACTCCTGCTTATTTTGTCTCAGGAATTAGTCCAAAAGAAGAAAAGTGTCAATACCTGAGAGTTTTCATTGCAGCAAACATTGGAAATGACCTCAATTATATTAAAAGCGCTCTTGCTTTTAGGCAGAGAGGAAAGAAGCGGTTATATTGCACAAGGAGCGTGTTGCCTGGGCGGTTTTTGTGTACTCAAGGTCTTACACCTCAGGGACGCCGCATCCACGGGAGAGCTCACCAAGCAGGCTGGCCAGGTGATGGCAGGTAGACAAAGAGACCTGTGAGCGCCTCATGAAGGAGAAAGCTGGGACATAGCAACTTAGCGTGGACCCTGGACACAGCCCTCAGAAGTTCCCTAAAGTACAGCTGGTTTGTGAGTGGTGGTTAGTGTTTTGCGCCCAGGGACTATAGCAGCAGTGAAGTCAGGGGGAGGAGTTCTGAGCCCTGAAGGGGCGGAAGGAGGGTGGTCCATAGAAAGGAGCACTGAGGGTGTGTTAGAGAGGAGTTGGAACTTTCCCACGAGAGTCCGCATGTCGGATCTTAGGACCAAGGAGCAGGTGTGTGTGACCAGTAAGGGGATCGCTCCGACGAGCTCAGGTGTGTAAAGGTGAGTCATAGTAGTGAAGACAGGTACAGCGAGTGCCAGGAAGACAACTGGTAGGTCAGACATACATATACACTTAGCTGATTATAGTATGGCTTGGGTTCAAAAAATCATAGCTCCTGGTCATTTGTGTGACATTTGAACAACCAGTCTGTGTAGACCAACACTTGACTGTATCTTGGTAGTTTATAATGAGAAGAAGACAAATAATACTGATGCTTTAATGTTATCAGAAATGTTTAAAAGAATGTTTTGTGGCCATTTCCATTCCCTAGGCTGGTTAATAGTGCATGGAACGCTCTAAGAATGCCTTGTAAATTGTGAAGTATAAACCTCGGTTTTTCTTTTCCAGGATTACACTCCATCACAGCAAGATATTCTGCTTGCCAGAAGACCCACCAAAGGCATTCATGAGTACGACTTTGAAATCAAAAATGTTCCTTTCAAAATGGTTGATGTCGGGGGTCAGAGATCAGAAAGGAAACGTTGGTTTGAGTGCTTCGACAGTGTGACTTCGATACTGTTCCTTGTTTCCTCAAGTGAATTTGACCAGGTGCTTATGGAAGACCGGCTCACCAATCGCCTGACAGAATCGCTGAACATTTTTGAAACAATCGTCAATAACCGGGTTTTCAGCAATGTCTCCATCATTCTTTTCTTAAATAAAACAGACTTGCTTGAGGAGAAAGTGCAAATTGTGAGCATCAAAGACTACTTCTTAGAATTTGAAGGGGATCCCCACTGTTTACGAGACGTCCAAAAATTCCTGGTGGAATGTTTCCGTAACAAGCGCCGGGACCAGCAGCAAAAGCCCTTATACCACCACTTCACCACTGCTATCAACACGGAAAACATCCGCCTGGTTTTCCGGGATGTGAAGGATACGATTCTTCATGACAACCTCAAACAGCTTATGCTACAGTGATGTGATGTACAAAAGACTTGCTGTTTTAATATCTTTCTGTGTTTTTGATGGTCTTCTGTTTGTTTCGGTTTTGTTGTTCTTTTATTAAATAGCAGTTTACAGCAGAAATTAGAGAAATCTTGATTCTATGTTTAACTTCTTGGAAATCTTAGTCCCTCTTCTGTGGAGTTTGATTTATGGCTGTGAGCTCCTGAACAGTACATTCAGCATAGCTGCTGAGGTTCAGGCTTGGATTTGCGTCGCTGCGGCTCATTTGAGTCAGCTTGAAGCTTCCTAGCAGACCTCAGACTCACTGTATTTCAGGCTGTACCTCTTTCCAGCTGTCAAACTGAATTCTTGCGTAGTGCCAAGTATAGAAGGCGCCCCTAACTGTCTGTAGGTGTGAGGTTCCGAACAAACAAAGTAAGCTGCCTTTTGTCTGCCTTATACATAGCAGCGGCACCTGATGCCTGTCTTGAGGGTGACCCATTTGGAAAAGGCTATTATTGTTAAGAGGTTTGACCTAAGGAATGCCATCCCATAGGTTTACACAGTTTTTTGTTTTGGGTTTTTTTTTTTCCCATTGCTTATTTTGTTTTTGAAATATCTGTGGTTTCTGAAGGTGATGTTCTTAGTGTTTTAAAGTTTACATAAGGATTTCTGGTCGGATGCTAATGAAGAGTTCACAAATGGTACGGGGGGTAGGGGTGGGAGGGGGCGGGCAGACAGCAAGCAGGTGCCATAAATTAGTGTTTGGATCAGAAGTAAAGAGGGCACTCTAATTTGCCTTTTACAGATTGCTTCACCCTGTAATGAGTGTGCCACATGTGAAGCATTCTGGCCCGGGCTGCAACTAAAAACTGCAGGTAACTTGGTGGCAGTTTCCAGAGTAGACGTACACTTCCAGAAGCTCCCGTGTTATATTCTCCAGCTTGGCGATCCTGTCCTGATGACGTGACGTGGGTCTGCATTGTGCATGGTCGTGATGTCACCGCCCACACGTCTGCCCATCCACTCCAGATGGTGGCATTTGGTGTCTGCATTTGCGTTTGGGTTTCCACCTGCATTTGGAACTTGTCAAGGGCAGTATTTTTCCCGTCACATCTTCAAGAAGGCGTGGCTTCGTTTTGAGGTTTTTGGGTTTTTTTCTTTTGAGATTTCTCATCACTTGGTGTGTCTAAAAGATACAGTATGTGCATGTTTGTATAGTTATTGTTTATGAAATGCCAGCTTTTTTTGAGGTACATTTTAAACGTTTTAAGGATAATTGTAAGGATAAGTAGTAATATTTTAGCTCGCACCTGAAGTTGATGACCTTTGTCCTCCCCTCACCCATGAAGTAGCTTTCTGGTTACAGACACATTTCATGGGGAACTTGTCTGAGGGGCTAGTTTGCCCCAGTGAAGTACTGACTGCCTTGGAAGTTGTGTGTAGTGTTAGGATTGGATGTAGAGAAACAGACTGCTTTAAGACTGGGGACCTTTTGAGAAATCTGACAGCTCTGTTCCTTTTCCTGAAAATTGTGACTAAGACTGTGATATCTGTGACTTTACTGTATAGCTGGTTCTTCTCAGGTATTTTGTTGGTTAGAAAGCCCTTGAAAGATGAGCCAGCATTGTGGATCACGCAGCCTTGCCAAGACCATTATGCTAGAACTATGTTCCCGGTAGGTAGAAGGGGAGGGGGAGGGCTTGTCCGGGAACTGACCACACAGTGTTCTCGTGCGTCATCCTTTCTTGCAGTTGAAGTTCCACCAACACCACATACATAGTAGCTCCCAGTGTTTCCTGCATTGGTATACATGAGATAGAAACATGTAGTCAACCTCATAATGTCCGTGTGCATAGTACAGTTCATGCATGTTTGAATAATCAAGTGCTTCTTGCCAAAAAGAATACGTTGTTGAAATGCACAGGATTAGCATAGTTTCCATGCTAGTGAATGTCTCGGAAGGTGTGCACAGTTAACACTGGGCTTTTCAGTGAAGGGTCTACGTGCAAATTGTAGCCAGTCTTTTTAATGAATTGTCTCCAGTGAAGACTAAAGTAAGTTCCGTGTATAAAGAGGAAATTTAGTCTTACTCAAATTATATTCAGTCTCTGTGATGTGGTCCACAGGTGTTGCCAGCAAAGCAGAAATCACCAACTTTCTCCATGTTGACCACCACCAAACAATGTTAAAAACCAGACAAACATGGGATGTTGTTTGGCATTTGTGATGATCTCCCTTGATGTGTGCCATGTGTCAGAGTCAATATTTGTTTAAAATAGTCTTCTTGAAAATATTTTGAGGCAGTAAACCATGTACATTTAATGCCAGACTTGGGTGGTTGTCCAGTAGAGCTGTGAGACTCAGTCTAAAGCCTTGAACCACCACATTTTTGATATACTGTGTTTTTTTAAAGCTAAAGTAGGGAAACCAGATCCTTTTCTAGTACCGCTGTCTGAAGAGAGGCGCTATCAGCATAATGGAAAGGGTGCTTGTAATTTTCACCATGCCAACCCCCCCCCTTCCATCCCCTACTGTCTCTAAAAAAGTAATTTAAAATCATTGTTCTTTTGGTATGTTCAGTTTTCTAAGTTTTCATGTTTCAGCTTTGGAATAAAATGTGCCTAGTTCTATTCTTCATTCTGTTCTTAAAGCCTGAATGCCTTCTCTCTTCATCCTTAAGAAATACCACACAAGTGTCTTTATTGATCTTGAAGACATTTGCCACCCCAGAGCATTGCCTTATAAATCAAAGACCAACACCAATCGGGGCTTGATTTTTAAGGGGAAAGTTTGGTCAAATGTTTTCTGAAGATCTAAATAACTCAAGGTATGTATTTGCCACTTGACTGTTAATTTTAGTCACCTCAGTTGTTGCTCTCTGCCAGATGTCTTACACATTCAACTGTCTACTTCCATCTTATTGCCTGGAAAGACCACTTGAGAGCCAGAGAGTAACTGCAGCCAGAGGAGGCCTAGTGGACTGGAAAACAATGCCCTTGCTTGGTTTGGTGTGAAGATGTTGTGTTGGCATGTACTGTCCATTAAGAAGGTCTGCTGACCCACCTCTGAGGTCCTTGTCCTGACAGTGGCTGGCAGTGGTTGGTTGGAAGTAGGACATAGTTACCGTCATGCCAGAAATGATGGTGATTAAGAAGTACTGATTTCACGTCATTTGAAGTCCTGTGCCCTGTAAGCGAGAATGAATAAATCTTGATTTTTGATGTACACCCAAATACTTGTATTCATGCTTTTGATAAAATGTATTTTTCAGCATTAATACCCATACCTGTTATGCCTTATTTATATGAAGAATAAAATTACCAAGCTATGCTTTAGTATGTCCCAAAACTGAAATCACATTTAAGAAGCCCTCAACTCAAGTTGGTGCTTTCATTATAATGATCCATTTGAAGCAGAATTCTCTGCATTGCCATTTGGAGCAGTGCCATTTCTGTGTATGTAATGAGAAGGCTATAACGATCAGTGTTAACTCTTCATTTCTTGTTTGAATTCTTGAAACAATGCCTGTAAAAGTCTAGTCAGACTTTTGTAACAAACTCCCTAATAAATCTAGAGAAAGCCACTCTGCTCCTCTTCATTTCGTTTGGTTGGATGAGAGGAATCTCCAACAGACACTGTCTTTTTTGAGTTGGGAATCTGTCTTCGAACCAGGTCGCTTGGTGTCGCTTCCCATCACTTCAGCGAGGTTGGTCCTATCAGTTACAGATCATTTATCCGTGGGTGGGTCTCCTTTTCTTTTTAATGATAGGATACATTAAAAGTTGGCTTTTTAAATCTAGTCGTCATCGTGAGGGAGAGAGATGAAGATGGCATGTCAGTGGGAGTCTCTCTGTCTCCACGACCTAAATAAAGCAAATGCTTATCCATTCTTCTACGGTACAAGGTTAGGGCTTAATAAATTATTAGTAGAGATGGCTGTTTAAGTGTAAGCCTTTCAAATAACATCAAGTATCATCCTAGACTTACAGTGGTAAGTGGTGATTTCACATCATTGAAGTCCAGTGGCTGTATGACTAGTGTTCCTGCGTCTACTGGGCTGTGCAGCTAGCATTCACGTGTCTGTGTTTTCCGCTACCATGCAAGCTTACATGGTGCACTGATTGTTTTGAAAGCCTTCATGATAGGACAGTATTTTCTGGGTTGATAAAGAGATTTTGTCACCTATCCAAATCTGCTGTGGTTGATACTGATGGAACGTTCCAATTGATGCGAAGCATGGTCGGATCCGCTATGCCTAAATTCTCAGTCTGTGAGGATCACAGTAACAGTAAAGCTACTTTCTCAGAATGTGACTGTTTATATTTAGAAACTAGCTTTTTTATAATGTTTCTTGCCACAGTTAAGTGAAGAGCTTGTTCTCAATATTTGATGGTACCAAGAAAAAAAGAAGGGGGGTGGTGGGCAAGTAGGCATTCTTGGCAAGTACGAGAGGGCTTCAAAAAGTTCAGAATAAATGGAATGAAAAGAGGATGAATTTCTCCCTGGACGTTTTGAAGCCCCTCTTGGCAGATGATGTAACAATGCTAACGGACTATATGCCATTTACCTTTTCTTTACCTCTGACCTGAAAGCAGAAATGCAAAAAATGCCCTTTTCCTGGCTTTCCTGTCCTCCTCCTAACACCCGTGAGAGCTTAAGCACCACAAGAAGCCTTATGGAAAAGTGTACTTTGTAACAACCTCGTACTGTACCTAACAAAGCATGGTTTGTATTAGCTCTGTATAAAAAGGACTGTGATTTCTGATTTTTTTGTTGTTGTTCTTTTTAATAAGTACATCTTTTTATAACTTTCCAGGAACTAAGCACATTATCTGATATTGTAAATTTCTCTGTCAGTGCCTTAGTTCAGGATCGGCAATAAATTATTTCTAAAGGAAGTCTAAAAGTGGAAAGAACGGTTTGGTTTTTACAAAATGAGTTGCTAGTTCATTAAGGCTTTTTACTTGTGTACGTATTTTGCAAGTTTGCCTCTTGCCATTAATTTGCTTTGTAAAAACAAAAATGACATTTAATAAACATTTATAAACTATTCAATACTATGACGTTATTTAAACTCAGTTTGGATCAATATAAAGCGTATAAAGTGGAGAGTTTAAAGTTTTAAAGCAGAAATTTCACCGAGGCAGAGATCTCTATTCCTGGCACATCCCTCAGCAATCTCCCTTAATATTAGGCCATAAACTTGTCTTACTAAAGATGAAGACACTTAATATTTTTGATGTGGGAATAGGAAAAGGGGAAACTCTTTGTCTTTCTCTTCACTGCTGTTAACACCTGAACCGGCATTGTGGTGTGTCTGGGCTGGTGATTCACCCAGCTTGTGGGAGTAACTTGTCTGTTGTAATTGAAATAACATTTACGTAACAAACTACCACTCATCTCTATCAGCTTGATTTTAAAATACTATTGATGAGAATTTGCTAAGATACTACAGCAGTTCCCAATACCCTACAATGGTTTCTCCTGTTAACTTCTTAAATAAATGAGTGCGGTCCAGTTATCAAAGTGAACGAACCAGTATTGATACTGTGTCCCAGTCATTGCCTCCGTCCCTACGGGGTATTCTCTCGAGGACAATAGGACTTTTCCATTTAGTCGTGTCCCCTTAGGCCCCTCTGGGCCATGACAGGTTCACTAGCTGCCCTTGTGTTGGGTGGCCGTGGCAGTTTTGAGAAATGGTCGGGTAGTTTGTAGATGGCGCTCTATAGGAATTGGACGTTTTCCTCATGATTAAACTGGGACTATAGGATAAGCACAAGGAGCTCTGGTAGCGTAGTGGTTACGAATCGGGCTGTGAACCTTAAGGTCAGCGGTTCGAAACTACCAGCTGCTTCGCGGGAGAAAGATCAGGCTTTCTACTCCCGTAAAGATTTACATCCTCGGAAACCCTGTACAGGGTCGCTATGGGTCGGAATCGACTCGACGGCACTTAACAACAACAACAACAACAATAGGATAAGCACTGGACTGCGCTCCGCAAGGTCAACAGTTCAAACCCAGCAGCTGATCCTTGGAAACCCTGCACAGGGTCGCTATGAATGACACTCAACAGAGTAACTTCTAGCAGGCTTCTGAAACCTTTTCTCAGCCGGCATATATGCATGTGAGGAGGCTTCAGAAAGTTCGTGGAGAAATGGAACTGAAAGATAATGAAATCTTTCCATGAACTTTTTAAAGCCCCTCATGTTCCCCCACCTTCACTCCTAGCAGACCTAAGGGGTTTCCTTCCCTGCAGTTGGACTTCTTTGCAAAACAGGTGTGGTTAGGGGAGCATGTGGGTGCCCTACTTCTGGGTAAAGGCATTTCTGGCCCAGGACCTTCCCTTGACCATGACATTCCTCTGTGGGTCCAAAATAATTGAAGTGGAAAAAAAATGTGAACTTAACCAGTAATGTCTAAATACCTGAAAATCGATGATTTGGGGAACCGGACAGTAACAGCTTCCTGGGAGAGATTCAGATCCTTTTAAGTTGTGACCCAAATGGTTAAGCACTAGGCTGCTAACTGAAAGATCGGCAGTTCAAACCCACCCAGAGGGCTAATGACAGACCTGAAAGCCACAGCTTTGAAAGCCTGTGGAACACACGTCTACTCTGCACACATGGGGTCGCCAGGAGGCGGAGTCACCTTGACAGCAACTCAGTTGAAAGTAAAGTCAGTTGAGTACTCGGAGCCTCCAAAACACCAAGAAAGCCCCCTTTAAGGAAAAAAAAAAAAAATTGTATGCTAAACTTAAGGAGCTCTGGTAGCGTAGCGGTTTACTCATTGGTCAACAGTTCAAACCCATCAGCCACTCCACAGGGAAAAGATGAAGTTTACAGCCTCAGAAACCTTATATAGGGTCATGGAGAGTCAGAACCGACTTGGTGGCACACAGCAACAACAGTAGCGTGCTACCCAGGAGTCAGAATCTGCTCAAAGGCAACTCAGCCTCATTGTTAGAAACAAAGGGAACATTCATTATCAAAGGAACAAGCCCAAATTCAAACTATTGCCTAACCAAGTATTATGGCACAATCATCAGTTAACCTGTCATTGGCATATGCTGCCTAAAGGTGATCAAATGGGTGGGTTGTTTATAGAGGCCGATCTCTTGGGAATGCGGGTAACTCAAGTTTGTAGGTGAAACCAAAGGTTGGTTTAAGAGAAATTTGGCAATGCCACAAAAGAACAGCTAACCTCGGCAGTGTTTTAAAACATAAGCTGTAGTTTTTGCTCAGAAATAGAGCCCCTGAAATACAGAGTTGGGATTGCAGTAGGGACTATCTATGAAAACTGTGCCCCTGGACTTCACAGGAGTTCCTTCTCCAAGTACATTAAGAAGACAAAAGGCTCAAACAAGTGTTTGGTACAAACTAGCCATTCAAGGCAGCTGTGTTAAGCTGCTCTGTTTACTGGAACAGTGAGGGAAGCAGTGGCCAGAATGAACATTTATACTGCGTGGAGGAGTGTGTGGGATTTTCTGTTGTCCAGGAAAGGACATGGAGAGAAAATAAAAGCAGCTGAGCCTTGTTTCCAGAGTGGATCCTTTCTTTGTTCATTCTATTGCGGGATGAGACTTTAGTCTCGATTTTCTGACTGTGCTCAGCATGAAGAGTAGAGGCAAGCAAGGCAGGACACTGTAGAGGCCAAGCAGGGCTGAAATTGGCTGAGAGACAGTCTGTTTGTTTTATTTTACTTTCCTGTTACTGTACGTGGAAAAGCCCAGTTCTGGCAAACTTCATAGGAGACAAGTGGTGGTTGTTAAGTGCTGTTGCGTTGGTTCCAAACCATAGCGACCCAGTATAGAGTTTCTGAGGAGCGAGTGGTGAGCTTGAACCATTGACCTTGCGGTTCAAACCGACTTTGCAGTCCAGCACATTAACCCACAGCACCACACCAGGACTCTGTAGGAAGTAGTAAGATGCTTTATTTTAACATCGGAGTAGTTATACTCCGAAGCTTTATTCTTAGGGGGTGGGGGAATCACAGCAGTCAATAATTCACCTGTAAAGAGTCCTGATGTGGCGCTGTGGGTTAATGCGCCAGACTGCAAAGCCGTTTGAACTGCAAGGTCGGTGGTTCAAGCTCACCAGCTGCTCCTTGGAAACCCTATACAGGGTCGCTATGGGTCAGCATCGACTCGTTGGCACTTGACAACAACAACATTTATGCAACCAAACCCACCATCACTGAGTCTGTCTTGACTCAGTGACCCTGTGAAAGGTTTCCGAGACTAAATCTTTATAGGAGCCAACAGCCTCATCGTTCTCCTACAAACCTGCTGGTGGATTTGAACCTCTGACCTTGTAGTTAGCAGTCCAGTGCTTATTTGACATAACCACCAGGATCCATTCCTTCTATGGATTAAATGACAGATAAAAACTAATATTTGCATAAGCAGTCTCCATTTGTAGCAGGGGGTAGGTTCAAAAAGAAACCCTGGTAACACTGGTTAAAGCACTTGGCTGTGAACCAAACATTAGAGGTTCAAACCCACCACCAGCTCCATGGAAGAAAAGACCTGGAGATGTGCTTCCGTAAAGATGACAGCCTAGAAAACACTATGGGGCAGCCCTAAGCTGTTGTATGGGGTCACTGAGTCTGAATTAGGTCCTTGACTCAAAACCACATCGTTTAGCAGAGATTCTGTTATTAGGTGCTGTCGAGTTGTTTCTGCTTCATACGGGCCCAATGCACAACAGAATGAAACTGCCCGGCCCTGCACCGTCCTCACAACTATGAGGTTTGAGCCTCTTGCTGCTGCCACTGTGCCAATCCATCTTATTGGGGTCTTCTCGCTGACCCTCCACTTTTTCTAGCATGCTGTCCTTCTCCATGGACTGATCCCTCCTGACAACATATCTAAAGTATCAGAGGTGAACGTTCGCTATCTTGGCCTCTAGGGAATGTTCTGGGTACATTTCCTCCAACACAGATTTGCTTTTTCTTCTAGCTGTCTATGGTACTTTTCCTATTCACCAACACCATAATTCAAGTATATTCATTCTTCTACGGCCTTCCTTAAGGAACTCTGGTAGTGTAGCGGTTACACATTGGGCTGCTAGCCTCAAGGTCTGCAGTTCAAAACTACCAGCCATTACACAGGAGAAAGATGAGGCTTTCTGCTCCCGTACAGATTTACAGCCTCGGAAACGCTATACAGGGTCGCTATGAGTCAGAACCGACTCCATGGCACATCACCAACCAAATGTCTTTCTTAGTCATTGTCCAGAGATGCTGTTCACAGCAATGTAAAAGGGGAATACATTCCAAATATGAGGTGGATGCTCACTCAGTCTTGTGGAGATAATGAGCAAAAATTAGCGTAAGTATTCTAGACAGCCTCAGACCTTTTTGAAGTACACGTGACAATAAAGCTCAAATCCCTTTGCCTGGCAATCAAGAGCCAGCATCAAATTCCTGTCCAACCAACCCTCTTTTCCTGCATTCTTACCTCCAACTAAGCCACCCATACCTGTGGGTCAGTCCAGACTCATGGTGAGCCTACATGTGTCAGAGTAGAACTTCACTCCTTAGGGCCTACTGTGGCTGATTTTTGGGGAATAGAATGCCAGGCTTCTCTTCTGAGGCACCTATAAATGGACTCAAACCTCCAATCTTTAGGGTCACAGCTGAATGTGCTCATCCCCCACGCCTCTTGTTCACTTTGCTCCTCTGGTTTGGTGGATGTGGACACGGGCTTTGTATAATTCGGGACAATCTCCATCTCAACATCCTTAACTTAAGTCACATCTGCAATGACATGGGTCTCTAAGGGATCCTTTTGTAAAGAACACAAGCAGTGATGAAGGGAATGTTTCAGTAGCTTGATTGTGTCCAACAACTGCCTGTTTTTTCTGAAGATGCGCCTCCTCACTGCCACAGTTCCTTAACAGCAAACATGTCATCTGCCCTCCCAGCTCAGCTCTCCCATCTGACTTCCTTTTTCTGCCCACAATCCACATCATTTTCTCCATAACCCTCCTCAGAACGATCTTTTGACCTTCTAGCTCCTTCCCTTCCCACACTGCCCACCCACACTTTGTATTAATCATCAAATCTAGCAAAAGAGGAACTGCTGGTCCTTCACTTCAGTTCACAGAGATGGAGCTGGGCCCAGGGAAGGGCAGTGATTGAGCACAGTACCTTGATTCCATGGCGGGACTGGCAGAGTTCTTCCTGAGAACGATGCTCCTTCAATCCTTGATTCCCATCCTCTTTGGCCCCGTCCTTCTGTCCTCTCACCAAGAGACCGTGGAGCCTCACTGTCCACTTCCGCCCAGTCTCCTCTTTGACCAACCTCACTGACATCCCCTTCCCTGCTACTACTTACGTTGTTGTGGTTGTTAAGTGCTGTCAAGTCGGTTCTGACTCATACTGACCCTGTGTAGGGTTTCCAAGGAGCTGACGGTGGGTTTGAACTGCTGACCTTATTGTGAGCATTCCAGTACTTAGCCACACCAGGATGCCTGTTGTTATTAGCAGTTTTCAAGTTGACTCTCAACTAGTGGCGACCCCATGCACAAGGGAACAAAACGTTGTCCAGCCCTGCCCAGTCCCCATGACACGTCACAGATGAGACCATACTGTGAGCCACAGAGTTTCAGTGACAGATTTTTGGTTGCACATCAACAGGTCCTTCTTTTTAGTATAAGCATCATGGTGGTGCTACTGGTTATGTGCCGTGGAGTCGGTTCCGACCCGTAGCGACCCTGAACAGGGTTTCCAAGGCTGTAAATCTTTATGGGAACAGAAAGTCTCATCTTTCCCCCGCGGGACAGTTGGTAGTTTCGAACTGCTGAGCTTGAGGTTCACAGCCCGATTCGTAACCACTACGCTACCAGAGCTCCTTAGTTGTTGTTAGGTGCCGTCGAGTCAGTTCTGACCCATAGCAGGACCGCCAGGTCCTGCACATCCTCACAACTGCTGTTACATTGGAGTTTAGTGGGTTGCCTCTGTGCCAATCTGTCTCGTTGGGGGTCTCCCTCTTTTTCCAAGCTGAGGGGCTCATCTCCCGGCACTGATCTGGCAATATTCTGGTGCTACCTGACAGTGTTTCATAAGGTGTTCAGTGGTGAATAATTCAGAAATGGTCTGCCTCTCCTTTTTCTGAGTGTCAGTCTGGAAGCTCAGCTGAAACCCATCCACCATGGGCAAACCTGCTGGCATTCGAAATACCAGCGGCATAACTTCCAGTATCACGGCAACACGAAAGCCACCAGCCACAGTGCGACAAACTGACAGACAAGTGGTGGAAACAAGAAATCCACATTCATGGACTGATCAAGGTTTTGGAGATTAGACATCTTTACAGAAGCGGCAGCCTCATCTTTCTCCCCCACAGTGGCTGGGAGATTCGAACTGCTGACTTGGAGGTTAGCAGCCCAATATGTACCACTATGCTACTGAGGCTCTGCATCACAGATGAATGGTGGTCTTCCTTGTGAGGTGCACTGGCCCGAATCGAGCCCAGATCTCTTGCATGGAAGGTGAGAATTCCATCATTAAACCAACAATGCCCCTAACTCTGTGGGAGTGTGTGTGTTTGGGGTGGGGGTGGGGGGGGGTGGGGTGCTGTATTATTACTGCAGAAATAGCTTGAAGTATCTCCTAGAGGCAGAGTCCCAAACATGTAGTGAGCATCAATCCTGTGCTTAGCTGCTGGAGCGGCAAGGATACAAGACAAAGCAGACACAGGGCCTGCCTGCAAAGTCAGTCCTGAGAAAGCACCATTCTCTGCCTTTCCAGCTGCTCTCCTGCTGTCTCCTATGGGAGGAGGGCCTGGAGCATGTGGTCCTGCCCATGCCCATGCCATCTGGTCCCTTCAACATTGTCTCTATGTACTCCGGTCCTCCTGTGAGTCTCTGATGAACCCTTCAGCCCACTGAGCTCCAGTGTAACAGCAATTGTGAGGATGTGCAGGAAGGACCTGGAAGAACGGACTCGACGGCACCCAACAACAACAACTGTGATGCTTAGCAGGGTTCAGTGGCTCTCCCAGGCCTGGGTTGATGGCAGGAGGTGGGCTTCTGTCTCCATCCTCCCTCCACCACACTTGTGCTACCATCTGACTCTGCGTTTTGGCTGTTGCCTGGAAGTGGGCTGTAGCAGTGGCCTGCCCAGTGGGGGCCCCCCTGACTCCAGGGCCCCCAGTTCATTTCTCAAAGCTACCTCTCACTCGCTTGGCCTCTGACAAGACTAGCACTGTCCCGGACACCAGCTCAGGGTTCTGAGAAGCTCCCCGAGGCCCACCTAGATGCAGAACACGAGGGGACTGGGCCTCACAAGGAAGTGCTTCCACAGTGAAAGTATCGGTGGGTAAACAGGGCATGTTCTTTTCTTTTGACCCTGAGGAACCCGACCAGCTGGACTGCACAGATTCCTGACATATTTATAGACATTCTACTTGCTTAATTACCTATTGCTGCATAACAAACTATCCAGAAATGTGTTGTTGTTACTAGGTGCCAATGAGTTGGTTCCTGCTCATAACAACCCTATTTTCAGCAGAACAAAACAGTACCCACTCCTACGCCATCGGCACATCTGTTCCTGTGTTTGAGTTCATTGTTGCAGCTCCTCTGCCAATCTATCTCAAAGAGGGTCTTGCTCTTCTTTGCTGACCCTCTACCAAGCATCATGTCCTTCTGGAACTGGTCCCTCCTAATGGCATGTTCAAATTACCATCCTCACTTCTAAGCAGCATTCTGCCTGACTTCTTCCAACACACATGTTTGTTCTTCTGGCTGTACACGGTAGATCTAATGTTCTCCAATACCGCCATTTGAAGGCAGCAGTTGTTCTTTGTCATCCTTAGTCACTGTCCAGCTTTTGAATGCATATGTTCTTGTTGTTAAGTGCCATCGAGTCGATTCTGACCCATAGCGACCCTGTATGAGTTTTCGAGGAGCAGCTGGCACACTTGAACCGCTGACCTTGCAGTTCAAACAGCTTTGCAGTCTGGCACATTAACCCACAGCGCCATCATACCATGACTTCTGAATGCATGTAAGGTAATTGAAAATTCCATGGTTTGGGTCAGGTATACCTTAGTTCTCAAGTGACATCTTTGCTCTTTAATACTTGAAGGAGATCTTTTGCTGCAGATTTGCCCAATGCAATATGTCATTTGATTTTTTGACTGCTGCTTTCACGGGCGTTGATTGTGGGTCCAAATAAAATGGGAAAATAATTTAATTGTGGAAATATACATACAACATAACATTTGCCATTTCAACCGTTTTCATATGCGCTGGACTGCAAAGTCGGTTTTGAACAGCAAAGTCGGTTTGAATCACAAGGTCAAGCTCACCAAACACTCGGAAACTCTATACAGGGCCTCTATGGGTTGGAACCGACTCGACGGCACTTAACAACAGCAATCCAGCCCCACCAACCACACACCCGCTGTGGGACAACTATGACCACTATCCATTTCCAAATCTTTTTTTTCTCACATCTTTCTTTACCTTCCCCCACCCCCTTTCTTTAGTTTCCCATTTTTTAATTTGTGGGAAAGTTCCCAATGGTTTGTCCTGATGAGCAAATAAGTATGTACTGTCTCCCTTCCAGTATATGGGGGGGAAGGGGGAGAATGTGAAAAAAAACAAAGCAATTTCCTTTTTTCTTTTTTTTTTTAATTGCCTTCCCATCACCCAAGTTAGCATGTGTCTACACTCAGGTGGTGGTGTGTTGTGGAGCCGGTTCCAACTCTTAGCAACCCTACAAAGGGTTTCCAAGGCTGTAAATCTTTATGGGAGCAGAAAGCCTCCTCTTTCTCCCACGGAACGGCTGGTAGTTTGAACTGCTGACCTTGAGATTAACAACCAACTCATAACCACTACATTACCAGAATTCCTCGTCTACACTCTGCCCAGTGAAAAATTCTCTCTTCCCTCCCACCCTTATTATAGAAAACCTTTTCTTGACTTGACATTATCTCATACAATATCTGTCCTTTTGTGACCCACTAATTTCACTCAGCGTAATGTCCTCCAGGTTCTTTCATGTTCATGAGTGGTTTTCAGATTTATCATTCCTCTGCATAATATTGCAGTGTGTGAGTGTACCAAAGTGTGTTCAGCTATTTTTCTGCTCATAGGCATCTAGGCTGTCTCCATCTTCTTGCTATTGTGAAAAAATTCTGCAGTGAACTTGGGTAAGCATATATCTATTCATATCATGGCTCTTATTTCTTGACGAGATATACCAAGTAGAGAGATGGCTGGGTCATGCGGTATTTCTATTTCCAACCTTTTCAGAAAGTGTTTTCCATAGTAGTTGCATCGTTTTATAAACCCACTAGCAGTGTAGGAGGGTCCCATTCTCTCTACACCTTCTCCAGAATTTGGTCTCTGTTCTTTTGAACTTTGTTGTGAATACTGGGATAAGCTGATATCACATTGTTACTTTGATTTGCATCCCTCTCAAGGAAGCAGCAGTCAAGAAATCAAACGACGTATTGCATGGGGCAAATCTGCTGCACAAGACCTTTTGAAAGCGTTGAAGAGCAAAGATGTCAGCTTGAGGACTAAGGTGCACCTGACCCAAGCCATGGTATTTTCAGCAACCTCATACGCATGTGAAAACTGGACAGTAAATAAGGAAGACTGTAGAAGAACTGATGCTTTTGAATTACGGTGTTGGAGGAGAATATTGAAAGTGCCATGGGCTGCCAAAAGAACCCACAGATCTGTGTTGGAAGAAGTGCAGCCAGAGTGCTCCTTGGAGGCCAGGATGGCCAAACTTAGTCTCTCATACTTTGGGCATATTGTCAGGAGGGACCAATCGCTGGAGAAGGACATCATGTTTGGCAAGGTGGAGGGTCAGAGAAAAAGAGGAAGACCCCCAGAGAGATGGACTGGCAAAGTGGCAGCATCAATGGGCTCAAGCGTGGCAACAATAGTGAGGTTGGCCCAGGACCGGGCAGTGTTTCATTCTGTTGTGCATAGGGTCACTATGAGTCGGTACTGACTCGATGGCACCTACAACAACAATGGCTAGTGATCTTGAGCATTTCTTCATACGTTTGCATGCTGCCTCAATATTTTCTTTGGTGAACTCTCTGTTCATGTCCTCTGCCCATTTTTTAATTGGATTATTTGTCTTCCTATTGAGGAGTTGAAGTGATCTATAAATTTTAGACAGTAGTCCTTTATCTGCTGTGTCATTGTAAAAGGTTTTTGTCCCCAGTTTGCAGGTTCTCTTTTTATTGTTTTGGTAAAATCTTTTGATGCATATACATGTATACATTTCAGGAAGTACGACTCATCTATTTTATCTTTTGATGTTAGTGTGTTTTCAGTTGTTGTTTGATAGTGTATTTATGACCCCTAAGTTTGTCCCTATTTTTTCATTGATGATCTTTTTAGTTCTAGCTTTCACATGTAGGTCTTTAATCCACGTTGAGTTCATTTTTATATATGGTGTGAGATATGGGTCTTGTTTCATTCTTCTACAAATGGATTTCCAGTTTTACCAACATTATTTATTGAAGAGACTATCTTTTATCCATTTAATGTAATTTGATCTTTTGTAGATCAACTAAGCATGGTTGGTGGTAGTTGTGTGCCACTGAATGGATTCCAACTTATAGTGACCCTGTATAGGGTTTCCAAGGAGCAGCTGGTGAGCTTGAATTGCTGACCTTGCAGTTCAAACCGACCTTGCAGTCCAGTGCATTAACTTGTAGCATCACACCAGGACTCCATAATGAACACAGGTGGATGGATTTACTTCTGGGTTCTTAATTGTGTTCCATTGATCTACTTGTCTTTTGTCGTACCAGTACCAGGCTGTTTTGTGTAGTTGGTTTTAAGATTGGGAAATTAGAGAGCTCTATTTTGTTCTCCTTTTAGTAATGCTTTGCTTATCCAGGGTCTCTTTCCTTTCCTTAAGAAGTTGGTGATTAGTTTTTCCATTTCTTTAAAGAATGATGTTAGAACCTGGGTTGGGATTTCATTATGCCTGTAGATTCATTTGGGTAGTGTTGAATTTTCACATGTTAAGTCTTCCTTTCCAAAAGCATGGTATATTCTTCCATTTTTGTAGGCCTCTTTGGTTTTTTGTGTGTTGTGTGGTTTTCTTTGTATAGGTCTTTTTTCCCCTTTGGTTAAATTTATTCCTAAGCATCTCATCTTTTGGACAGCTATTACAAATGGGATTATTTTCCTGATTTCCTTTTCAGAGCTCTCTTGATTAGTATAAAGGAATCCAATTGCTTTTTCTATGTTGATCTGGTACCTGCCACTTTGCTAAATCTGTCCATGACTTCCGTCCCATCATTTTCTTGCTGATAAAATGAAAGTCTGAACAACTTCAGTCTTTATATTGTGATGCTGTTTATTGGTTCAGTTGTGGGGATTCATATTGAAGGCTGTTTTCTTTGATCTTTCAGAAAGCAAGGTTGTGTCATTGCGTGTTGTGGGTAGTGAGTGAGTCTTCCTTCAATCTTGATGCCACGTTCTTCTTCATCTAATCCATTTTCTCAGATTATTTGCTCAGCATACAGATTGACTAAGTGTGGTGAAACAATACAACCCTGGTGCACACCTTTCCTGATTTTAAAGGGCACAGGATCCCCCATGTTCTGTTTGAATGACTGCCTCTTGGTGTATGTGTGCTCCGCATGAGCACAATTAAGCATTCTGGAATACCCATTCTTTGCAATGTTATCCATAGTTTGTTGTGATCTACACAGTTGAATGCCTTTGCATAGTCAGTAAAACACAAGCAGACATCATTCTGGTATTCTTTGCTCTCAGCCAAGATCCATCTGACATCAGCAATGATATCCCTCGTTTCTGGTAGCTCCCTGTTGGTGTTCTGCTACAATCGTCTTTGAATTATCTTCAGCAAAATTTTACTTGTGTGTGCTATCAGTGATCTTGTTGGATGATTGCTACATTCTGTCGGATCACCTTTCTTTGGAATTGGCACAAATATGGATCTCTTAAGTAAATTGACCAGGTAGCTGTCGTCCAAATTTCTTGGCATAGTTGAGTGAAGACTTCCAGCATTGGTTGAAACAACTCAGCTGGTATTCCGTTAATTCCTGGAGGCTTGTTTTCCACCAATGCCGTCAGCTTCTCTGGATGGCATTTAAACTAGAAAACATGAGATACCTGAATTCCTCCCATAGGTCACTTCCACCTAGTCTGCCACTACATTACCTGCAGAGCTCTGATTCATTCTCAGATCTTTGACTTACACCCGAGAGTCAGGTAAACTGTGGCAGCTTACTGTGAAGGCTTTTTACTCTTGATGTATTAAAACCACGTCCTGACGGAATGAGATTAAACT
Source organism: Chrysochloris asiatica (assembly GCF_000296735.1). NCBI lineage: Eukaryota > Metazoa > Chordata > Mammalia > Afrosoricida > Chrysochloridae > Chrysochloris > Chrysochloris asiatica. Next base: position 39,186,312 of record NW_006408525.1, read on the forward strand.
CCTCCTCCTCTCCCAAGGAGCCCTTTCAATGTTTGAAAATTATATTGACAAGAAGTTTCAATGACTCTTGGGTTTTTTGTTTTTTTTTTTTTTGGTTTACTTTTGTTTACTTTATCAAACCTGCTTTTTCTAGCTTTATGGCCTTTGCTTCTTTATGTCCTCTGTGCTCCATCTGAGACATGCAGTTGTGCAAATAGTTAGCACACTCAGCTATTTACCAAAAGATTGGTAATTTGAGTCCATTGGGAGCTCTGGTAGCGTAGTGGTTACAAGTTAGGCTGCTAATCTCACCATCAGCAGTTCGAAACTACAGTTTGGTGGGAGAAAGATGAGGCTTTCTGCTGCTTTAAAGATTCACAGCCTCGGAAACCCTATACCGGGTTGCTGTGAGTTGATACCAACTCCATGGCTCATAACCACCACCACTAGCGGTACCTCAGACGAAATGCCTGGAGATCTAGTTCTGAACAATCAGCCACTGAAAACCATCTGGGGTCCCTACAGAAATAACTGCCTCCTTTGTTACAAGACCATTATGGTATCTCGCTACCATGACAAAACATTATGATCAAAGATTCCACAGAAGAATCCTGGTCAAAGGGGGAAATATAAAATAGAATTTCAAATTCTCATGGAATCCAGATATTCTGGAACCAAAGAGTCCAGATGAACTAGAAACAATAGTTCTGAGATAATCTTTAGACTTAAAACAAAAACTATCCCCTGATGTATCTTAAAGCTAAAGTGTAGTTGAACTTGACTAGCAAATAAAAGCTCTGCCTTGAGCACTGGAATCTTTTAAGATGTCTATGATATCAAACTGCCAGCAACAACTCAAAGGATTAGACAGGACACCTAGGGGACAGTTTGTGTCTGTTAGTGGGGGAGGGCCAGCTTGGGAAAAGAAGCTGAAAATGGCGGCACATCTCAGAGAACAATCAATGTCACTCACTGAGGTGTACTTACAGATGGAAGCTGCTGAGTGAGTGTCTCCTCTGGTATGTCCATTCTCAGCAACGACAACAAAATAAAATAATTTAAAAGAAAAAACTACCTGCACATCCCAAGTAATCCAATAAAGTGTTATTAATAAAATAATCATTAGCAACAACACCCGACAAAGCAGAGTTCTACTCCGACATGCTTGACTTCTCCATGAGTTGGAATCATTACGCTCTGACCAGACAAAACCACCAAACGTGGTTCCAACTTGCCTTCTTTGTTGTTGTTGTGAAGTGCTGTCGAGTCGGTTCCAACCCATAGAGACCCTGTATAGGGTTTTCAAGGGGTGGATGGTGAGCTTGAACCACCAACCTTGCAGTTCAAATAGCTTTGCAGTCTGGTGCATTAGCCCACAGCACCACACCAGGACTCCTCTTTATATGTGTTCAAATCATTCTCACTGGCACGTGTTGTTGTTAAGTTCTGTCAAATCAGTTATGACTCATAGCGACTTCGTCTAGGGTTTCCAAAGAGCAGCTGGTGGGGTTGAACTGCTGACACTGTGGTTGGCAGTCCAGTGCCACACCAGGACTCCCTTTGTGCATATGTTGTTGTTGTTAAGTGCTGTTAGGTTCCGACTCATAGCAACCCTATATAGGGTTTCCGAGGAGTGGATGGTGAGTTTGAACCACCGACCTTGTGGTTCAAACCTTGCGGTCCAATGCTTCTCCTCCAGGGCCACACCAGGACTCCAACTTTTCACCTTCCAGAATCGAGTATAGATTACATGAGTGACGGTGAGGTCATCATTATCTTCAATCATTTCTTGTTGCTAAGTGCTGCTGAGTTGGTTCGGACTCATAACAACCCTGTGTAGGGTTTCCGAGGAGCGGCTGGTGGGTTTGAACCATTGACCTTGCGGTTCAAACCAAGCTGTGGTCCAGTGCTTTACCTAGCAGCATCACACCAGGACTCCAATCATTTGGACGTACGGAAGTCAGATGGGGTTGCCAGCGTTAATAAATGAAAACATAAGATGCCCAGGTAATTAGAATTTTAGATGAGCAACACATAATTTTTTTAGCATAAGCCTGTCCCAGGCAATACTGGGAACCTGCTTATACTGAAAAATATTCGTTACTTATCTGAAATTCAGATTTAACTGGGCATCCTGTGTTTTACCTGGCAATTCTACTTGGAATGTTAAACCATTAAAGTAACACGTAGTGAATTAGAACACATATATGCAAAGTCATCGTAAAAAGCCAGAGTAGGCCCCTCAGATGGGCCTGATTGTAAATGAAATACTTGAGAAGTATTTACAAAAACACTTGTAACCTCCTCTTGTACCATATCTTAAGAATGTGCCAACCAGAATGGGTTTGGTCAGCGATACAAAATAGAAGGCAAAGAGCCAAATGCTGGCCTTTGTCTCCACCATTGTCCCAAAAACCCATCTCCTGGGTCTGAGACGGACACAGCCATTCTTGTTGTTGTTAGGTGCCATCAGATCAGTTCCTACTCACAGCGACCCTACACACAACAGAATGAGACACACTGCCTGACCCTGTGCCTTCCTCACAAGTGTAATGCTTGAGCCCACTGTTGCTGCTACGGTGTTAGTCCACTCACTGTGGGTTTTCCTCTTTTTCATTGACCCTCTAACGAGTATGATGTTCTTTTACAGGGACAGGTCCTTCCTAACAAGTTCAAAGTCCGTGAGTTGAAGTCTCTCCATCCTTACTTCTAAGGAGCATTCTGGCCGTGCTTCTTCTAAGATAGACTTGTTTGTTCTTCTGACAACAGTCCACAGCAGCTAGACGTATCTTCATCCCCAAGTTCACCGTGCCGACTTGTACAGGTCGGCTTCTCTTGCCCCTGGGAGTGAACTTTCTCATCTTCCTGCGTTTTATATATATAGTCAGTTCTCTGGACATGATAATTAAACTCAATGGTGCATTTCTCAACCATTCTCTGCACGAGCTTCAAGGCTATGAAAGTGATCCATTCTTGCTACGCTGGATCTCTCTTGGTGTAACGTCCGTAATGACGTTTTCTCTTGTTCACAGCACACTTTCTGGGTTTCCACGGCTGCACACGGCACAATCCACGCTTTAAGGTGCAAGAGCATAGTAATAGTAAGTAGCATGTTTTGAGCCCCTGGGTGGTGGCAGGTAGTTAATGCTCTTGCTGTCAATTGAAAGGTTGGAGGTTTGAGTCCACCTAGAGGTGCCTCCATTGAAAAGCCTGGCATTCTGCAATCTACTTCTGAAAATTCAGTCACTGAAAACCCCTGTGGAGCACAATTCTACTCTGACACAGGTGGGGTCACGAAGAGTCAGAATCCATTTCATGGCAACTGGTGTTTTGTTTGTTTGTTTTGACATTTGTTGAGCATTTAATTTATTCTTGGAGCACTGGTGGGCCTGTAGGATAAGCACTAGACTGCTAACCACAGATCGGTGGTTCAAACCCTTCGGCTTCTCCTTGGGAGATAGATGAGACTTTCTGCTCCTGTAAAGAGTTACAGCCTGAGAAACCCCTACGCAGGGTAGCTGTGAATCGGAACTGACTTGATGGCACACAACAACAATAGGAATTTAAAACAACCTTCGGCCCCAGTTTTCTATAAAGAAATAGACTTCATACATTGAGTCCCTAAGGCCACACAGTCAGTAAAAGGCACAGCTGAGATGCAAAGTCTCTGCGTCCTGAAGCCAGGCCCCAGAATCCTGCAAGAAGAGCTTCAGTGTTAACAAATAACCATAGCAATTCAGAAAGCAAACCCCAGAAGATTCCAGATGAGAGCCAAATATTAAGGAGGAAGAAAGAAATGTCATTACCAAGCTCACACCCATGTTTGTGTTACATGAGAGGAAGAACTTATTTGAATTACCACAGAATTTTTTTTCCCCCCGCCTACCAAGCATAGCGGTTACGACTTGGGCTGCGAACCTTAAGGCCAGCAGTTTGAAACTACCAGCCACTCCGCGGGAGAAATTGCTCCCGTAAAGATTTACAGCCTTGGAAACCCTGTACAGGGTCTCTATGGGTCAGAACCGACTCAACGGCACTTAACAACAACAACAACCAAGCTGGACCCTGAATCAACAGAGCTGTGTGTAAAATGAGGAGAACTCACTAGGGACAAATGCCAGAGAAGGTGCTGCAAGAAGCAGCAGGCAGGAGACTGACAAGTTACTGTTGGCACCTGCCGTTTCAGAAAGGAGTCCTAATGCCCCATGGGTAAAGCCCTTGGCTGGTAACTGTAAGGTTGGCAGTTCTAGCCCCACCAGCCACTCTATGGAAGAAAGATGTAGCAGTCAGCTTCTATAAAGATTGTTGTTGTTGTTGTTGTTAAGTGCCTTGGAGTCAGTTCCGACTATAGCAACCCTGTTGTTGTTGTTAGGTGCCATCGAGTCGGCACCGACTCATAGC
>NW_006408525.1:39191865-39192978 GCF_000296735.1 Chrysochloris asiatica
TAATTTATATTTATTTATTTGATGTTGTTGCTAAGTGCCATAGAGTCAGTTCCGACTCATAGCAACCCTGTATGGAGTTTCCAAGGAGTTGGTGGCTGGTGGGTTTGCCCCGCAGGCATTTCATCTCAAACTGACTTTGCGGTCGAGTGCACCACACCAGGACTCCATAATATATGTAAAAACTCCAAGTCATTCATGGGAGAGTCCCCAGTCTAGAGAGCTAAGCCACCGCCAGTGACTCATGCCAACCGATTCTCTTGTCAGAGTTCCATAATTACAGTTCATGACTGACATGGCCAGTCACAAGGATGTGTCACAAGGATCTGTCTTGAGCACTGGCTTCCTCGCAAAGACAGCCAGTTAGAATGTCACAGCTTTGTGTTTTCCCCCTGTGGTTGTCACTGTGGGTGCTGCCTGCTGATCCTCAACAGTTTGCTGGAAGGAGCTGTTTCCTGTGTTATTTAATCTTCTGCAGAACCCTGTAAGGGGTAGCCTCAAAGAAACTTAATACACCTTCACACCAAAATAAAAAAGAGGAAAATCAGAAATATTTGGTAAACATTAAAAAAACAGCAATGAAGGAAATGGAAACAAAATCCCCAAGCAAAAGGAACTCATTGCAGAAATTTACATGGAACAAAGAAACTAGGAACACCACACACACACACACACACACACACACACACAACATACAGCAAAACAACAGCAACCAATTCATACCTATCAGTAATTACATTGAAAGTAAATGGATTAAATGCACCTAGTCAAGAGACAGAGAGTAGCAGAATGGATCTGAACTTTAGTACATACACACAATGGAATGGTACCCAACATTGAAGAAAACGACCAATCTACAAAACACCTCATAACATGGATAAACCTGGAGGACGTTATGCTGAGTGAAACTGTTACTGTTAAGTGCTGTCGAATTGCTTCCAACTCATAGCAACCCTAAGTAGTATTTCCATTCGGTTAGTAGTTCAGTGCTTATTCTACATTGTCACACCAGTGAAATTAGTCAATCACAAGAAGGCAAAGATTGTATGAGACCATGGTTGTCAAAAGTTAAGAAACGGTTTTCTTGCTGAAAGAAACATTCTATGATGGTTACCA
>NW_006408525.1:39193911-39197960 GCF_000296735.1 Chrysochloris asiatica
TGGCACAGGAAAGAATAAAGTAGTGGAAGACACAGGGAAGAATGCAAGAATTAAAGTGAATAGAGGTAAATACTGCTAACTGATGGTACATGAAAGATATTGCAATCATTGTAAAGATTTGATTCACAATAAAAAAAGTTTAAAAAAACAACAACACAAAATGAACCCCTGTAAGGCAAAAGTTCTTATTGTCCACATTTTGTAGATAAAAGACACTGAGTCAGAGAGGTCAAATTTCTTGTCCAAGATGGCGCTGTGGAGAAAATAGTGATGCCTGAACTTGAACCAAAGTCCATTTTATGTTTCCCCCACTGTGGTGTTCAGTCCTGAGTTTCTGGAATACTATGAAATAGGTCGGTCTGACCTTCACAATCTCCATGGAGCCTCCACCCAGTGACTAGCCCATGCCTCATCTCCTGAGGACCCCCTGTAAGATGCCTGCTGACTGACAGGCCACAGAGCAGCTGAGAGAACAGTGATCCAGAAACACGAGGAGAGCTTCCCAGAGGTGTCAGATACCAGGTGAGATAGATTCTGGCAAATGGACCATGTTCTGGTGAGACTTCATGCCTTTGGTACATGCTGTCCCTTCTGCCTGGACCGTCCTGCCTGCTTTCTGGATTGGTGAATATCAGCTCCTTCAAGACACAGCCCGGAAAAGATTATTATTGTTTAAAATATAAGAAGAGTCTTTATAAAAACAAAACACAAGCCAAAACACTTTTTAAAAGGAAGAGCCAACATTCCCCCACACTCCAGAGCTCACTATGTAGCATTAATTTAGGAGACAGTGGAGTCCTGGTGTGGTGTTGTAGGATAAGCACTCGACCGTAAGGTTGGTTTGAACAACAAGGTCAGTGGTTCAAACTCACCAGCCACTCCGTGGAACTGACTCGACGGCACTTAACAACAACAACAACAACAATAATCCTAACGGGTATATGTTTTGTAATCCTTGTTTTCACTTACTATAAGCACTTGGCTACTAACTAAAAAGGTCAGCAGTTCGAAACTATCAGCTGCTTCATGGGTGAAAAGACCCAGGCATTCTGTTCCCATAAAGATTTTGTGCTCCTTAGGAAACCCTCTGGGACAGTTGGACTCCGTTCTGTAGGATTGGAATCAACTTGCTGGCACATAACAACAACATTGTGACAAACATTCTTATGGAATTCCTGGGCGATGCTAATGGTTAAACATACACAGCTGGTAATAAAGGCTGGGAGTTTTAAGTTCACCCAGAGGTATCCTGGAAGAGAATTCTCATTCCCAGGGTATCAGAGGTGACTGATTTTCGCTAAGGCAGACTCTAAAAATCCCATGTGCTACTCTGACACACATGGTGGCATCGCCGTGAGTCAGAACTGATTCAGCAGCAATTGGCTTCTGGTTTAGACATACTTATATATCGGTCCTGGTGTGGTGCTGTGGGTTAATGCGCTGGACTGCAAGGTTGGTTTGAACTGCAAGGTAGGCAGTTTAAACTCATCAGCCAGCTGCTCCTCCGAAATCCTATACAGGGCTGCTATGGGCCGGAACCAATTCAAACAGTGATTAACAACAACTTATATCAGTAAATAGAGTCCTGGTATGGTGCTGTGGGTTAATGCGCCAGACTGCAAAATCACTTGCACTGCAAGGTTAGCGGTTCAAGCTCACAAGCTGCTCCTTGGAAACCCTACACAGGGTTGCTATGGGTCAGAACCGACTCGATGGTACTTAACAGCAACAACAACATATCAGTAACAGTATGCCATGAGTTAAGCATTGGGCTACTAAACGAAAAGTTAGGGGTTTGAACCCATCGGTCACTCCATGGGAGAAAGATGAGTCAGTCTGGATCAATTGGTACCCTCAGAGCCCCTCTGCAGCAGTTCTGCTCTGTCCTAGAGGGTCTCTATGAGTCAAACTTGACTTGATTGCAGTGGGTATTTGGTTAGGAGTTCTGGTGTGGTGCTGTAAGATCAGTAAGATAAGCACTGGACTGCTAACCGCATGTTCTGCTCCTCAGAAACCCTATAGAGGGTTGCTGTGTGTCAGGACTGATTTGATGGCACTTAATGTTGTCAGGAGAGACCAGTCGCTGGAGAAGGACATCATGTTTGGTAAGGTGGAGGGTCAGAGAAAAAGAGGGAGACCCCCAATGAGATGGATTGGCCAGGTGGCAGCATCGATGGACTCAAGCGTGGCAATGGTATGAGGTTGGCCCAGGATTGGGCAGTGTTTTGTTCTGCTGTGCATAAGGTCACTATGGGTCAGTACCGACTTGACAGCACCTAACAACAACAAAACAACATATATTTATATAACATTGTTTTCAAATTGAGTATTAAAATATATATATAACAAATAAATCCACATTGCTGGGAGTGCAGTGACTCCATAGGATAAGCGCAGGACTGCAAACCACAAGGTTGGCAGTTTGAGCCCACTGACTGCTCCGTGGGAGAAAGATGAGGTTTTTCCTGCAAAGATTTAAGAAGCCTCAGAAACCCTATACAGAATCGCTGTGAGTCATAATAGACTTGAAGATAACAACAACAACAACAAATTCTCATTGTGGAAAAAGTAACTGGTACTGAAAAATATAAAGAAAAAGTAAATTGCACAGAAAGCGCTCCTTCTAGAGAGAATCATTATTAATGTTTTTGTAAACATCCTTCTTCAATATTGTTAAGTGCTGCCAAGTCAGTTCTGACTCACAGCGACTCTGTATAAGGCTTCTAAGGAGTGGCTGGTGGGTTCGGACCACCAACCTTGAGGTTAGCAGTGCAGTACTTATTCTAAAGCACCCCACCAGGACTCCTTGTTTTTATTTGTTGTTGTTAAGTGTCGTTGAGTTGGTTTTGACCCATAGCGACGCTGTATAGGATTTCTGAGGAGCAGAGACCAGAGCTTCTGGTGAGCTTGAACTGCTGACCTCGCACTTCAAACGACTTTGCAGTCCAGTGCATTAACTCATAGCGCCACACCCTAAATAGGCTCAAATTGTCTATACTGTTTTGAAACCTAATTTTAAAAAAATCAGCAAGCTCTTGGGGCTATCCTTCCACATAAATAGATAAACCATGAATTTAGTATTATTAACAAATGCATCATGTTTCATTGTGAGATTAGAACTTTGTTTAGCTGACTGAGATGTTAGTGACAGGCGTTGATTTTCAGGTTTTCCGTGGATATAAACTACTGTGATGAACATTATATGGAAAGTATTACTTTTGGAATATGAATGAAGTAGACTGGACAATCAGAATGTACTATTTTGGAGGTCCCACATGATCATAATACTGCAAAACCCCTCCACCCCAAAAAAACCCACAAAACAAAAACACCACAAATAAAAGGTGTCAAAGTTCAGCCCAGTTGACACAGGCTATTGTGGGCAGAGGATCCAGGGCTGATGGTGCTCTTTGGTTCATTCTTCCGTCTTTCATTACGTTGACTCCAGTTGGCCCATTCTTTGCTGTTTCCACCATACCATACTTGTCTCCGTCAATGACACCTTGTGTCATCAGTGGTCATGTTCTTTCCCTCAAAGCGCTGTCTGTCCCTCTGGGTCTCTAAGGGGCCTGTCTTTCCCTAAGTCAGCACCATTTGGGACCCACAGATGTCCAGAGGGTGGTGGTGGACCGATGAATGGTTCTTGGTCCAGGCCCTCAGATGGTACCAGCATTTAACACAGCCTCATTGTCATCCCTGTGTTGGCTGCTTGTGGGGAAGAAGTTCTGGGGTGGGAGGGTTACAGGGACAACAAGGCCTTTTCTACCTCAGGCATCCATGACTCTGAGACCAAAAGAACCCGGGGGGTAACCACCACTACCAACTGCTCTAAAGGGGATCGTATTAGAGGGAGAAAATGTGGAACAAAAGTCAAAATTATTTAATTAAAAACCAAAACAAAAAACAGACCAGATCTACTGGTCAGAAAGAGACTGCAGGGACCTGCGACTAAGGCCCTCAACCACCCTTCAGGTCTGGAAAGGAACACACCCTCATGGCTCAATCTTCAGCCAAGCAGTACAGGTTTATAGGGAGGACAACACTAATAA
>NW_006408525.1:39198666-39212186 GCF_000296735.1 Chrysochloris asiatica
AACCAGGCCAGCAGACTGCCACTCTGTGTTTAGTGCTGAGACACTTCCTCTTTTCTTTTAGTGTTTATCCAGGTTTGTCCCTCCTGTTGGAGACTGAAAAAGGGAAATGTGAATGATAATTCAGATCTAGCTCCAGCTCAGGGGACCATGGGGGCTGGGCAAACCACCCCAGAAATCACATCCCTGCCCCTTGGTGAGACACCACTTGCCATGTGGGACCCTGTGCTAACTTCCCTGCTATCACTTTAGTATCATTTTCCTAAATGCACCCCTAACTCTTATTTTTCAGCGAGGATCATTCTTAAAGTCAAAAGTAAGTTGTGTTGATGCAATGGTTAAAGTGCTCGACTTCTAACCGAAAGTTTGGCTGTTCGAATCTGTAACATAGAGATGAAGCTCAAAGACCACAGTCTTTGGTTTAGGTTGTATTTCAAAGTAAAGAAAACAAAAATCCTCACCAGTGGACCAATAAATAACATCTATATACATGGAGAAAAGATTGACGTTGTCAAAGACTTCATTTTACTTAAATCAGCCATCAACGCTCATGGAAACAGCAGTCAAGAAATCAAATTGCAGTTGGGAAATCTGCTACACAAGACCTCTTTAAAGTGTTGAAGAGCAAAGATGTCAGTTTGAGGACTAAGGTGCGCCTGACCCAAGCCATGGTATTTCAGTAGCCTCATATACATGTGAAAGTTAGACAGTGAATAAGGAAGACCATAGAAGAATTGATGTATTTGTGTTATGGAATTCAAGGAAAATATGTAAAGTACCATGGCTGTCAAAAGAACAAACCAATTTGTGTTGAAAGAGGTACAGCCACAGTGCTCCTTGGAAGCCAGGATGGCCAGATTTCGTCTCTCATATTATCAAGAGGGACCAGTCCCTGGAGAAGGCCATTATGTTTGGTAAATTATAAAAAAAGACCAGGTTTACTGGTCAGAAAGAGACTGGAGGAACCCAAGATTATGGACCTTGGCTGCCCTCCAGATCTGGAAGTGAACTTATTCTCGTGGCTCAATTTCCACATTCAAAGAGGTGGATCTATGGGGTGGGGGGTGGGAGACACACACCACCAGTGAGGTATGCTCACAGTGGAATGGTCTACTCTTCAGGATATCGGGGGGGGGGGGGGAGCAGCATTTACCTGAGGACAAAGTTCAGAAGGGCTGGACATGGGGTTAAAGGCAGACAAGCATCCTAAGGAGGAAATGGAGTAACTGATGTTACATGGATGGGAGTGAAATCATTGAGATGACATGAAGTGTATAATGTGTTGGATGTAAAACTGGTGATCTGCTCTGTAAACCTTCACTCAATTCACAATAAAAAGTTGAAAGGAAAATAAAACCATTTAAAATTGCAGAAGGGTTAGGAAAGGAGAAATGGGAACAGGAGACACAGGGAGGAAGTGGGTAAGTGACGTTATAGTGAGGGAATTGCAATGAATTATATGAAACGAAATGTGTATGAGGTGTTGAATGTAATTCTGGCAATCTGCTCTGTAAACCTTCACCCAACTCATAATGGTGGTGATGGCAGCAAGGGTGGCAGTGTGTGCTTTGGAGTTGGATTCATTTTAGTGACCTTGTAGAGGGTTTCCAGGCTGCACAGCCTTATGGGGGCAGAAAGTCTCCGCTTTCTCCCAAGTAGCGACAAGTAGAGTTGAATTGCTGACCTTTTGGTTAGACCCAACAGTAATGAGGATAGAGTTTCTATTCATTATGTGTGTGTATTAGTGTAGTGGTTACGAATTGGGCTGTGAATCTCAAGGTCAACAGTTAGAAACTACCAGCTGTTCTGTGGGAGAAAGATGAAGCTTTCTGTTCCCATAAAGATTTACAGCCTTGGAAATCCTGTATAGTAGGGTCGCTATGAATTGGCACCGACTCCATGGCACATAACAACAACAATGTGTGTGTATATATGTATAGCTCTCTCTATGTGTATATATATCTCTATATGTGTGTATATATATATATATGTGTGTGTGTGTATATATACACATCTATGTATGTATATATACGTGTGTGCATATATAAATAACATATATATGTAAGTATATATATAGCGAGAGAGAGACAGCTCTGGTAGCATAGTGTTACGAATCGGGCTGCAAACCGCAAGGTCAGCAGTTCAACACTACCAGCTGTTCCACTGGAGAAAGATGAGGCTTTCTGCTCCCGTAAAGATTTACAGCCTCGGAAACCCTGTACAGGGTCACTATGAGTCAGAACCGACTCCACGGTACTTAACAACAACAACAGTTGGTTCCTACTCCTAGACACACCCTGTATAGGGTTTTCAAGGATCAGTGGTGGGTTTGATCTGCTGACCTTGTGACTAGCAGTTCCAATGTTGATCCTACAGTGCTACACCAGGAGTCCAGTGATTATATTGTTGTTAAGTGCCATTGAGTCGGTTCCAACTCATAGCAACCTTGTATAGGGTTTCCAAGGATTGACTGGTGAGCTTGAACCACCAACCTTGCAGTTCAAACTGACCTTGCTGTCCAGTACATTAAGCCGCAGTGCCACACCAGGACTCTCTATATATATTGCTAGTAGCTACATAGCTAGAAAGATATTATATATATATATGTGTGTGTGTATGTATATATATAGAGAGAGAGAGAAAGAGAGAGACAGACAGACAGACAGACAGAGACAGACAGAGAGACAGAGACAGAGAAAGAGAGATGATGATAGATAGATAGATGATAGATGATAGATAGATAGATAGACAGACAGACAGACAGACAGACACACACACACACACACACACACACACACAGAGCTCTGGTAGCATAGTAGTTACCAGTTGGGCTGCTAATCTCATGGTCAGCGACTAAATGGCACTTAACAACAAAAATGTATCTATATAATCAGATTATGATTTACTTTTGGCAACTGCCTGCGATATAGAAAATAACTTGCCTGACAAGATATCAAAGAACTGCAAAAGAAACCATAGCACCCAGGGCCTTGGTGGCTGCTTGGCAATGCTGAGCATGATTGATGATAACCATCTGTTTGATCCGGTAAGTTGAAGTAGAATTGTAACATTTTGTTTGTTCCCGGAAACAGTAACAGAAGTCACAAATCATAAATAATAAAAGATAGAAAAATCCTCTTTTAACCTAATGGACTAAGAGATTTCTTGCTTTTTCATTTTTGCTAATGGCCATTCTCCTGAGACGTTGCCAGAGCTGGCCTGTTAGAGGTTTGCATGGAGGGTAGGGTCCAGGAGACTATGACTTGGTTTCCAATGCAGAATGGGGCTGGCTTCTCAGACTAGCTGGCACAGTGCTCTTCCACCCCTCAGGCCCCTGAGCAGGGTGTTTGGGGGTAGGGTTGTAGGTAATGCTGGGGTGGGGGGAAAGAGTGGGTGCCGGCTCCTTTGCATGTTGTCCTAATTCTGGGCATATTCTAAATAGAACTTTCATTTCTGTCTTGCCATCTCCCTTTTTGGGGTCCTGATGTGGTGCTGTAGGATAAGCGCTGGTCTGCCCACTGAAAGGTCGGTGGTTCAAACACACCAGCCCTTCCTTGAAAACCCTATATAGGGTCAATATAATCAGAACTGACTGAACGGCACTTAACGACAACCACCACCTCCCTTTGGGCATACAGATTCCAATGCCCCATGTCCTTTGGGTCACAGCACCCTCCCGGAACCTGTCTGACCTCCTCTAGGCAGCTCTCCTGCCAAGGAACTCGAGGGCCCAAGTGTGCAGCTTTAGAATCTGCACATTCCTGAGCAGGACCCATAGACTCCTTCCTGCACTCTGCTCCTAGAACACTGGCAGCCTTGTTGTTGTTATTAAGTACCATGGAGTCGGTTCCGACTCATAGTGACCCGGCACAGGTTTTCTGAGACTATAAATCTTTATGGGAGCAGAACGTCTCATCTTTCTCCTGCGGAATCGCTGGTAGTTTCGAACTGCCAAACTTGAGTTTAACAGCCCGATTCGTAACCACTACGCTACCAGAGCTCCTTACTGGCAGCCTTACCAGAATCCATTTCCTTAAAAGAAAGAAAGGCCATGGTCACAGAGAAGAAACTTCCAGGTTACAAATTTTCTGAAAGCCTGAAGTTAGTTTAAGAAAACCTGGTTCTTCTTAAGCATCAAAGAGTACTCTCAATTTGCAACTCTGAGAAGATGCACAACATGGACACCGTGTTGTTGCAGAATGGATTCAGGCAATGATGGGAATGGGTCCTGTGGTCAGAAAGTGAATTTGGGGATTTCGGATCTAGGAGGAGAGCAAATGAGATGAGAAAAGGAGTCTGAAGTGATCACTGAAGCTGGAAAGATTGAACACTCTACCATTATAGTTCTGGCTGTAGGATCAGCACTGAACCACAAAGTTAGCAATTCAAACCCACCAGCTGCTTTTCGCAAACCCTATACCGGGGTCACTATGAGTCAGAAGAGTGTGATGGCTCTGTAGGATAAGCACTGGATTCCAAACCACAAGGTGGGCAGAGTGAGCCCACCAGCCAATCCACGGGAAAAGATGAGACATTTACAGCCTCAGAACCCTCATGCACGGTTGCTATGAGTTGAAACCACATCGACAACACTTAACAAGAAGGAGGGTCAACCTGATGTAAAACAATGGCTGAAATCTTCAAGAAAGTGTGTCCATGCATCTGTGCTGGAGCTGGGGAAGGAGTTAACCAAACACACCAGACCCAATGCCATCAAGTCGGAATCTGACTCAGAGCAAGCAGAAAGTTTCATTTTTCAGAAGGGTTAGGAAAGGAGGGTGGTGGGTTTGAACTGCCAGCCCTGTGGCTAGCAGTCCAATGCTTGCCCTACGGCGCCGTTGGGATGATAGGATATCAGAGTATGGTAAAATGACCTGGACTTGCAACGGAGAGGTTGCTTTGTAAGTGGCAGGACAATAGCTTTTTGGAAATGGAAAAATGGGCTTCAGTGAATTCTGGAGGAACGAACGGTTGGAAAGGCTGAATTGGTATTCAAGGAGCTAAGCTGGTCACGCTAAGGTGAGGTCTTGACAAAGAAACCAGTGAAAAAGGTGGTGGTCTGAGGAAAAGGAGCTCATCATCATAGTCTCCCCAAGGTTCCTCTGTAGAAAGCTGCTAGGAAAAGGGGTGGGAGCATGGACAAATCAGGGAAGAATGGCCTCAGTTGGACAGAGATGAGCACTTGGTGGTGGTGGTGGCCTGCTGATCAGGTTGTCGTCCTCGTATTAGTGAAGGAACTTGGAGTTGGTTCCGACTCATTGCGACCCTGCGCAGCGTTTCCAAGGCTGTAAATCTTTATGGGAGCAGAAAGTCTTATCTTTCTTCTGCAGAATAGCTGGTAGTTTTGAACTGCTGACGGTAAGGTTCCCAGCCTGATTCCTAACCACTTTTTTGTTATTCTTAAGTGCCATTGAGTCTATCCCAACCCACAGCGACCCTGTATAGGGTTTCCAAGGAGCAGCTGGTGAACATGAACCACCAACCTTGCAGTTCAAACGACTTTGCAGTCTGACACATTAGCCCACAGCGCCACACCCCTACACTATTGTTGTTGTTGTTATGTGCTGTGGAGTCAGTTCCGACTCATAGTGACTCTGTACAGGGTTTCCGGGAGCAGAACGCCTCATCTTTCTCCCGCGGAACAGCTGGTAGTTTTGAACTGCTAACCTTGAGGTTTGCACTACGCTACCAGAGCTACTATAGTTAGCTGTAGTTGGACATGGTGTGGCGCTGTGGGTTAATGCGGTTCAAGCTCACCAGCCGGCTCCTTGGAACCCTTATTTAGGGTCGCTATGAGTCAGAACCAACTAGACGGCATTTTCCATGAGCACTGTGTAAAGTGTGATGGGTGCTGGGAGGCTTGAGGGGTGGATCAGGGAGTCCTGCACATTGTAACACTCAACTCCCTAGAAGGCCTTAGGGACCAGAAGCCCTATTGTCCCGTCCCAGAAGAGAGCTGCCAGGCCCACAGGGTTTAAAAGGCCACCAGGCGCCTTTCCCCTTGCCAACCTCTGTGTGTGACCCGGGACCCGCTCCCAGGGTGGAAGTGAGAGAACCTGTCACATCAGCCTCAGTGGCTGCACCTGCGTGCGCCGCCTGGTCTCCCTATGACTGCAGGGGAAGTCCCGAGGCTGACGCCACCCGGTGGCGCGCACCACGGCGGTGCGTCACCCTGCGACGACCGCAGGCTTTTTTTTGGCGCCGGCGGGTTAAGTCAGTCACGCGGAACGAGCGTGCGTCTAGAGCTCGCGGCCCGCAGCGCACGTTCACACACACGCAAACCCGGCGCTGGAGTCCACTCGGACCCTCAGCGACCCCCGCAGGACAGAGTCGGAAAGCCCCATAGAGTTTCCACTAGGGTCTTTATAGAAGAGCCAATTAAGAGCGCAGTGCTTAAGCGCTCGAATGCAAACCCAAGGTCGGCGGTTCAAATCCCCCAGAGGCTCCTGGTGATGCGCTCTCTAAAACCACAGCCTCAGAATCCCTAGGGAGAAGTTCTAATCCTCTCTACGAGGTCATTATGAATTGGAATTGGCTCCACAGCAGTGGGTTTTGGGTTTAATCTTTTCAGAAGCAGACTCCCACATCTTTCTTCTCTGCAGAGGTTCGGAATTACACTTTCGGCTAGCATCCGAGCGCTTTAACCACGACGCCATCAGGGCTGCTTCGCCTAGCCAAACCTTCCCCCACACCCGCCCATTCCGAAGGCGCCCACACCAGGGGCAGAAGAAAGGAGGTGTGTCAACAGGTGGGAATTTCGGCGCCTCGTCGCCCCCTCGCGATCCTCCCTGGAGACCCACAACGCAAAGGCAGCGGAGGTTGGCTTCGGCCCCCGCCTCCCCTCTGCGAAGCGGGTGGAGCGCGGGGCGGGGCGTGGTGCGATGGGCGTGGCATGACGGGGCGCGGTGGGGCGTGGCTGGCCGCTACAGGGCGTGGGGCGGTACGTTGTGCGACGGGGCGGGGAATGGGCGTGGCGTTGAGAAAGAGCGTAGGACCTGAAGCGTACGTTGCGCGACGGGCGGGTGGGACGCGCACGCGCGTAGGGACCGCAGCAGAAGACCGGACGGGTAGAGGCGGGGTCTTTGGAGCCTAGGGTTGAGGTGTATGGCGGTCAGAACTGGTAGGGTTCTGATGTAGGAGCGGAGGCCGCAGGGCGGCGGAGCGAGACCCGGCCTTTCATGGGTAGAAGAGGCGAGGCGAGAGTCGGGGGGAGCCCCCACTGCACCCCCTCCAGCGGCAGGGTCGCTTTTGCTTAATCTAAGCCCAAAGTGCAAGTTGCTATGGACAACCACATCGGGTGACCAACGCCGCAGGCCTACTGAATTGACTGTCTACCCTACCCCTCTTTTACTTGGGGTCCTTGGTGTACATTAGGGTGAAGGCGCTCCCCACCTCTCTACCGTCAGGCCCAGACATCCTTGTCCTTTCGATATAAAAATTTGCATGGAGCCTTGTTTTGTAAAGGTAGGTACCATGGCAGGAGATTGTCTTGCTGGATAAGTCAGTTTCTTCCAGTTGTATGGTAGTAAGGATTCATATCAGAGCTATTATTATAGAGACCAACTTAAAAAACATACACACATAAATAAAAAACCCACTCCTACCCAGGCAATTCAGACTCAGGCCTAGAATTCCTGTTAGAATCTTAAAGCCTAGGATTCAGATGTGTCATCAGCAGAGCTTAATTTTGCACATCAATTGATTAAACCAGAAAATCTAGATTTTAGAGAATGCAGTAGGATCCATACTGAGATGTTCACTTGTTTCCCTTTCTAACTCAAACAGCTTCATGGTGCAACAGCTGTGGGACCCATTCAAAGTGAAGGATGAAAGTTCTGCCTAGGAACCTGGACTGTCACTGTGAGTCTGCCTTTTGTCGCCTGATACCTTCCCCAGTTGACATGATTTGAAAGCATTAAACCTCAGTGGCTGTGGTCTGTCTGGGCAGCCTGCCATTAAAATACAGAAATGTCAGAACTTAGTTCTCTTTTGTGTTACTGAGCATATTGGAGTCACATTGAAAAAGATACATATTTTCCAAGTGGCCCTAATGAGTCAGTTCAGAATGTTGTCATTATTACTCAAAATGAAAGGGAAATTGGATTATCACATCATGCTGTTGTTAGTAGTTACTAGTCTTTATAGTGGGAGCGGTTTCCCTGTGAAATGAAGAAATGAGTCTTGATTTTCTGTTCAGGTTCTCAGATGTCCTCCCCAGGAAATTGATTGGAAATTAGCATTGAGCAATTGCTTTTTTTGCTTTCTATTACAGGGCGGAATTAGAGAGATAGATGGAAGGGCAGGTTGTTGTTTTTATGTGCCATGGAGTCGATTCTGACTCAGCGACCCTGTATAGGGTTTCCGAGGCTGTCAGTCTTTATGGGAGCAGAAAGCCTTATCTTTCTCCCATGGAACAGCTGGTAGTTTTGAACTGCTGACCATGAGATTAGCAGCCCGATTCGTAACCACTATGCTACCAGAGCTCCTTGGAGGGCAGGTACATTAAAGCTACTACCCAACAGTGCAGTGGAAGAAAGGCCTGGCGGTCTGCTTCCGTAGAGACTGCAGCCAAGAGAACCCCTTGGAGCCGCTCTGCTCTGTAATGCATGGGGTTGCCGTGAGTTGCAATGGACTCAACATCAATGGGTTTGATTTCTTGGTTTGATAGAGGGCAGGTAAGTTAAAGATAGCTCTCTAGACATGGTTTTGCATTTTCTAATAGACTTATTTGTGGGTTTTTTTTTTGGTAGATGCAAACCATACGACACTCTGAACAGACACTGAAAACAGCGCTCATTTCAAAGACCCCAGCACTTGTGTCTCAGTATGAGAATTTCAACGCGGGGGAACGGCGCCTGATGAACGAAGCCTTTCAGCCAAACAGCGCTCTCTTTGGACCCATTACCTTGCATTCAGAATCAGATTGGATTACCTCCCACCCCGAGGCCCCCCAAGACTTTGAACAATTTTTCAGTGATCCTAAAAGGAAGACCCCATCTCCAGAAAAATGCAATATCTATATACAGTCTATTGGTACATATTGATAATATATTCATTTTGGAGTCCTGGTCTGGCGCTGTAGGATAGGCACTGACTGAAAGGTCGGTTTGAATTGCAAGGCCAGTGGTTCAAACTCACCAGTCACTCCTCAGAAGCCCTATCCAGGGTTGCTATGAGTTGGAATCGACGCAACAACACTCAACAACAACAACAATGTATTCATTTTGGTTTGGTTTTGCAATGATGCTGTTGTTGGGGAGAGTTTGGGCAGCAGTTGGTCTGGTTTAAGTGGGCGTTTGTTTTGGTCTTACGTGATTACGCTGTGTGGTAATTTTTGATATTGGTTACAACAATAGGTGCTTTGTAGCTAACCCTCTGCCACTGAGTCAAATCCAAGTCAGAGCGACCCTATAGATACAGGAGAACTGCTTCTTAGGGTTTCTCAGACTGGAACTCTTTATGGGAGTAGGCACTCTTGTATGGCGAGTGGGTTTGAGCCACCAACCTTGCAGTTAGCAGCCCAATGTTTAACCTACTTTGCTACCAGGGTGCCCTTTTTGTAGTTGAACTAACTGTAAAGAGGATGTTTTGTTTGTCTGTAGTTCATATTAACATTGATGAATTTTACTGATTGATCCTATGATAAGGGTATATTGAAAAATCATGGTTGTTAAGTGCCGTCAAGTTGGTTCCTACTTGTAGTGACCCTGTAATTTATAGACTGGGGTTCAAAGACCGAATATTTTCATCCTCTTAAATTGTGTTTTAAATTTTTCTTGGCCGTTATAGGATCTCTAGGGAACACCAGGATAATTAGCGATGAGTATATTAAATGGCTGAAGGGCTACTGCGAAGCCTTTTTCTATGGCTTGACCGTCAAACTCTTGGAGCCTGTTCCTGTTTCTGCAACCAGGTGTTCCTTCAGAGTCAATGAGAGCACACAGAATCTTCAGATTCACGCAGGTGAGGGGGTAAAGGAAACACATGTAGAGATAAATATGCAAATGATATGTATGTTAACATGCACTGCTTTTTAAACAGGGGACATCCTGAAATTCTTAAAAAGGAAGAAACCAGCAAATGCCTTCTGTGTTGTGGGAATAACAATGATCGATCTTTACCCACGAGATTCCTGGAATTTTGTCTTTGGACAAGCCTCTTTGACAGAAGGTATTTTTTTAAAGTACTGTCTTACTGTGTTTTTTGGTAAAAGTTTATATAGCACATTTTGTTGTTGTTAAGTGCTGTTGAATTGGTTCCGACTTACAGTAACCCGACCCTGTGTAGGGCTTCTGAGGAGTGGCTGGTGGGTTTGAACTGCCGGCCCTGTGGTCCCATGCTGAGCCTACAGCACCACACCAGGACATGCCCAATGTTTGCCATGCAGGGTTCCTAATCAGACCGTTTGCCTCTTCTCCATGTCTCTTCTCCCCACTTTTCTTTTTCTGCTCTGCTTTCTCTACTCTCATTCCTCGATGTTTAGGGCCAGCTCAAAGGGGAAAAGACCAGTGAACTGGGGATTGTCCAGTGACCTTCTGAGGAGCCCTGGTGGCTGCCAACAGACAGGTCTGGGGCTTAACCCACTCGGCAGCTCCATGGGAGGAAAGATATAGCGATTTGTTCTTTTCTCGTTAAGATGACAGTCTGTGGGGCAAACAGGGCCACTGTGAGCTGGCACACAACGGCAGGCTCCAGGAAGGGACTGAGAGTTAGGATATCTCAGGGTGTGGCTTAGCCGCTGAAGGAGCTGGGGAGTCCTGGAGCCTCTTCCCACTGACTCCTCCATCGTGGATTCTCCATCTCTAGGTGGTCTGTAGAGACCTTGTCCGCACACGCTCTCGGAGATGGGGGTCCTTGTTGTCTTCCTAAAGTCTGTGGTGTGAGCCAGTTTTTAGCCGAAGCTTTCCCCTTTTTAAACTTTTTATTGTGAAATGAGTGAAGGTTTACAGACAAGACCATCAGTTTCCCATTCAACAAACCACACACTTTGTTTCATCTCGGTGATTGCAATCCCCTCCCTGCAACAACAGTTAGCCAGCTTAGCTTCCTCCCTGGGCTTCCTACTTCCGTTCTACTCTCCTTCCCATCCCTTCTCAACTTTGTCCTTAGGAAACTCTGCCCTTTTCATTTTGAAGGATTGACCATCCCATGGTGAGCATACCTTGCCAGTGTTGTTCCCACTGTATCTACTGCTTGGCTGAAAATTGGGCCATGAAAGTGAGTTCCTTTCCAGACCTGAAGGGTGAACGAAGGCTATAGTTTCACGTTCCTCCAGTCTCTTTCTGACCAGTAAGCTTGGTCTGTTTTTTAATGAATAATTTTGCATTTCGTTTCACATTTCTCTCCCACTCTATCCAGGACCTTCTAATGTGGTCCCTTTCGGAGCCGTCGATAGTGGTAGCTGGGCACCGTCTAGTTCTTCTGGTCTCAGAGTCATGGAGACTGATGTCCACATGTTTCATTAGTCCATTGGACTCATTGGCTTTTCAGTTCTCATCACTCTTCTTTTTTCTGCACATGGAGAGACCACTAGCTAGCTGCATGGCTACTCATGACCTTTTAAGATCCCAGACACTACTCACCAGAATAGGATGTAGAACATTGACTTTGTGGACTGTGTGATGTTAGTTGATCATGGTGTCCCCTGAGACTGTGGGCCTGAACCCCAGACCCAGCAGCTCATGCCTTAAGATATGTCATAATATCTAAGAAGATTTCATCATTTTGCCTGCTGAATGCGCCACCACGTTCATAGTCGTGTTTGCAAGAAATACCTAAATACCCATATACAGATTCCCGTTTCTAACTCCTCTACACTTGTGGGTATGTCCCCACCCTTCCTCCCATACCCATGCACACTGTGTCTCTCTGTCCATGTACCTCCCCACAGAGCACTGTTGTTCCAAGGCTGTGTATAGCTCACTGTTTGGCTGTGGTGGCATACTGGTTACAAGTCAGCTTGCTAACCTCAAGATCGGCAGTTCGAAACTACCAGCCATTCCATGGGAAAAAGATGAGGCTTTCTGCTCCCGTAAAGATTTACAGCCTCAGAAACCCTGTCCAGAGTCGCTATGAGTCAGAACCGAATCCACGGTGTATCACCACCATCACCTTTTAGCATTTGTATACCTCCCTCCACCCCCATTTTTAAAATTTACCTGGTAGAGATGGAAACAAACGCTTTCTTCATTGATCCAGATATTTTAAAATGTCTCATGAATTTGAATGTATCAGGGAACTTTACCTAGGATATTTTCTGTTTTCACCCTTCTCCCTGCCCCCACTCCCTTTTAAAATGGTGGTGGTGGTGGTCTGCCGTGGAGTCGGTTCTGACTCATAGTGAACTCTGCGCAGGGTTTCTGAGGCTGTTAATCTTTATGGGAGCAGAAAGCCTCATCTTTCTCCTGTGGAACTGCTAGTAGTTTTGAACTGTTGACCATAAGGTTAGTAGCCCGACTCGTAACCACTACACTACCAGAGTATGTGCCCTAAATACTGGAGTCCTGGTGTAGTGCTGTAGGACACGTACTCTACTGCTGACCACCAAGTTGATAGTTGAAACCCACCAGGCTGCTTCCTGGAAACCCTCCACACGGTTATGAGTTGGAACAAACTCAACAACACAACAATAATGGCGAAGGTGCATGTCCTGAAAGAGATGCTGTAAGATAGAGGATTGCCTTGCCATGCAACAAGACAGAGTCTTAGCGGATGTCACCTGCTCTTCCCCATGTTGATACAGGTTGGCATTTTCAAATGGAGGAAGATTTGTTTTAAAAGAAACCAGTCTTCTATTTGTAGGTGAGTCGTTGTTAAGCACTGTCACGTGGGTTCTAACTCACAGCAACCCTGTGGAGGGTTTCCAAGGAGTTGCCTGGTGCATTTGAACCGCCAACCTGGTGGTTAGTGCCACACTGATGACCATCATCTTACCCAAAGTCTTTGGGGTGGAATATGTCCAGTCTTGTTTGGCCAGAGGTGGTCCCTTGCGGGAGGTTGTGTTGATTCTTAACTGCCAGAGTGTCGCCTTTTCCTCAGTTCCAAATTGTTTCTGGTATCAATCGACACTTTCCAAGGGAGGGCTGAGAAACCTTTTTTGGGGGTCACATTGTCTTGGACACACTTAGACTCTGAGTTCAATTGTGTACAATATTCTTACCACCCCTCCCCTGCAATTGCTTTAATTACTTTTGACTGACAACTGCAGGCACGGCTGGATAAATGTGGTTGTATCAGCAGGCAGAGTTATAAAGCAGCCTCTTACGTTGTAGAGTGAGGTGTGCATCAAATTGTGTTCCTCTCATATGCAAAGACGTTCCTCTAGATGTAACCGGCACATGAAGTCTGTGACTGGAGTGTCTATTCTGGTCACTAGATACAGCTAAGCAACAGAGTTGTAGTTCAAAGTGGGGTGGGGGCAGGGAGAGGGGAATAGGTTTCAGTGTCTGAAGGGCTCTGAAACTAGCACAGAAGCAGCTCTTGTAAACTCGGCCATGTCCTCCTCCCCAGGTGTCTCCTTCCTG
>NW_006408525.1:39212627-39221284 GCF_000296735.1 Chrysochloris asiatica
GGCAGTATCCCTCCTCCTAGGCGTCTCTTTCCTGGGCAGTATCCCTCCTCCTAGGCGTCTCTTTCCTGGGCAGTATCCCTCCTCCTAGGCGTCTCCTTCCTGGGCAGTATCCCTCCTCCTAGGCGTCTCTTTCCTGGGCAGTATCCCTCCTCCTAGGCGTCTCCTTCCTGGGCAGTATCTGTCCTCCCCAAACATCTCCCCAGGCTTGTTCACCCAGGAAGCAAGAAGGTGCTGTTTGTGTGTCTAGTTCTTTATGCAGCAGAATCTTCTGTAGCCGCTGCTCCTGCATTGAGCAGGTTTTCTGTGGACACACAGAATGAACTACAGTTGTGTGTTTGCTCATATGGACATGGGATCCCTACGGTTTTCATAAAGTGCTATTTAACCCAGTGTAGTTCGCAGTTAGCTTAACTCTGCAATCCTTGGCAAGCTTTGAAAATATCGCTAAAAACCAAAACCCACACCCACTGTTGGTAAGTTGATTCCGATTCTAAAAGACCGTGCAGGACAGAGAGCACCTGCCCCCCAGGGCTTCCAAGGCAATTAGCCTTTACAGAAGCCATGCCTGCTTCATCTTCCTCCTAGAGATCATCTGGTGTATGCCGCTGGGGCTGATCCGTGCTGCCACCAGCCCTCCCTAGTTGATTTCCCAGTCTACTGGGGGCTCAGTCTGAGAAATACTGCTCTGGAAGAGAATAGCTGTGTTTCTTTGTATCTGCTGTACTGCTTGGCCAGAGTCTTAGGGTGGCGCTGGAGAAGCACTGGACTGCTAACCGTGAGGTCAGTGGTTCAAACCCACCAGCCACTCCTCAGAAATCCTGTTCCCATGAGTTGAAAGTGACTCAACAGCACTTAAGAACAACTACATACTGCCTGGCACATAGAAACCAATTCTAATCAGTGCATGTGTACGCACAACAAACAGCAGGAGCTCATAGTAGACACTGTGACATAAATGGTCTTTATTGATACTCCCTCCAGAGCTGTGCGTCTCAGTGGATGAGCCAGGCAGGTCACAGCCAGCAATTCAGAAATGAAATAGGGAGTATGTAAAGAGAATGGAAAGCTATGGAAAGAAAGAACATCCAGTTACATTTGTAGATAGATATTCTTTCTGTGGACTCTGGGTAGGGCACTGTAGGATCAGTCCTGGACTGCGAACCACAAGTTCCGCAATTCAAAACCCTCTCTACAGGGTCACCATGAGTTGGAACTGACAACTCATAACACTGGATGGCACTTAACAACAATTCTCTCCACATACAGTCTGGACTCCTGATGTGGTACTGTAGGATAAGCACTGGACTGCAAACCCACCTGTACAGCATCACTGAGTCAGAACTCGACAGCATGTAACAATAGCCACATGTAGAATATATGTAGATCTGAATGAAAGACTAAACAAAACAACATTTAACATGTTCCATGGGCAGTTTGGAACCCTGGTGACACAGTGGGTTTGGTGTTGTGCTGCTAATCGAAAGATCGACAGTTTGAAACCACCATTCACTCTGGGAGAACAATGAGGCAGTCTGATTCTATAAAGATTTACAGCCTCGAAAACCCCAGTGAGCAGTTCCCCTGTGTCCCAGAGGCTTACTTTGTGGCAGAGTCGAGCCCACAGGCTGTGGGTTGGGTGTGTTTTGGTCTGTGTAATTAACTAGTGGATATTTTCTAGTGGATTTCATTCTTAAACATTTTCTAAATTAAATTTATGAGCCGCTAGTAGGAGCACTGGACTGCAAGGCAGGTTTGAACTAACTGCAGGGTTAGTAGTTCAGACTCACCAGGTGCTCCTCAGAAACCCTATACAGGGTCTCGGTGAGTCGGAACCAACTCACTAGCACTCGACAACAACAGCAGTAGCAGTTAGTCAGCAGAGGATAGGTACTGGAATGCTGACTACAAGGTCGGCTGTTCAAACCCACCATCGGCTCCTTGGAAGCCCTGTATAGTGTGGCTATACTCAGAAAGGACTTGATGGTACTTCACAACATAACCTGCCTTCAGAAAAGCACCGTGCCCCTGGGGTTTCTCAACATGCAGCGTGGGGTGTTCTAGCATCAGAGTTACCTTGAGAGGTTTGTTAGAAGTGGAGATTCCTGGGCCTATCTCGGAACTACCTTCATGGGAAACCTTGGAGATGATACCCAGATCCCTGCATCTCTTCTTAATTACATGGTAAAATTAGCTTAAAATGCAGATGGCAGGATCCTCCCTCAGAAGAAGCCAGCAGTTGTGAGTCTAAGATCCAGAAGGATGCATTGTAAGCAAGGATCACCTGCTCACTAGAGCAATCTGAAGTTTCAGAACCTTAGCTGTTCCAGTTGGCAGAGTTCTGCATGCTGCCCTGGGTTTAACCCGATGGGAAGTTAAAGTTGAACGTGACAATTTAAATAAGCAATCTATTAATAAGCGATTTAATAAATTTCTTTCATATAGTAATCATTTTGTTGTTAAGTGCCATCGAGTCATTTCCGACTCATAGCGACCCTATATGGGGTTTCTGAGGGGCGGCTGGTGGGTTTGAACACCACCAGCCTTGTGGTTATCTTACAGTCCAGTGCTTGTCCGACAGCATCATGCCATAGTGATCAGATGGTGTTAAGTGTTGTCGTGTCGGTTCTGACTCCTAGTGCCCCAGTGACCAGGTAGGTGAAAAACTCGTCCCTTTGCATTACAAAAATACTAGGGCAGCATTTTGAGGGAATCTCCAAATTGCTTTTAATTAGAGGTAGTATAGTCTCCGGAGTCCTGGTGTGGCGCTGTAGGAGAATGTACTAGACCACAGGTCTGTTTGAACTGCAAGGTTGGTTCAAACCCACCAGCCAATCCTCGGAAACCCTGTACAGGGTCACTGTGCGTCAGACCAACTGGACAACAGTTAAAAACAACAACAGTATAATCTCTATTTGTAAGAGATTATGCTGTTTGTATTGTTACCATGTATCTAAGTATGTGGACTGCATTACTTGTTAAAGGAGTCTTCTCCCTCCCTCCCTCCCTTTTCCTTTGGACTGGAGTCTTCCCACCCTATGTCCCTTTTCCTTTGGACTGGACTCCTTTACAGACTCTGGTTGTGGCAGTACCATAGAGACTTTAGGCTTCCTAGGCTTGAGTGTTTTCACCCTACAAGACCCTCGGTACCCTGTGTTCACCTTGTGTGACCCTGGACAAGTTCCTCAGCCTCAGTTTCTTCATTTTCATAACGAGGTCGTCCCCATCCCATAGGGTTGTTGTGTTGATGAAGGTAATACCTGCGTTTCTCTCTTGGTGTACTTGCTGATAATCTTGATAAGTGCTAGCTATTACACGTGCTGCTGCTCTTTGTTAACTGCTGTTGAGTTGGTTCCGACTCATAGCAACCCTGTATAGCGTTTCCAAGGGGCAGCTGGTGAGTTTGAACTGCCAACTTTGTGGTTCAAACTGACCTTGCAGTCAAGTGCTTATCCATTATAAGTACCAGTCACCTAGAATAAAAGGGGGAGATTATTGTAAAGGGGGGAGCAGGGTAGTTCCATAGGATAAGCACTAGACTGCGAACCACAGGGTCGGTGGTTCAAGTTCAAGCAGGAGAAAGATGAGGCTTTCTGCTCCAGCAAAGATTTATAATCTCGGAAGCCCTACACAGGGTCACTGTGGGTCAGAACCAACTCGACGATACTTAGCAACCTTTCCAAATGGCCAGAGAAAAGAACCTAGAAATGGAAGCTATGAGCAGCCCGGCACTTTAAGCGTTTTAAGAGTTGGCTGCTCCCTGCCTCCCTCTTAGGGGTCTCAGGGTTTCTTGTCTTGTGACATCTGTTTCTTTGGCCCCTTTGCTCCCTCTGGTTTCATAGGAATGTGGCCCCCTCGTATGTGTTCTCTCCCCACCCACCCTACCTTTCTGCTTCTTGATTGAAATTTCCAAGACTCTCTGATTGGCCCAGCTCTTTAAAGAAACACAAAAACAAAAACTAGCCACATAAATGAAAGCTCATTGGTCAACGTATACGTTGGCTCTCTTGGGACCGAATGCCCATGCCCGTGTAGTCAGTTGTGGCTGAGGAGGGGACAGAGGCACCTGGCCTAAAACCACAACTCCGAGACATCAGGGACGGTGGGCAGGGCAGTATCCCTCAGTGACGCTGCGGGAGGGAGGGTCAGGACCCTCAGCCATATTCATGAAACTGAGCTCTGTTGATTGTGTTCTTAAGGAGGCCAGTCATGACTGTGCTTGCTGTTCATGTACTGTTTCTCCATGATTCCTTTTGGACCACTTGATGTGGACTATTTGATTAAAGTATTTCTTATAAGGGGAGTGGGGTGGAAACAAAACCAAACTCTCTGGGAACTTGTGGTTTCTTGAAGACTTTGACCTCAAGTCTATTTCATGTTATATTGTAAGCTGCTGATGAGTCAATTCGAACTCAGCATCCCTGTGTAGGGTTTCTGAGGAGTGCCTGGTGAATTAAATCACCACCCTTGCGGTAAGCAGTCCAGTGCTTATCCTACAGCGATGCACCAGGACTCCACTGAGTGTCGGAGGCCAGGGCACAGGAGATTTGATGGGGAAATGTGCTGGCAAACCTGAGGCACGTTAGACTGCAGCACAGAAGTGAGGCTAGGTCCTTACTGACGGCACTCTAGCGGGCTCTGTCTCCTCCCTCAGCAGTTTTCCTCTCATTGTGCTGTTGCTTTTCCTGTCTCCGTAGGCGTGGGGATATTCAGCTTTGCCAGGTATGGCAGTGATTTTTATAGCTCACGCTACGAAGGCAAAGTGAAGAAGCTGGAGAAAACGTCTTCAAGTGACTATTCAGTATTTGATAACTATTATATTTCTGAGATCACTAGTGTTTTTCTGCTTCGATCCTGTAAGGTGAGTGGTTTCAAAAGTCCTACAGGGATTTTTTTTTTTTTTCCCCTGTCCTTTTTTTCCCCCAAAGAAGAGAAGTCTATGAGCACTGGATAAACAGGCATTTAGGATAAGCATTGGACTGCCTATTACAAGGTCAGCAGTTCAAACCCACCAGCCACTCCTTGGAAGATAGATAAGGGTTTCTGCTCCTATAAAGATAGCCTTGGAAACCCTATACAGGGTGGTTCTGAGTCGGAACTGACTCAGTGGCACTTAACAACACCAACAAGAAATATTATCAGTGAGATATAGCATCCCCTTGATGGCTGTTGCCTGGCTGAAATGATAAAAACAGCTTAAAACTAAAATTTTTAATATCCATGCTCATTTTTTTGTCCTGCTTGTCACACAAGGGCTTCCACTGGACCTGCAGCCTCCAGGTCATTTTGCCTCCAGAATTCAGGCGTGAATCAGTGGCCCTCTCAGTTGCATGATGGGTGGGAGGGGTGGGACCTGTAGCCAGGGAAGTTCAGGCCACTAAAGAAATGAAGTGGGCTTCTGTTTTCTCTTCAGTCTTGTGAGAATCGCCCTCTGTCATGTCCTAACTCGTCATTCAGCACATTGTTAGTTGACAGTGAGCAATGGTGGCCCAGCTTTCCAGTTCCATGTCACCTCTCTCGGCTCAAATATGTCTGAGAGGATTTAGTGTTCAAAACCACTGGATGATTCTTATTTATGTAGAAAGAATTGAATCAAAATCACAGATGCTCAGTGAGGGTTTTCCTCCTGGGCTATGTTAACCCAGTGTTCTAGAATTAGTGTGGATTTTTGTATAAGCATCTTTCTTGCGGTGGATGCATTAGACAGTTTTTCGTTTGGTTAGCTTATTTCGCCTGCATCTTCCAAATGAGGGGCTGGCACACTTGTCCTGTAAAGGGTCCAACAGTAAGTGTTTGAGGCCTGGTGGGCCACAGTCTCCATGACAGTTCCTCAGCTCTGAGAGCCAGCATAGACCATATGCAGCTGCAGGAACACGGTGGAGCTTTAATAAAATTCATTTGTGGATACTGAAGTTTGAATTTTACATAAGTATTCCCTCCCCCTACCATTTAAAAGCATAAAAATCATTTTAGCTCATGGGCCATACAAACTTTGAGGGGCGTCAAAAAGTTTGTGGAAAAATGGACTGAAAAGAGAGTATTAGTATTTTTCTTTTTTTAAAACTTTTTTTGTGTGAATTGAGTGGAGGTTTACAGAGCAGATCATCAATTTTACATTTAACAAATCATAGACTTTGCTTTCATTATAATGATTACAAATCCCTCCATGAACCCACAGTTAATAGTAATTACTTCTGTTCACTTTCACATTGCATTGCTCTGTCTCCTGGTACGTCTCTGTTTCCTCTGCTGACCTCCCTCTTGTTGGATATGACCTGCTCTCTCACCCATGTTAACATGTACCTACCTCCAGCCCGTGAAACATTTTTCTTCCGCCCACCTACCCCCGACACCTCATAACCACCATAGATTGGTTCTTTTGTCAAGAAAACCTTTTTATAAAATTTCTTTATACAACATTGGTCTCATACACTGTTTGCCCTTTTGTGATTCACTCATTTCACTCAGCATAGTGTCCTCCAGGGTCATCCCTGTTTGAGGTATATAGCAGATTGGTCACCATTCTTTACATTGTGCATATATACCAAAGTTGGTTGAACCATTTTTCTGTTAATGGACATTTGAGAATGATATTTATTTCCACGAACTTTTTGAAGCCCCCTGGATCGGCCTTGAGGTTGCAGTCCATTGACCATTGTTGTAAACTAAATGGGAGCAAGTCAGACTGGACCGGGCTCTGTGCAGGAGACTGATGAAGTACCTTTTCACGCTAAGGTACTAGCTGGAGTGCTCAAAAAAACAATTAAATGCAGCCTTGCATGGGTTAATTATTAACGTATTTATTGAACACCTGTTTTGTTGTTTTTACCAGGAATTGTGCTAAGTGTTACAGATGTAAAACCAACCGAGAGACATCCCTGGCCCTTGAAGTCTGTGGTCTAGTTGGGGAGACAGATATGTAGATTGTTGTTGTTTAAGTGCCATAGAGTTGCCTCCAACTCTAGTGACCTTATATAGGGTTTCTGAGGAGTGACTGGTGGATTTGAACTGCTGACCGTGAGGTTAGCATTCAAGTGCTTCACTTACCGTGCCATACCATCTGAGTTGTTGTTAAGCATCATAGAGTTAGTTCCGCCTCATCGTGACCTTGTATAAGGTTTCTGAGGAGCGGCTGGTGGGTTTGAACCGCTGACCTTGCAGTTAGCAGTTCAGTGCACAGTGTGGTGCAGAGAGGGGCTAAGGGGCCCTGAGGCAGGGCCGCTGTGAACTGGAAGGGCAGGAGAGCCTTCATTGAGGGAGTGTTGCTTTGTGTTTTGAAAGATGAGTAGAATACCTGTAAACTAGCAAAGAAATGTTCTTCCCAGCAGAGAGAGAGCTGATGTTAAGGGTTTAGAGGCCTGCCCCCGCTCACCATGAGTACTTGGGGGGTAAGGAATTTAGGAGTTTAGGCTAGCTGCTGTGTGAGAGACCCCTGAATTTGGTCAGTGGGAACTGGAGAAATTCATCCACAGCTTGCTTTGCTTTCTCCCACCTGACCCACAATGGCTGCTCTCCCAGAAAACTCAGACACTCACATGTTACATCCGGCCGCTGCTGCCCCTGAGGGCTTGGGAATCAGAGCAGGAAAGTGATAGCCACTTCCTCTAGTTTCTGGGGTCCACTAAACCCATGGCCACCCAGTTGATTCCAACTCATAGTGCCCTCTAGGAAGGCCAGAGTAGAACTGCCCCCTAGGGTTACCCTGGCTGTTGGTCTTCACAGGAGCAGACAGCCTGCTTTTTCTCTCAGAGCGGACGGTGGGGTCCAACGCATAACCCACAGTATCACCCGGGCTTCCTCTGAGGCAGCCACTCTCAGGGAGTTTGGGGCACATTGTCCTTATGTCTAAGGGGTCTGTGCCAGGTTGGGGGGGTCGGAGCTCCTCCTGAAGCCTGTGTGGACAGGTCAGGTTGTCTTCCTTGGACTGCAGTCTGACTTCCAGGTGGCATCTCAGACTGTAGCTCTGCGCATGGTCTCTGCTCCAGACAGCCTGTCTGCCCCCTTTGTCCCCTGGCTCTGTAACTACAGCTGTGGCCGTGTCCTGTAGCCAGAGGGCTCTGTTTTCAGCAGTATTGTCTGGTGGAGTTTGAGACAACTTCTCTTAGAATGGGGGTTTCCCATGCGTCTTTCTCACCTGGTGTTCTGGTGAAAGGTACAAATGGAGCCCCTCCCCTTCTAGCAGGTACCCCACCAGAGCTGTCATTCACAGCCAGGTATGATGTTATCTTCCCCTGCTCCCAAGGACAAATGGCTGGAGACATGTTTAGTTGTCAGAGTTGGGGAGGTGGTATAGTGGCACCTAGAGGCCAGGGATACCGTGAAACATTCTTAGGCGCACAGGACAGCCCCATATCAAAAATTGATGCCATTCAACATGCCAGTGGTAGGGGGATGGAGTATCCCTGGGCCCGGGAAAGGAAACATTCTTATGCGCACAGGACAGCCCCATATCAAAAATTGATGCCATTCAACATGCCAGTGGTAGGGGGATGGAGTATCCCTGGGCCCGGGAAAGGAATTAAGTAGGGAAGACAGGAGGCATTCAGGGAGACGAGGGTTAGGGCTTTAACAGTCCCCATCTTGGCAGATGGAAGTGTTGGTGATGCTTGAAGGAAGCTGATCCCTGCAAATTGCTTTCATCGGAACAGTGTGTGTGTGTG
>NW_006408525.1:39221384-39263893 GCF_000296735.1 Chrysochloris asiatica
GGGGGGGGGGGGGAGTTGTGTGTGGGGCGTGTCACTTGTTGATGATGGTGGTGTGTGAATGTCTTGCAGACTCTGACCCATGAGATTGGACACATCTTTGGGATGCGACACTGCCAGTGGCTGTCTTGCCTGATGCAAGGCTCCAACCACTTGGAAGAAGCTGACCGCCGCCCTCTGAACCTCTGTCCCATCTGTCTACGTAAGCTGCAGTGTGCCATAGGCTTCAACATAGTAGAAAGATACAAAGTAAGTGGGCTGGGGCAAGGAGGGGGTCCGGGAGGGAAGTGGTTGTCTAAGGAGCTAACCACCCTTTTCCTTGGAGGCGCTTCTCCCGAGCTGCCGTTCATCAGAAGAAATTAGTGCAGAAAGAAGCAGGAAACTGTGGTTAAGAAAACACACATCCACATTCACACACATGCGTACACACGCAGGCTTCTGATAAACTTCACTCGCCCTGTAGTGCTTCACTCGGTAGTTCCGTGAGAAACGGTGGGAGGGATTTCACTGTTTCCCATCTCCTGGGGACAAGAGAGCACAGAGTGATTACCAGTGTGTGGGGCCGAGTTCTTTTTCCTGACGTAACTGTGTAGATTGCTGTTTATCTAAGTGGGTCAGAAGGCTGATGATCAGTGAGAGGAAGGGGTGAGTTCCCTGAAGAAGGCAGAGGGACCTAGTCCCAGCATGTCCACGAACCAAGCAGTCGATACCCAGGTACCTAAAAGGACTGGTTCAGAGCTGCGTCTGCCCAGACCTACGTGTGCCCTGCCTGTGTGCACGATTACGTCACGTCGCGAGCACAGTATGTAACAAGCACCTCGTGAGGCGTTTAGCTAGTTGAAAAAAAGACTATTATCTCATGACCTGGAACGTCAGAGCGAGGGCTAGTTCTCCTTCCTCGTCTTCTCTCCCGTGCGTACGTTTGACCGTCGTTTGTCATCGTGGCTTGTAGGGTTCTAGTGTATGCTTCATCACTGTATTATCAGAAGGGCTCTGTAGGATATGGTCTGAAAACCACCAGCCGCTCCCGGCAAGAAAGAGGAGGCTTTCTGCTCCAGAAAGGTTCACAGCCTCAGAAATGCTGTACAGGGTCACTACGCACCGGAACCATCATGAGGGTTTCATAGTCATCCCCATCTTTAGCAAGTGGTGGTGGTGCTTGTATGCACCAGCTGTGTAGGGTTTCCAAGGCTGTAAATGTTGACAGGAACAGAAAGTCTCATCTTTCTCTCACAGAGTGGCCGGTAGATTCAAACTGCTGACATTGCGATTAGTGACCCACCTCGTAACCCGCTCCGCTGCCAGGGCTCCTTTCTTCACGGAGGAGCAGAATAGAATATCGGGGTGGAGATAACCTCAGCTGAAAGGCAGTCGTTTTCTCTAGCCTGAAGTGATTTTGCTCTGTTAATATTATTTTGTTGTCTGGGTTTTGTTTCAGGCTTTGTTGAGGTGGATTGATGATGAATCTGCTGACATGCCCCGAATGACGCCGAAACACAGTCGAGAGGGAAACAAGAATTTGCCAGACCGCCTGGAAGCCTTTAAGGACTGGAAAGAGTGGATAATGAAATGCCTTGCTGTTCTCCAAAAATAAGGCCCTTCCACTAGAAGTCATTAAAATAAAGCTCTTGCATGCAATGCTTTCGTTTTGGTGAGGGAGCTCAGTGGGCTACACAAAGTCGTTTACTGCTTGTGCAATGGCGGTGGAACAAGAGCGCCTTCTGTAATGCACCCAGACCTGGAAGTGGGGCTCATCTGGAATACCTAAGGAGAGAGATGCTCATCTTCTACCTTAGTAGACTGGCCTGGGGAGCCAGCACCTCGTTTCCGTTCTTCAGGTTAGTTTAGGTGTCACAAGCCCATCGGACCGGCATCACTAGTAAGGAAATAAAGATGTGAAACACCTATCTCTGTCCCTGCGAGAGGGTTCTGGCCAACATGATTTCCAAGGGGTGGTCAGGGGTGGTTGGGGGTGGGTCCAGCCGAGTCACATGGTAAACGCCCATGGACACTGGGTCACACCTTGTCACTCTCCCTAGGTGCATTCACTCATGTCTGATTTCTAGGTGGCACCTTACCACTGAAGGAAGAAACCGCTCATTTCAGTTATTGGCAGCTTAAAATGTGCCTGCCCCTCAGGCCTGTTGATGTGAGCATAGAGGCCCTCACTCCTGCCCTGGCATCAGCAGTTGTCAGCTATTCCAGGCGTGAGCAGCCGGTGGCTGTAATGGTATTTAGGGCTGTGAGAGTGCTACTTCCTCCAGTGGATTTAGAACGGCTTTTAGGTTTCCTCCTGTACTGCTGGTTTTCTCACTTCTTTGCATCATGAGCTGTTGCTCTGAATGGGGGGGAGAGCATTGGGGTTGCCCGTTAGTGCCAGGAGCACCGCAGTGACGCAGCAGGTAGAGAACATCCTCCCAACTGCCGGGGGAAGCAAACCACAGCGGCTAAGTCAGCGGATCTAGGCAGACGTGCTTTTGAGAGGTGCCGCTGAGTGGCTTCTGACTCACAGTGATCCTATCTACAACAGCACGAAACACTGCCTGCTCTTGCGCCATCCTCACAGTTGTTGTTATACCTGAGCCTACTGTTACAGCCACTGTATGAATCCGTTTCCTAGGAGACCTTCCTCTTACGTGAACTCTCTACGTTTCCAAGCATGATCTGCATCTCCAGGTATTGGTCCCTCCTGATCATGTGTCCAAAGTACATGAGAAGAAGCTTCGCCATCTTCACTTGTAAGATATTCTGGTTGTACTTCTTCCCAGACATGCTGGTTCTTCTGGCTGGCAGTCCATGGTGCTTTCCTATATTCACCAACACCACAATTCAAACGCAACAATTCTTCTCCAGTCTTCCTTATTCATTGTCCAGCTTTTACATGCATCTGAGGTGATTAAAAATCCCAGGGCTTGGGTCAGGTGCACCTCAGTCCTCAATGTGACATCTTTTTTAAAAAGTCCTTTGCAGCAGATGTGCCCAATGCAGTATGTCATTCGATTTCTTGACTGCTGTTTCCATGAGCATTGAATGAATGTAGATCTAAGTAAAATGAAATCCTTGACAACGTCAATCTTTTCTCCTTTTATCATGATATTGTTTATTAGTCCAGTTGTGAGAATTTTTGTTTCTTTACATCGAGGCGTAATCCATACTGAAGGCTGGATTCTTTGATCTTCATCACTAAGGGCTTCAAGTCTTTGCTTTCAGGTAAGGTTGTGCCATCTGCATTTTGCACATTAAGGAGCCTCCAATCCTGATGCCACATTCTGCTTTGTATGGTCCAGCTACTTAGATTATTTGCTCGTTGTACAGTCTGAGTAAGTATGGTGAAAGGAAACAAATTTGATGCGTACCTTTTCTGATTTGAAACCAGGAAGTACCCCCTCTTTCAGTTTGAACAGCTGCTTCTTGGTCTAGGTATGGGTTCTGCGTGCGCACAAAGAAGCATACTGGAATTCCCATCCTTGGCAATGTTATACACCATTAGGAAGCACACAGTTGAATGACTTTGCATAGTCAATAAAGCACAAGTTAGCATCTCTCTGGTATTCTCTGCTTTCAGCTTAGATCCATCTCACATCAGCAATGATACCCCTCGTTCTAAGTCCTCTTCTGAATCCAACTTGAATTTCTGGCAGCATCCTATTTCATGCTGCTACAACCGTTTTTGAATGATCTTCAGCAAAATTTTACTTGCATGTGATATTAATGATACTGTTTCATATTCCACATTCTGTTGGGCCACAAAGATGTCTTCCCATCAGTTGGCCAGGTAGCTAGCTGTCTTCCAAATTTCTTGGCATAGATGAGTGAGTGCCTCCAGTACTGCATCAGTGGGTTGAAACGTTTCAATTGGAATTCCATTAATTCCTGGAGCCTTGTTCTTCACTAAATGTTCTTTCGTGTTGGGCACACACCTAAAAGAACTGAGATTTGGCTGTGTGTCGAAGCTGGGGGCTCAGGGATTTGGACAGAATCGTCCATTTGACCCTACTCTATCAGGAGACCAGGCAACGCATAAAAGTAGACTATTGAACTCAGTCACTAAGTTGGACTGCATCTGACGTGGGGGCAGGGATGGTTCAATAACAGAATTCCTGCCCTCTTTGCAAGAGAGCCATGTTCAATTCCTGGCCGATGCACCTGATTGGAGGCATGGCCCATCTATCATTGGAGTCGTGCGTGTGCTATGATGCTAGGTAGGTTTCAGCAGCGCCTCTAGACCAAAGATGGGAACCTTTATTCTGCCAAAATTCATAACATCATTTGCGGGCCCTACAAAATTATCAAAAATTAGCCTGCTGTATTTGGTCAAACATTTAACTTACCCCTGATGTGATTGCTGGAGTCCTGGTGTGGCTCTGTGGGTTAATGCACCAGACTGCAAAGCTGTTTGAATTGCAAGGTCGACGGTTCAGGTTCACCAGCTGCTTCTCGGAAACCCTATACAGGGTCGCTATGGGTCAGAACCGACTCGATGGCACTTAACCACAACAAAATGTGATTGCTGGCACTGCAATTGCCTTGGCAGGGCCAGACCAAATGGTTTTGAGAGCCAGACATTCCCCACCTCTGTTCTAGACTAAGGAAGCTGGTGATTGATGTACCTGTGAAAACCAGTCAATAAAAACCTTTGGATTACAGTGCTCTGATCCCATCTGATCATGAGGGAGATGAGTTAGGGGCTGACTGGGAACTCCTAACAAGCAACCCCAGTTTTATGTGACAGGTATTTACTCAGTAATTGTCACTGAAGTTGTGTATAACTGCTTTTGGACAGTGTTTAGGGTTTAAGAAGGCTATGAATACAATTTGTCTACTGCAGCCAAATTTGAGTTACAATATAGTTAAAGGGTTACTAACTGCAAGGGAAGCAGTTAAAACCCACCAGTCACTCTGAGTGAGAAAGATGAGGCTATCTGCTCCAATCAAGTGTTTTCAGGCTTGGGACCCTTATATGGGCTCACAGTGAGCCAGAATTGACTGCGTTTTTAGTTCAATCTTAGTAGCTCAAAAAAATAATAAACCCATTAAATGACAAGCAGATATCAGAGCAGATTTTGCCCTGCAAAGTGAGTGAACAAAGTTACCTAAGTAGTTAAGAGAATATTTTTCAAATTACTTTTAGAAATAAATGATGTGAAATGCTATCCATACATGTCATAGCTTCTGTGCTCTGGTGCCCATGGAGTTAGAGTGTCCCTCCTGTCATGGGGAGGGGAGTAGGGTTAGCATTAACCCAGCCATGGGGAGCATCCAGCCCGTGGGCTATATAACGTCAGAGAAATCATTTGGTCTGGCCCTGTCAACGCAAACGCAGTTCCAGGCATCATGTTGTTAAGTGCCATCGAGTTAATTCCAACTCATAGCAACCCTGTATAGTTTCTCAGGAGTGGATGGTGAGTTTGAACTGCTAACCTTGTGTACCATACACAGTTCAGTGATGATCCTAGAGCATCACACCAGAAGTCATATAGCCATTATATTGTTGTTGTTGTTAAGTGCCATCGAGTCATTTCTGACTCATAGCTACCCTGTATAGGGTTTCTGAGGAGTGGATGGTGAGTTTGAATTGCTAACCTTGAGGTTCAAACCCCACAGTGCCACACCAGGACTCCAGTCATCATGTTGTTGTTGTTGTTAAGTGCCGTCGAGTCAGTTCCTATCCATAACAACCCTTTATAGGGTTTCCGAGGAGCTGCTGGTGAGCTTGAACTGCCGACCTTGCAGTTTAAACGGCTTTGCAGTCTGGCGCATATTAGAAGTGAGTTAATTAAATGACCAAATAGAGCAGGCTAATTTTTAAATGGACAATTTGTATGGCCCGTGAATAATGTTATAAATTTTGGCAGAAAAAAAGGTACCTGCCCCTGCATTAAACAAAAGCTTTTATTGGCGAGAGAAGTTTAGCATGGATTCTCTATCGGTTTGAGGGTCCTGGGGGTGGGGATGGGGAAGCAAAGGATAAGTACTCAACCCGACAAGAAGTGTGGCGGCGGAAGACAGGTCAGGCGATGGGCTGCCAAAAGTCACAGCTTTGGAAACCGTGCGGAGTACAGTTGTACGGTGCACATTCCAGAGTAACTAGCTACGTCCAGCGTGCTTTGCGAAGCTCTGTGCCCAAGCACGGACCGACAGGAAACGGCGTCCTTGGTGCTCGGCGGACGGGGGGACTCGCTGAGGGCGCTGCTTCCGGCCTCCCAGCGACAGGAACTCGCGTGGGCTGCCGCCTGGCTGCATCACAACGCAACGTCCTCCAGAAAGCACCGCTCGGCCTGGGGAGTCGGGACGCGGTGCCGCACAGTGAGTGACACCGGCTTGGACGGCTCCGCTTCCGGGAGTCTAGCGCAGCACGAGCCCCAAAGCTAGCTGACATTTCAAGTTTTCTAGCAGCCACATTACAAAACCCAAACACTTTGGCTGGGGAGGCAACTGGGACTCACGGAGACTCCGTGTGTATCATCCGATTCACAGTGCCTGACAGTTTAGAAACATCCTCAGACCTTTCTTCTGAGTAGCCTCTGGGTGGGCTCAGACCACCAAAGTTTCAGTTTGCAGCCCTGGGGACATTAAGAAAAGGGCAAAAAGAAGGATATGAAATAAATATTAATAATATGTTTTATTTAGCCCAGTCCGTCCCAAGTGATAGGATATCGCTTTAGCATGTAATTAATATATGATTATTGAGATATTTTATTCTTTTGTTTTTGGACTAAGTTTTCAAATTCCAGCCTGCATTTATTTTGCACTGATGGCTCATTGTTGTTTGGATTGGTCGCTCGTGGTTTGTGTCCACTGGAGTGGATAGTACATTTCTAGATAGGTCCATGTTGTGCTGATGGGGAAACTGCCCACTAAACCAAGCTAATAGCAGGGAAAAGGCTTATTGAAAATAAAAGGCCGGCACAGTGTTGACATTAAAGCTGAAAGGGTTTGGAAACCTGGAAACCGAGGGCCTCTGGATTCTTTATTGATTGCACTTTGGAGCTTGCTATTTATTATCTGCTGATTGTGTTTTTAACCTCCCCTGCAAGGTCAGCAGTTCAAACTCACCAGCCACTGGTGGGAGAAAGATGAGGCTTTCTGCTCCTGCAAAGATTTGGTCTCTGTGGAACACTTCAATTCTGCCCTATAGGGTCACTACAGTTGGAATTGACTCCATGGCACTGGGTTTGTGGTTTGGGTTCTCTTTGATTCAGTTAAGTTGATTCTGTATCTTGGGGATCCTGCAGAACAGAGAAGAATTGCTCCCTGTTTCCTACCCTATAAATCTTTATGGGAGCATACTGCCTCATCTTTCTCCTGCTTCGATACGATCGGGTTTGAACTGTCGACCTTGCAGTTAGCAGATGCTTAACCCACCATGCCACCAGTGCTCCTTTGTGTGTAGTTAAACCAATGGCAAAAAATGGGGCCAAGTCCAAAGCCCCATCTCCCCAACCTCCTACCCTGACCCTAATATCAAGTTCTGCATTGTCTTTATAGTAGTACATGATTTCAAGAAACTTAAAAAAAAATTTTTTTTTCTGATTGTTTATAAGAGAGGTTATAAGATTAAACTTTCTTTCAACTTCTTTCCTGTTTAATTGGGACCACGTGGGGTTGCTAAAGCTGGAAAAATCAGTCTCTGTACTTCTGCCAGAACTTGAAAAAACAAAAAAAAAGCTGTTCAATATCCAAGAAAGCACTGACTACCAGTTAGCTGAGGCATTAGAAAAAGTCATTAAAACAAAAAATGTGTATTGGGAAATACCAGTACAACAAGTTGCTGCTTTGTTGATTCTGACCCTCGTGTATCAGAGTAAAACTATGCTCCATAGGGTTTTTGACGGCTAAGTCTTTCAGAAGTAGATCGCCAGACCTTTCTTCTGAAATCTCTGGGTGGGATCAAACCTCCAACCTTTTAGTTAACAACTGAGCACATGAATCGTTTGCTCCATCCGAAGTTAGTTTAGGTTAGATACTTTCACCACTGTTACCTCATAACCTGGTATCTGCACATCTGCCTTAGCCTTAATGTTCATTTGTGTTCACTGTCGGTTTAGTCTCTTCTCGTGGGTCAGTGTGTTATTCTGCACCGCTGACCAATGCCATTAAGACACCACTGCTGGGTTCAACACCCCAATAAAGCAAATATCACACTAAAGCGAGTCACATGAATTTTTGCGTTCCCGGTACATATAGAAGTTATGTTTTTACTATATTGTTGTTAAGCTATTGCTGTCTGTGTAGTGGGTTCTGACTCATAGCGACTCTATATAGAGTTTCCGAGGAGCTGCTGGTGGATTTGAATCTGTGACCTTGCAATTCAAACCGGTTTTGCAGTCCAGTGCTTATCCTCTAGTGCCATGCCAGGGCTCTATGCTTTTTCCATACGGTGGTCTATTAAAAGATTCCTAGTGGTGCAGTGAGTTAAGTGTTGGGCTGCTAACTGAAAGTTTGGTGGTTTGAACCCACCATCAGCTCTACAGGAGAAAGCTAAGGTTGTCTGCTCCCGTGAAGATTTACAGCTTTAGAAAAACTATGGGGCAGTTCTACTCTGTCTTGTGGGGTCACTGTGGGTTAGAATCGACTGGACAGTGGCAGTGGATTTGGTAGTCTGTTAAATTGCAATATTGTTGCTGTAGAGTCAGTTCCACATCATACAACTTCCAAGGAGTGTCTGGTGGGTTTGAATTGCCGACCATTTAATTAGCAGTCCACTGCCTATTCTACAGCGCCACACCAGGACTCCAAGTGTGCAATAGAATGATAAAAAAGTTTGAAATATTGAGAATTACCCAAATGTGATACAGGGACACAAAGGGAACACACGCTGTTGGAAAAATAGACTCGACAGGTACACAGTTGCCACAAACCTTCAACTTGTAAAAAAAAAAAAACAAACAAAAAAACCCCCAGAAAGCAAAATGTAATATTTAAGAGACGCAACAAAGCAAAGCACAATAAAGTGAAGTTCATTGGTATTGTTAAGTACAGTCAAGTCAGGTTCCAAGTCAGCAACCCTGTATAGGGTTTCCAATGAGCAGCTGGTGGATTTGAACCGCCGACCTTGCGGTGCAAACCGACTTTGCAGTCCAGTGTTTATCCTACAGTGCCACCCCAGGACTCCAAAAATGAGGTATGACTGTAATTAAAAACATAGTTTGGTCAGAGAAAAATGAAGAACTTGTTTGTGGCAGACAAAGTTGGGGGTTTGTTGTGGTCAACTACTGTTGAGTCGGTTCTGACTCATCCAGACTCTGTATAGAGTTTCTGAGGAGCAGCTGTGGGTTTGAACTGCTGACCTTGTGGTTCACAGTCCAGTGCTGATCCTACAGCACCACATCAGGGCAATAGTAATATAATAACTTAGTAAACAAACATTTCTTTATTAGGAAGTATGATTTTTCCAGTTGCTGTCAAGTTGATTCTGAGCCCAGGAGGTCCCCGGTATGCACAATAGAACTGCACTTCATAGGGCTTTCAAGGCTGTGACCTTCCAGAGCAAGACTGTCCGGCCTTTCTTTATAGGCACTGCTGGATGAGTTTGAACTGCCAACCTTTCAGTCATCCAGTGCTTAACCATTTGTGCTACCCAGGAACTTCAAGGTAAAGGGATAGAAATTGATGGTTGTTTTTTTTTTTTGGGGTGGTGGTGGTGGTGGTGGTGGTGGCAGGATGGCCAGAAAAGCCTCCTTACACAGGTGACACTGGAGGCCACCAATGTGTACCTATCTAAGCTAAGGGAACAGTGTGGCAGGCCAGAGGAACCACAGAAGCTAAAACCTGAAGATTGAGGCTTTGCCGGAACCCTAAGATGGTTGGCGGCTAGAGTTGTAGACACAAGGGGGAAGTAATAGACAAGGTGGGATAGTTCTCGTGGTCAGTTTACACAGGGCGCCTTGTTAAGAATTTTCATTTTTCAAAATGTGATCGTACCTACCTTGTACCTGTGGAAGGATCACTGGGGCTGCTGTATAGACGAGGTGGAGGGAGTGGGCAAAGTTAGGGGCCTAGGACAAGAGTGGTTAGTAGCAGTTACTTCTAGCAGACAAACTCATTAGGAAATGATTGCACGCATCCAGCCAAGATGATGCTGGCTTGAGTCAGGGGTAGTGGTGGAGGTAAAAAAGACAGGGAGATTTGGGGTATATTTAGAAGAGGGCCAGCTGGATCTGGGGAGGATCAGGTTTGGGAGGAGCATCTGGAGTTCTGCTGAGGGCGTTTAGGGCTGGAGATGCCTTGTTGGCATGCACATATTGTCATGCAGGTATTGTTATTGTTAGGTGCCATTGAGTCGATACCGACTCATAGCGACTTGATGCATAATAGAACGAAACAGTGCCCGGTCCTGTGCCAACCACGCAGTCATTGTTACCTTTGAGCAGTGCTGCTGCCACTATATCAGTCCATCTCCTTGGGGGTCTTCCTATTCTTCATTGATCCTCCATTTTACCAAGCATGATGTCCTTCTCCAAGGACTGGTCCTTCCTGATGACATGTCTGAAGTATGAGACGAAATCTGCACATTCTGGCTTCTAAGGAACTCTCTGGCTGTACTTCTTCCAACCCAGATTGGTTTGTTCTTTAGAAAGTCCATGGTACCTTTAATATTTTCCTCCAATGCCGTAACTCAAAGGCATTAATTCTTCTACAGTTTTCTTTATTCGTGCAGGTAGGCATTGGATATGCAAATCTGGACGTCTGGAGGGGTGAGAATGGGTCCTCAAATGGGTGTCATGAATGTACAGAGGCTATTTACAGGCTTGGGTTGAATTCTAGGGTGGGAACCGCTGGGTGCAAGTGATGAACGCACTTGAGTGCAAACCAAAAGGTGACTGGTTCAAGTCTACCCACAGGCACATTGGAAGAAACGTCTGGTGATCGACTTCTGAAAAGCCAGCCACTGAAACCCCGTGGAGTACAGTTCTACTCTAACACACATGGGGTTGTCATGAGTGGGTACTGACTTGGGGGCAACTAATGAAGTGGCAAGGGTAATTAGTGTATGTGTTCTAGAGCTCCCGGGAAGGAGTGAGAGACTCATAGGTCCCCATATCTTTTCTGTCCCTAATGCTTGGTGAGCTATGAGAGGGTGTCAAAAAGTTCATGGAAATATACCTTGGTATTTTCATTCCATTTTTTCCATGAACTTTTGGAAGCCCCCTCATATATTTAAAAAACCATTATAGATCAAATGTTTTGAGGTATCAATTTGATATATCATTTCCCCTCTTGTTGCCTTTATTAAGTGCCGTCGAGTTGATTCCGACCCATAGCAACCCATAGGGTTTCTGAGGAGCAGCTGGTGAGTTTGAACTGCTGACCTTGCAGTTCAAAGAGACTTTGCAGTCCAGCGCATTAAGCCAAGAGTCCATAATTTCTGACAGACTCTTGATTCGGGTGTGAGTTTTTTACACGAAAAACAACTTAAAAGTCTCTGAACTTGTCACTGTTCTTATTTTGCAACCTGAGGGAGCCATTATGGAAATTGAACACTAGGGGGACCTAGTGTTCTTACTTATGAAAGAGCCGTTCGAAGTGCTGTGGGCTTCACATAAGTCAGGCTACCTTCTGTGGGGTTGCCC
Source organism: Chrysochloris asiatica (assembly GCF_000296735.1). Lineage (NCBI taxonomy): Eukaryota > Metazoa > Chordata > Mammalia > Afrosoricida > Chrysochloridae > Chrysochloris > Chrysochloris asiatica. The sequence continues at coordinate 39,232,955 of NW_006408525.1, forward strand.
CAACCAAGCACGAAGGAACGAAATGCTGACCGCTCCTGTGCCCCATCTAATGCAGATCTGACTGTTGTGACCCATAGGGGTTTTAAGTCGGCCATAGACCTTTCTTTCTCGTGCGTTTTAGTCTGGAAGCTTCTCTGAGACCTGTTTCGCATCATAGCAGCACACAAGCCTCCACTGATGGTCTGGCAGTGTTCACTGAGCATGAGGTATGGTAGCTGGGAATCAAACCCAGGTCTCCCTCAGGGAAGGTGAGAATTCTCCCATGGAGCCTCAGTGCTACCAGGTAAGCCAGACAGCGGTATTAGAAGACAAATCTGATAAAGAACGTCTCTTTTCCTAATGCACTGCCTTCTAACCTGCAACATAGATCAATTGTCTTTAAACTGATCATTTGAAGTGATGTTCTTAGGAAATGACTTTTGAATGATGAGCTCCTATTAGTAGCCCTGTCATCTGAAAGCTTTTAAAAATAAGGATTCAAGATGATCTGGGATTCACAGCATTTGGGATGCAGTATGCAAATCTATGGTGTTGGTGAAGAATATTGAACATTATCACGGACTTCCAGAAGAACAAACAAACCTGTTTTGGAAGAAGTATAGAATGCTGTTTCAAAGAAAGGATGGGGAGACATCATCTCTCATACTTTGGACATATTATCAGGAGAGATCAGTCCCTGGAGAAGGACATCATGCTTGGTAAAGTGGGAGGGTCAGAGAAAAAGGAAGACCCCCAGTGAGATGGATTGGAATGTAATAACTGCCTCCAGTTGACTGGAATTGATAGCTGGGCCCCAGGAGAGCTGACTGAGAATTCACATTCTATTTTATCATCAGGGATGAAGCTAAGGGAAAGAAAATTGAATGCACAGGAGCTACATTATACCATGTGTTGTGGTTGTGTGCCATTAACTTTGACCTTTAGCAACCCTAGAGGACAGAGAGGAGTCCTGGTGTGGTGTTGTGGGATAAGTACTGAACCACAAGGTTAGTGGTTCAGATCCACCAGCTGCTCCTTGGAATACCGTAATCAGGGTCACTATGAGTCAGAACCACCTTGATGGCACTTAACAACATAGGACAGGATAGAACCGCCTCATAGGGTCTCCTAGACTGCAATCTTTAGGGAAGTACATCTCCAGGTCTTTCCTTCCACGGGGCCACTGGTGGGTTTGAATTGTGAACCCTCCTGTGAATGTGCTTAACCGGTGTACCAGTGGGTCTCCTTACACTACCTGTTATTGACGTATAAGACCATTAACTTGGTTGAAAGGGTTAGAACCTTTGTATCAATGAACAATGCATTTGTCTTAAAAGGACATATGCCTTTAACTGGTATTTACAGCTGGCCTGATTTTATTTGGGGAGAGGAAACAGTTTACATTGATACTGAAATATTAAGTCAGTAAGGTTTAAAGCAGAACCTTTGATAATAAGTGCGTTGCCACATTTTTATTTATTTATTTATTTGGTACCTTTAAAGAACAGAAATTTGTTGGGTCGCAGTTCTGGTGGCTAGAAATCCAAATCGGTGTGTTGATCAAGCCAGGTTCTCTCTCTCTCTGGTCACCCTACGTGTTTCTTGGCATTCCTTCCTGGTAGATGCACCTCCACATGGTCATCTTCCCTCTGCCTCTCTCCCTGTGCCTGGTTAGTTGTAAAGTGCCATCGAGTCAGTTCTGACTCATAGCAGTCCTGTTATAGGGTTTCTGAGAGTGGATTTGAACTGCTAAACTTGAAGTTAGTAGTCCAGTGCTTGGCCCACAGCATTACACCAAGACTCTTCTTTTATTAGGTTACCCAACTCTGTGGGCTAATGTGTCAGACTGCAAAGTCGTTTGAACTGCAAGCTCACCAGCTGCTCCTTGGAAACCCTATACATGGTCACTATGGGTTGGAATTGACTCGACGGCACTTAACAACAACTCCAGTTTATCAGCTTGGGGACTAAGGTGCACCGGACCCAAGCCTTGGTATTTTCAATAGCCTCATATATTCATGTGACAGACTGCAAAGCCATTTGAACTGCAAGGTTGGCGGTTCAAGCTCCCTAGCTGCTCCTCGGAAATCCTTACAGGGTCACTATGGGTCGGAATCGACTGGACAGCACTTTACAACAACAACAACAACATATGCATGTGAAAGTTGGACAGTGAAGAAGGAAGACCATAGAGGAAGTGATGCATTTGAGTTATGGTGTTGGAGGAGAATATTGAAAGTACCATGGACTGCCAGAAGAACCAACAGATCTGTTTTGGAAGAAGTACAGTCAGAATGCTGCTTGGAAGCCAGAATGGTCTGTCTCTCACACTTTGAACATGTTAATCAGGAGGGACCAGTCCCTGGAGAAGCACATCATGCTTGGTAAAGTGGAGGGTCGGCGAAAAGGAGAAAGACCCCCAACGAGATCAACTGCAACATGGCTGCAAGAGTAAGCTCAAATGTAACAGCTGTGAGGACGGCACAGGACGGAGGAGAGTTTCGTTCTGTGGTACATACGGTCGCTATGGGTTGGCATCAACTCGACAGCCCCTAACGACTAACAACTCCAGTGTGACTTCACATTAACTGATAACATCTTCAAAGACTCTACTTCCAAACTAGGTCACATTCACAGGAACAGGGGCGTTAGGCAGGATACGTTCTGCCAATTTTTTAATAATGACTTTGACCACAACAAACCTTTCTACTAGTCCAGATCGTTAAGGTCTTCACTAGCTGATTTTGGGAACCAGATTGCCGGGTATTTCTTCTCCATCGTAATCTAGAAGTTCCTCAGAGAACTGTTCAGCATCACGGTACAGAGATGTGCTTTTGGTGGTACCGCCCATTCCAGTGCCACAGTTGCATAGAGCAGGGGTGAAAAATTACGACCCGTAGACCAAGTCCAATTTTTTGTTTTCAGTCAGCCTGCAAGCTAAGAATGCTTTCGACATTTTACAGTGGTTGGAGGAGTGGGGGTGGTGGTGGAATTAATGATGTGAAAACTTTCTAACATTCAAATGTCAGCATCCATAAATAAGGTTTTACTGAAACATTCATTTGCACGCCGTCTGCGGCTGTGTCCACTCTACAGAAGGACAGGGCAGAGCTGAGTAGTAGTGATGGATACCATCTGGCCAGCAGAGCCTAAAATAGTTGCTATCTTCTAGACCTTGACAAAAAAAGCTTGCCAATCCCCAGCCGAAAGATTCTGTTGTTTATTTAGAGGTTAGGCCTTTCCTGAGACTGTTGGGTAACTGATCAAGTTTCTGTTAGTTTGTTTGCTGTCGAGTTGGGTCTGACTGGTGGTGAGCCCTTGTGTGCAGAGCAGAACTGGACTGAATGTCCAAGGCTGTGACCTTTCTGAAGCAGATTGCCAGGCTTGTCTTCCGAGGCACCTCTTGGTGGGTTTGAACTACCCTTTTGGCTAGCAGTCAAGCACTTGACTGGTTACATCAACTGAGGACGGTGGTCTTTAACTATTTGCATTTACTACTTTACATAAGTGTAACCTATTCCTCTGTGGCTGAGAAGACAGCATTTCATTCATGTAGTCTTCACTAAAAAGTAACCTGAGGAAGCACTTGTTGGAAATCTTTTGTTGTAATTAACTGCTGTCCAGTTGGTCTCCGATCAGAGCAACCCTGTATAGTTTCCGAGGAGGAGGTGGGTTTGAACTGCCGACCTCGTGGTGAGCAGTCCGGCGCTTATCCTATAGTATCACGGCACAGGATCTCTTGGAAACCTTGACTTGTCTCTAAAGAAAAAACAAACAAAAAGCCAACTAAACCCAAACCCGCTGCTGTGGGGTTGATTCTCAGACATCTTGTCTCTATAGAGCGGGGTAGGGCAAGCCCACATGGTTTCCAACACTGCAACCTTTACAGGGAGTCCTGACAGGGAAGGGTAGGGTAAGCACTGCCTGCTAACCCCTGCAAGGTCGGTGGTTCAAACACTCCAGATGCTCCTCAGAAACCCTCTACAGGGTCGCTATGGGTCAGAACTGACTGGATGGTGTGTAACAACACCAATCTTTACAGAAGCACACTGGCACATCTTTCCTCTGTGGAGCAGCTGGTGGGTTTGAACTGCTGACCTTTCAGTTAGCAGCTTTCACCACTGCACTATGAAAGATCCTGTGTATGTCTATAGGGCTGGCGTGGTGGTGGTGGTGTGCTGTGGACTCATTTCTGACTCACAGCAACCCAGTAAAGGGTCTCTAAGGCTATAAATCTTTATGGGTGCAGAAACCCTCATCTCTCTCCCACGGAGTGACTGGTAGATTCAAACTACTTAACTTGTGGTTAGCAACCCAATATGTAATCCACTACACTACCAGTGGTACATATATATCAATGTTGTTGTTATTAAGTGCCATAGAGTCCGTTCTGACTTAGAGTGACCATGTATAGGGTTTCCAAGAAGTGGCTGGTGGGTTTGAACTGCCAACCTTGTGGCTAGCAGTCCAACGCTGGTCCTGCAGTATTAAACTAGGCCTCTGTATATGTCTATGGTGGTGTGCTGTGGAGTCGGTTCCGACTCATAGCAACCCTGTATAAGGTTTCCAAGGCTGTAAAGCTTTAAGGGAGCAAGAAGCCTCACATAGCTGGCAGCCCAGCTTGTAACCATTACGCTACCAGAACTCCCTGTATATGTCTATGTTGTTGTTGTTAAGTACCGTGGAGTTAGTTCTGACTCCTAGTGACCCTGTACAGGGTTTCCGAGGCTGTAAATCTTTACGGGAGCAGAAAGCTTCATCTTTCTCCTGTGGAATCGCTGGTAGTTTCGAACTGCTGACCTTGAGGTTGGCAGCCCGACTCATAACCACACTACCAGAGCTCCTTATATATGTCTATTGTTGTTGTTGTGTGCCATGGCGTCGGTTCCGACCCATAGTGACCCTGTACAGGGTTTTTGAGGCTGTAAATCTTTATGGGAGCAGAGAGCCTCATCTTTCTCCCACGGAACAGCTGGTAGTTTCAAACTGCTGACCTTGCAGTTCGCAGCCCAATTCGTAACCACTACTCTACCAGAGCTCCTTGTATATGTCTATTTTGTTGTTGTTAAGTGCCATCGAGTCGATTCCGACCCATAGCGACCCTGTACAGGGTTTCCGAGGGTGTACATTTTTACGGGAGTAGAAAGCCTCACCTTTCTCCCGCGGAGCAGCTGGTAGTTTCGAACCACTGACCTTAAGGTTCGCAGCCCGATTCGTAACCACTATGCTACCAGAGCTCCTTTGTATATGGTAGAGTTAAAAAATTTTGCAGAAATCTGCCATGAGCGTCATGTAACTTTTCCAATTCAAACAATGGGTGTTGATAAGACTATAATTCAGTTAAAAACCAACCAACACCCAAACCCCGCCAACTTTATAGCAGAAGAAATCCATCTCTTTAAATAAAAAAAGCCATACATTTATTGCAAATCTAGAAGTACCAGAAAGTCATGAACACAGAACAAATTAGCAATCCTGTTTTTGTTGTTGTTTTACAAACATTTAAACCCTTGGTTATTGGCATATGGAGATTGGCATACATGTTTTCATGCAGTTAAGAGAATGAACAGACCCCCCCCAGAAATCAGTTATAAATATTAAATTGTATTGAACATTCATAGTAAAAAATATGTTGTAAAGTGCCAAAGTCAGATAAGTCTGCAAAACTGTCACAGGGTCAAAGTCCTTCTCAAGCAGTGACAAGAATTGCTACATCCACCTAGCTTTGTGTGCATCTGTGTTTTCTGGACATTTTGTCATCTCTCCCCAAGTCCTCAGAGTTTTACAGATTGTCCTATTTCTATGGCTGATAAATGCAATACAAAATGTAGCAGGTGATGGACTACGCCACTTTCATTTCAGTGCAGAGATTCAAGCTTGAAAGTACCTGTAAACAAACCAGGCTGTTAGATTTTCCCCCTGAGTTGTTACAAATTAACAGTGACAATGCATAAAGACGGGGCAGCAAGCATTCACCACACTTGCAGGGTGAGAGCAAGACGCCCACCTGTTATCCTTAAACTTGCCCTCTTTTCAGAAAAACATTAAGACGAGAAATACTACGAGTGCAGAGTAACTCCAAAACAAACTATGAGTGATGCCGACAGCAATTTAGTACAATCGAGTCACGTTTTCTGTTAAGACGTTAAGTCGTTAACTTATAGCTCGTGATGGTAAGGTACATGTCTCCGCTACCCCCATGTAAAATACAGAAATTGGTTAACAGTTTGATGTTTTCTTTAAAAAATCAAAGCCAGAAATGCTTCAGTTAATTCAATGAAATAATATTCTGATGATCCTCAAGAAGTGTTCTGAGGTGAAGAAACAAAATGACCTGAAATAGCTAAGGTGGCTTGCTCTTCATTATTTCCTCTTTTTAAACAGCACATGTTGCTTTGGACCAAATCTAAGAATCATCACAACTTGGCCTTTTATGAGAGTAACTTTACAAGGCAAGAAGTAGTCTTTAAAGCATTAAAAAGGGATTGTAGAAAGGTAAAAATGCTGATTATATTTTGGATTTAACTTCTTTTGATTATTCATCTTAGAATAACTTAATAATAAATAGTGGTTTAAATTAAAGACACTACAATCACGTATTTTGGAAGAATTAATAGCAACACAGGAAACACATTTTTCAGCTCCATCCTGTGCATTGTGTCCTGGAGTACTTGTGGTAATGACTGGCCATAAAAAAAACGTGGTAATGTTCACATTAAGTGAAGTTCAGGTTCTGCATATTGTTAAAACTTCTGTGCATCCGTCAAATCGGAATTGGTAGTATACTGCATTTCATCACCATGAAGTACTTGGAAAATTCAGAGGCCATTAAATCTTTTTTTTTTAAAAATGGAAACCCCAGTATTTTCCAAAGGGTATTTAAAATTTTATTTTTATTTTGGAAAATTAGCAATTTGTAAAAATGATTTATGATTTTTGTGTGTGGGGGGGGGCGATGACCAATTTCATTTTCATGACCTGGGGCTAGATGTCATTTTATGAAATGTGAGAACTCTAAAAACCACTTTGCCAATTCATATCACTATTTAAAACCAGAATATGTACCAGAGTCCCTTGCATAGCTATTGAACGTAGCCGGATTTCTATATGGAAGAGTGTTTGGCTGTTTTTATTTTGGCTTTAAAAAAACAAGCAAAAAAAAGGAAAACGTAGAAAGAAAAAAGGTTGTTGGTAGTGCCAGTCATACATATATGAGGGGGCTTCAAAGAGTCTGTGGACAAAGGAAATGAAAGGTAATGGAATTTTTCCACAGACTTTTTGAAGCCCCCTGGGACTTTCCCCTAAAATGTATTTTGAAAGTGGAGTTGAGAGGTTGCCTCCCTTGGTCTCTCCTGCCCTACCTCCACCCCAGCCTCTCACAGGCCAACATGGTAACTGACGCTACAGGAAACCAAGTCATACTGGCTCCATTTTCATTGGAACTCGATGCTCACTTTTCCCAAGATCCATTTCAAGAAAATCTTCAGGGGTGTCTTGTAAAGCTGTCCCACGATGGCCCTCTGCCTTTGTTTCCCCTGAAGGCCGCTGCTGACACAGCCCCTGTTTACAGGGTCTCACAAGGGCCAGGCACACAGCAGCCACAGTTGTGCCCGCTGCGCAGGAGTAGAAGGCTCTGCTGTAGGTTTTACTATGGTCGACCAGCAGTCCTGGAAGAAAACAGAGCATTTGTTAACCACCGACCTACTTAACAAACCCTCTCTCACCCAAGCTCTCATCAGATTCAGAAACTTCTCAGTTTCTTTGCTGTTTTCTGTTTGTTTTCACAGAGGGGGAAAAAAAAGGCATTGATGGTAAGAGTCTTTTTCAGCCTAGTAAGAAAACAATATATCACACACATAAAAAATACTCAGCACCTAAGAAAATTAAGTCATCGACAAGAGGGTCAGTAGAAAAGAGGAAGTCCCTTAAAGAGACAGATTGGCACAGTGGCAGCAGCACTGTGAGGGCAGAGCAGGACCGGGCAGTGTTTCATTCTGAGTTGGAACTGACCACCAGCACTTACAACAACTTGTTTTTCACGAACCACATCTGTCCCGGTGGAGAGCTAACATATGAGGCAGCTAGATGCATGCTTATTTTAGGAAATATAATATTCTGAAGTAAGGAAAAAGCTATTATTTTCATTTGCATTCATTCTAGGTATTTTTTAACATGTAATAGGATTTCAAATCACAGTAACTTTAAAGACCTATTTCAGATCTAAGCTACGAAGCCTACTTTGTCTCTCCTGTAAGAAAAGGCTCTAGAGCAGTTAATGGAGTATTTGCTCAGGGTTGCAAACACCTGTCCAGAAGTAATGTCTTAGGCTAGCCTAGACTGCCAGATGCAGGCTCTAATTCTGACTTGGCCACTGATTTATCCTATGACCTTTGGCTTAAATCTTTGGCTTCAAGTTTCCTCATATTGAAACTGAGAGGGATGGCTCGTACCATCTTCAGTTTGTTTGAGTTAGCTGCCAAACCGATGGCTGAATGAAACTGCCCGGTCCTGCTCCGTCCCCATGATGAGGTTAGAGATTTGGAGCACTGGGTCCCATAGGGTTTTCATTGACTGATTTTGGAAAACAGATCACCAGGTCTTTCTTCCTAGTCTTCCCCAGTCTAGAAGCTCCATTGAAACCTGCTCAGTTTCATAGCCACACATATGCTTGAGGTGTACTGGCTGGGAATCAAACCTGGGTATCCCTCACAGAAGGTGAGAATTCTACCACTGAGCACCTGATGCAATTGTACAAACCCATGTGGGTCTAAAAACCAGGAGCTTTATTATTAGAATGGAAGGGGAAGCTAGCCCAGTGACTAATAAGGGGATCGTAGACAAGGGTTTGTATTTCGTGTGTTCAGATAACCTACCTGCAAGGGGTGGACCAGCCAGTCCTGATATGCTCTGTATAAAGACATAGACTCCAGCTGCAGAAGACATCTTCTGAATCCCCACAACATCATCTTCAGCCAGCAGTGGAATGTGGGTACCGCCTACTGTCCCAACCATAAAGCCAAAGAATATGCTGCAGAACATCAGCCCCCAGAATTCAGTAGCAAAAGTAAAGGCGAACAACGACACAGATAGTAAGATGACGCAGATGAGTTCAATGTAGATCTTACGAATGGGCTCCTTGTTGAGGACCAAGCCAACTCCGATTCTTCCAAAAACTTCAGCAACTGCCATGGTGGATAACAGGAGAGCAGCCCGGTCCTCTTCAATGCCCAGACTGATTCCCAAAGGAATGATGTAGAGCGGAGGTGCGAAAAATCCCAGTGTAGCAAAGAGACCAAACAGTGCGTAACAGATGAAACTTTGGTCTTTCAAAATCGAGAAGTCTAACAATGGGGCCTTCTTATTGCCTGGCCTAGAGCTGCTCTTCACCAGGTTCTGCTGCATGTGGGCCTTGGGCTCCAATTCCACGTTCACGTGACTTGGCCCATTTTTCGGCGAGGTAGTTAGTTCTACTCCTGAGTCGATAGACTCCATTGAGGTGCGCGATTTCTCGTTTTCAAGCATAGATTGCACTTCTTTTCCATGTTCCTGGGTGGCTGTTTTCGGTGACCCTCGGGCTTGAATAATAATTGGTTTTAGCAGCAGCCCACAGACGACGATGTTCAACTGGAGCAGACCCACCAAAAGGAGACTGTTCCTCCAGCCGATGCTCTCTTTCAGGGCTGTGATTGCTTCAAGAGGCAGGTACAAAGGAGAAAGAAAATGGAAGGAAAGAGAGAGAGAAAGAAGACATACGGATTCAGATGGAGCCGTCTTTTCTTTAAAAATACAGGACAATGTACTTAGCAGCATGAATGCAATCAATCTGTGCTATCCGCTTTCTTAGTTTTCATGCCTTTGTGTATTAAAAAAACCCCATGAAAACGTGCCTGGTGATGATAATCTACGAAACATTTTCAGCTCAGGTCACAGCGAGCTTGGGAGGGGGCATTTGTGGAGGCACAAGAGGCAAAATACGTGTGTGATTCACGTCAGAGTTCTGCAAATTGCGGCTCGAGGGCCACAGCAATGTCCTTGGCTCAAAGCGTGGGTCACCGCTTTGTGCTGTATTTACCACAGAGACCATCTAATTCGCAAAGCCTAAAATATTTACTATGTGGTCTTTTACAAAAAGAGTTTGTAGCTCTCGGATCTGTATTATTATACACACACGTATTCAATCCTTAGGAGTCATAGATTGAAATGTTAAAAATGGAAAAAGCTGAAAAACCATCATCTCAGAATGAAATGACACATCATCCCAGAATGAAATGATCTCCAGTTTCTAAGTTCTTCTCCCTGCCATTAAATTGGAGCCTAGGTTGCTGACCATAGAATCGATGCATTTGAGTAATGGTGTTGGAGGAGAATATTTAAAGTACCATGGACTGCCAAAAGAACAAACCAATCTGTGTTGAAGAAGTACAGCCAGAATGGCCAGATTTCATCCATCATATTTCAGGTATATTACCAGGAGGGGCCAGTGTCTGGAGAAGGTTATCAATGTTTGCTAAAGTGGAGGGTTGGAGAAAAACAGGAAAACCCTCAACGACATGGATCGGCACAGTGGTGGCAGTGATGGGCTTAGGCACAGCACTGATTGTGAGCTTTGCACAGGACAGGGCAGTATTTTGTCCAACTCGATAGCACCTAAGAATAACAACAAGCTGCTGACCAGCGGCAGCCTGGAGGGTGGGCTGGGCACAAGAATGTAAGACGGAGGATATGGTCAGAGAAAGCACAAGTACCGCAATGGGATGCCACAGGCCCCACAAGACCTTAAGTCTCGCCTTCGTCTCGGGTCCCTTTATTGTTACAGACACACCTCATGTTATTGCGCTCTGTTTTACTGCAGGTGGAGATAGATATTGCTTTTCGTTGTTGTTGTTGAACAAGTCTCAACAGCATGCATCCGCTTCATGTCTCTGTGTGTAAGTCTAACAATACGGCAAACCTTTTCATAATGTAACTGGTTTTTTTTCTCTCATCTCAATGATTGCAATCCCCTCCCTGCAACAAAAGTTATGCCGCTTCCTCCCTCGGTTCTTATTTTTTTGCATTCCAACCACCTTTCCATCCCTTCTCAATTTTGTTCTTAGGAAAATGTTGCCCTTGTGCTTTTGAATGACAGACCATGCCATGGTCAGCATACCTTACTAGTGTTGCTGTCCGCTCGCCATGAACCTGTCTATGCTGGGCTGAAAAATGGGCCAGTCCTGCAGAGTGGACTGAGGGCCACAGTCTCTGGTTCCTCCAATCTCTTTCGGACCAGTAAACCCGGTCTCTTTTTTAAATGAAAACATTGTGCATTTTGTTCCACATTTTCCTCCCACTCTATCTGGGATCATCTAACGTGATCCCTTTCAGAGCAGTTGGTAGTGACAGCTGGGCATCATCTAATTTTTCTGGTCTCAGAGTCCCGGAGACTGATGTTCACATGTTCCACTAGTTCATAGGACTAATTGATTCCAAGTCTCCTACAATTCTCATCGCTCTTCATAATTCTTTCTTCCACATATGCAGAGTGTAAATGTAACATTTTTGGGAGAGACCGAAAAAAAAAAAAAAAAAATCTGTGTCTTGCTTTATAATGGTGGTCTGGAACGGAATGGGCCCTCTAGCTCTGCGGTGTGCCTGTAATTTCACATTCCTGTCTCTGACTTCCGGACTGTGACTGGATTCATCAGAATTCAGGCTCAGTCTCTTGGCTGAAGTGCCAGTGAATTTAGTAGCATGTTCTGCTCACACCTCTTGTTACCCTTACCTTTAGTGGAAAACGCTGAATTGTAAAACACCTGCTAACATATGTCTTCCGTTACATGTCTAATGAAAGGTTATCTGTCCTTTGTGTTCCTGGCTCTTTCAGAGTGCTTTATATTCATCTGGTGACACGGCTGGTTAGGCACTGGGCTGCTAACCACAAGGTTGGTGGTTCAGATCCACCTGCCACTCCTTGGAAAGCCTACACAGGGTTGCTATGAGTCAGAAGTGACTTGACAGAATTCAACACCACCTCCCCCTTCAGCCTCTTCACAGCCCACCTGGTCTTTCTCTCATTTACTTTTGAAAACTGTCAGCCCACCACAGAAGAATGACACCGATCTGACCGCCCAGCACTGACGCTGAACTATAAACCATTTTCCCCAGTCTGTCTGCCTGTGTCTCTCTCTACACTCATTTATTAACACACACATTCATTGTCCCAAATCTTTTCAAAAGCTGCAGACATTATGGCATATCATACCCCTAAACACCTGCACAGGTATCCCCGTGGGAGAAAAGCCACACATTCTTCAGGAAGAGGCAGGGCCTCTTCAAAAGCACATGGGCCTCCCAGGTGGTCCCTCAACTGCTTGCCAGAGCTCAATTCACACACAAAGGCTAATCTAATATTGGGGAATTAAACCAGGGGTGAAGAGTTTGCTATGAGATTACCCACACACTTTATCAGCACAATTTAAACCCACATTGAAACTCACTCTTAACAAGAAAAAGACCATCCACGGCCACTAAGTCAGTTGGACTCATAGCAAATCCTACAGGGCAGAGCAGAAGTGCTCCAGGGGGTTTCAGAGACTGTATGTGAGCAGACAGCTGCATCTTCCTCTTGAAGAGCAGCTGGTGGGTTTGAACCACTAAGCTTTTGGTTAGCAATCCAATGCTTGACCCATGGTGCCAGCAGGGCCCCTCTTTTAACAAAGGAGAGAAACAACAGTTGGAACATTTTCATTTTGAAATGCATGTTCCAAGCCTTATTATTGAACGTATATCATATTACTGCCCTAGTTATATAAACACAGATGATGGCCGCTGGATTTGGTGCTTAGTGGTTAAGTACTTGGGCACCAACCGAGAGCTAAGTTGTTTCAACTCAGCACCTATTCTGAGGGAGAAAGATGGGGCAATGTACTCCCATAAAGACTGTTTGTTAACTTCGTTCTGGCTCATAGCAACCCTTTATAGGGTTTCTAAGGAGTGAGCGTAGTGGTTACGAATCAGGCTGCGAACCTTAAGGTCAGCGGTTCGAAACTACCAGCTGCTCCGCGGGAGAAAGATGAGGCTTTCTACTCCCGTAAAGATTTACACCCTCGGAAACCCTGTACAGGGTCGCTATGGGTCGGAACCGACTCGACGGCACTTAACAACAACAACAACAAGGAGTGGCTGGTGAGCTTGAACTGCCAATCTGGTGGTTCAAACCGACCTTTCAGTCCAGCACATTAGCCCACAGCACCACACCAGGACTCCCTTAACAATGACAGACTTGGGAACCCTATGAAGCAGTTCCACTCTGTCCCTGAGGGTCACGACGAGCCGGAACCAACTGGACAGCAGAGGAGGGCTTCTAAGAATTTGTGGGAACCATTCATGACTTTTTCATTCCATTTTCCACAAACTGTTTGAAGGCCCCTCATATATGAGTAGACTGTTATTTAAATGGTTTGAATTCTTCAAATGAGAATTACGGAGGGGTTTTATTGTTAAATGCCATCGAGTGGGTTCTGACTCACAGCAACCCTAAAAATGTGCTGGGAAACAGAAAGTAAAAAACCTTTGTTGCTGTTGTTAGCTACCCCATAGAACAGAGTCAAGTGTTCCATAGTGTTTCCTAGGCTGTAATTTTACAGCAGTAGCTCGGTGGCTCCATACAATAATCACTGGACTATGAATCACAAGGTCCGTAGTTCGAGCCTGCCAGCTACCCTGCGGGAGCAAGATAAGGCTTTCTGCTCCCGCAAAAAAATTTAAAAGCCTCAGAAACCCTATACGGGGTCACTAAGAGTCGAAAATGACTTGATGGCATTGAATGATAACAATCTTTACAGGACAAGATCACCAGGACTTTCACGGGCAGAGTTACTGAGTGGGTTTGAATCCAGCAACCTTTTGTTAGCACCCAAGGGCTTAACTGTTGTGCCACCAGGCTCATGAACCTTTCATTAGACAGACCGTTCATGTTATCCCTTAGCTGACCAATGACGGACAATGGCTGAGTGACTGCCGATGGCAGGACTAGGCAGCCTCCTATGGTCCACGTACCTGGTGCAAAACCAAAAACAGCAAAACATTCTCCCGTAGAAGCAACGGCAGTCACCACAGAGCGCCTTCTGTCAAAGTACTGAGACAGAATAGTTAGAGCCGGCAGGAAGCTGAAGCAGTATCCCAGACCTGTGAAAGAAAGTGAAAACACACTTGAGAACCACATTCGGATACTCGAAGGATGCATTCAAAGATCTGGTATCTTTCAGATGCAAAAGAAAGCATAAAGGATGTTACTGTTGGTGGACTTTTACACAGTCACACAGAAACAGTTCAGGAGGGGTCTCCCAGACCCCCAGTTCAGAACCCACAATGATCTAGTTTCAGAGACAAAAAAAAAAAAAACAACAAGAGAGAAATACACTCTGATGGATGGCTTTTGCTAACTGCACTTGATTCTGATGCCTGACGACCCCACGTGTGTAGGGTAAACTGCTCCATGAGATTTTGGTGGCTGCACTCTTTCTGCACTACTCAGGGTATCTAAGCTGGGCAAACGTATGAAACGAAGTACCTGGGGGAACTTTTGTCGCCAGGAGAAAACACTTACCAGAGATGACCCCAACTGTGATGTACATGTGGTAAACAGCCTGTGAAAACGAGGCCGTCACCATTCCTGTGGTGACAAGCAGCCCTCCAATGACCACCACCAGCCGGTGTCCAAAACGGTTGCTCAGGACTGTAGTGAGGGGGGCTGTATTCAAAGAATAAAAATTCATATTTTAACTCATAAAAGCCACAGTACAATTCCTCCTTTCAAGTCTCAAACATAGAATTGTTGCTGCTGCCTTTAAGCGTCATCGAGTCGGTTCCGACTCACAGCGACCCTGTGTAGTTAAGGTTTCCAAGGAGTAGCTGATGAGTTTGAACCATTGACCCTGTGGTTCAAACCAACCTTGAGATCCAGGGCTTTGTCCCACAGCGCCGTATGAACACAGCCAAGCAGTGGAAAACATATCATAAATTCCATTCAATGGCCATTTAAGTCACTTAAGGACTTTTTAGAAGTTATTTGTTCAAATTGGAAATACTCTCCAGGCTCCTTAACAAGCAAGCAAGTCAGAGTAATTGTCTAAAACTTGTATTTATCTTTTTAGATGGAAGATTTTGACTCACTAAGAAATGCTTACAAAGTTAGGTATATATTGAAGTCATTCCTTGAAACCAGCTGGCTTTCCTATAAACAAGATGGTTTATGAAAAATTGGTTCACTTTTAAGTTTCTGAAGCAAAAACAATCACCTGAATTCTTTGCTCTCTCTACTCATTGACTGGATTCTTTTCACAAAGTTCTACTTAGAAATGGACCACAAGGTCAGCTTGAACTGGAAGGCTGGTGGTTCAGACACACCAGTCACTCCTTGGAAACCCTAAGCAGAGTTGCAATGAGTTGGAACCGACTTGACAGCACTTAACAACAAATTTAGGGTCAAATCCTCGCTTCATTGGAAACTTCTGGAAAGGAATATGGTCACTTCTGAGTTATATCTACAGGAGGCTTTGTCAGAGTGACTGAGGAATTATATTAGTACTTTGCTTAGTTCTAGGCTCTATCAAGCTCTCTTGTTGTTAGCCACTGTTGAACGGATCCCCAACTCATGGTGACCCCGTGGCACAGCAAAGTGAAACACCATCTGGTCAGTCGCCATGATCAATTACAGATGGACAATTGTGCTCCGTAAGGTTTTCACGGGCTGAGTTTCAGAAGGAAATCGACATGGCTTTCTGGTTAGTCCATTCTGTTGTCGGGCAGCTCTGCTGAATCCTGTTCAGACACACAGCAACATGCAGACCTGCTTGATCAGGTGGGAAGTGGCTGTGTATGAGGTACACGTTTCAGGGCTCAAACCTGAGACCCTCGCATGTTGTTATTGTTAAGTGCCGTCAAGTAGGTTCTGACTCATAGCAACCCTGTATAGGGTTTTTGAGGAGCGGCTGGTGGGCTTGAACTGCCGACCTTGTGGTTCACTGATCCTACAATGCCACACCACGAGTTCAACATAGAAAGTGAAAATTCAAACACAACCACCAATGAAAGACCGTCCCCCCCCACACTACCTTGCACATTTTAACACAGTAAATGAGTTTCTTACTTATATGTTACTCCGGCTAACATTAACTTGGATATGCTCAGATGTGACCAGTTGGAAGAAGGGGCAAACACAGAACACACTGGGTCGAATTCCATTCTAGTTGTGGCATGTTCAATTTATGGTGACTTACGTGTGAAGGGGCAGGAAAAATACAAGGGTTCTATTTTGCTTGGGTTTGTTCGATTATGTAGATTAGTAGAATGCAAAGTCATACTGAATAGAGCTCATAATGAAATTATTGTGATTTTTTTAGGCCGTATGTTGGTTCAAAGCATTAGCTACTAAAATACGAAAAGAAGTCCTAGGGTGGCGCTGTAGGATAAGCACTGGACTGCTAACCACAAGGTTGAGGGTTCAAACTTACCAGCCACTTTACAGAGTTGCTTTGAGTCAGAATCAACTTGATGGAACGTAACAACAAGAATTAAATAGTAGAAATTAAATGACTAGAAACTTAATGACAATATTGTTATCTTCGGGTAGAAAAGAGGGGGTTTCTCTTTATATAGATGTCTGAGTGTTGTGAAGTATTACTTCTCCTTTATTTAAATTACCTGAGACAGTAAACATTCCACAGTCTAAAAAAAGAAATATTTTACTACTCAAAATGGAAGGCAGTAGCAATCCCGTGATAGAATTATTACTGCCTTCTGTGTGGAGCGCCAAGTTTAATCACAGAAGAAAGATGAGGCTTTCTGCTCCCACAAAGATTTAACGCCTCGGAAACCCTCTACAGGGTTGCTATGAGTCAGAGCCAACTCAACAGCACTTAACCACAACAACAATGACGCTGAATAGGTTTTAGTAGGGCTTCTAGATTAAGAGAGACGAGGAAAAAAGGAGCTGGTGATCTTCGGAAAACCAACCAATGCAAACCCTGTGAACCACAGACAAACATGGTGGTGATTCAGGACTGGATAGCGCTCAGTTCAACGAAATTGGAGCTATTCCATGAGACTTGCAGGAGACATTATTATGACTTGTTGGGGAAATTGCCCAGTAGGTACAAACAGATGGGGCTGCTGCTTTAAGCTATTCTATGGCAGCAACTAACTCCACTGACAGAAGGTTTAGGTAACTTGAGACAGCAGTGTGTAATAGAGCATCAGGGTGATGTTCGGGATGTTTAAGGTCAACTTTCTGAAGTATGTGCAACAGCTTGGTTTTCCCAGAAACCTTGGTGCAGCTGCCAACATGTCTCCTAACATTTAATGAAAAGAGCCCTGGGTCACAATGATTGAAGCACTGGGATGCTAAATGAAAGTTTGGTTTGAACCCAGCAGCCTTTCTGAGGGAGAAAGGTATGGTTGTCTGTTTGCCTAAAAGACAACCCTCATCTATCTGCCTAGTCAAATGAGGCCTGTCAGGAAGTATGCAGGGACCAGTGTGTATTTCAGATGGTACTTCTTTAGAAGATGATTACATTCCCTGCTCTCCTTACGGTCAGCTACAGTATCTGAAGAGTCTGCAAGCAGTGGGTGTTTATATATGAGGGGCCCTCAAAAAGTTCAGGGAAGAATGGAATTATAAAAATAATGGGATTCTTTAACGAACATTTTGAAGCCCTCATATGTGTGTAAAATTGAAGGCAGTTAAAGTTGGCAAACAGGACTTTCTCCTTCAGTCCGTCTTGTCTCCCCACTCCCCACCCCCCAGAAAACCCTCATCACTCAACTAAGGCTAGAAAGGGCTAGCAGGCCACAAAAGGGAACATGTCATGAACACCCCAGGTATATTGCGTACATAAGTGTATCTATGTAAAGGGGCTTAAACTTAGTCCTGTACTAACCTGTAAATGTTAAGACAAACACACATATTGATACTATCCAGGAGATCTTGCTATTAGATTCACCAAAACTGTCCATTAAGTCATTAAAGAAGACACCAAAGGTTTTGATGATGCCATAGGTGAAAACTTCAATGAAGAAAAAGGCGACAGCCACTACCCAGCCCCATCCTCCATCAGGCACTTGAGTGTAAACATTGGCTCTGAAACAAAACTTCGATGGCTTTTGGGTCATTCTTGATCTGAAATAAAAAGTAAACAGACAAAAGCATTCAGACCAGCAATAGCACGAGGGCTGATGATTCTAAAACTCTTGCTGAAGAACAGGTTAGAATTACTATTTAACAAATGAAAAAAGACCAAATAACAGACTTTTTAGTCACTTGACTATTATAATCCTGTCCGTTAACATTGAAGAAAAGGCGCCTTGGTGGCATTGTGGTTAAAGCGCTGGGGGGCTGAATGAAAGGCCAGTCTGAACCCATAAAGACGCGTAAAGCCTAGGAAACCCTGTGGGGTCGCTATGAGTCAGAATCAACTTAATGACCATGTGGGTTTTTTGTTTTGTTTTTATGAGTCGAAATCGACTCAGGGGCCCATACCAACAAGATACTTTAAGAAGCTTTTCCTTTTGATGTATGTCGATGTGTCATGCTTGAGAGTAAATGACAAGATGGGAAGGGCTGGTAAATAGTTCAAGATGTAGACTAGCATCACTGATGTGGAAAGCAAGTGACTTAAGACGGGAACCAGGAGCCCTCCAGCAATTGAGGTTTCCACCACAACCTCCCCTACACCAATCTTCCAGAAGTTACTTTCAGGAAGGAGAAGGCTGCTGGAAGAAGGAAAACAGCACCAGGGTTTAGCTCGGGAAGACAGACCCTTCAGTAACACTCGGTAATGTCCAGTGATGACTTCAGAACCGTGTTTGACCCTGCTGGGGTGTGGAGGGGAGGACAAGTGGTGGTGGGCCACTGGCTGTTGCATCCTTAACTTTTAGGAACATTTCCACTTCCTGTGAGTCAAAATCAACTGGATGGAACTGTAATTCACCACCTACCAGCCTATTCGTTCTCTGCAAGGCCGGCCCTTTAATAGCTTCTTAACTGGTTCTTTGTAACCGGAGCTGTGAATCTTTGTGAAATGCTGTATTGTGACATTTTTCCTGCTCAGATTTTCCCAACGCCTTTCCTCTTTCTTTAAGGAGCTCGGTTAGTGTATTGGATTATGTGCTGAGCTGCTAACTTCAAGGTCAACAGTTCGAATCTTTTAGCCGCTCCATGGGAGAAAGATGAGGCTTTCTGCTTCCTTAAAGAAACTCAGTATAGGGTCACAAGGAAGTCCTGGTGTGGCACTGTGGGTTAGTAAGCCAGACTGCAAAGCCGTATGAACTGCAAGGTGGGCGGTTCAACTCACCAGCGGCTCCTCAGGAACCCTATACAGGGTTGCTATGGATAAGAACTGACTCGACAGCTCTAACAACAACAACAACATGAGTTGGAAGTGACTCCTTGACACATAACCACCAGCACCATCCCTCTTCTGAAAGCGTACAGCTACTTATGTTAACGATAGCGACTTACAGTATCATTCATGATTGGATCCCAACCTATCTTTGTAATTGCATTTCTCCCTGACCTCACTGGACTGGCTCTAATCGCCCCTTTGGGCATGGCCTTCTCCCTACGGGGATGTCCCCAATAGCTGGCATGCTGCTTTTGTCTTATGGAGGAAAGAGGTGCTACCCGAGAAGCCTGTGGTTTGAACCTGCCAGCTGCTCCAGAGAAGAAAGATGGGACAGTCTGCTTCCACAAAGATGTGTCCACTGCCACCGAGTCGAGTCCAACTCACAGCGATCCTCTATAGGGTTTCCCAGACCGAAAATCTTTCCAGAGGGCCGCTGCTGAGTTTGAACCACTGACCTTGAAGATGGCAGTCCAACACCTAACCCACAGCGCCACCAGGAGTCCTTTCCATAAAGATGACAGGCACTGCAGAATAATCACTGGATCGCTAACCACAAAGTCAGCAGTTCAAACCCACCACCTGCTCCTTGGAAACCCTATCAAGGGTAATTGAGTTGGAACCAACTCAATGGCACTTATCACAGAGTCACTATGAGTAACGCTCAACGCAACAGCAAGAGGGTTACGCAAGCAGACCCCCAAGTCTTTCTCCTGCAGAGCCATTGGGGGGGCTTGAATCAACAACTCTTCGGTTAGCATGGAGCCCTTAGCCACTGCACTACAAGGGTTCATCGTCAACATAATCTGACCTTTCAGGCCACGCTCCATCAAATCCTGACATCTCCAGAATGCATCCTTCAACCAAGTCAACCCAAGGGGCTCTATCCTTAATGACAGCTCAAGTGCCACGTATCTTTAAGGGTCGGGGGGGTCTGGATTACGTTTATGTATAACTCTAATTTACTCAAACTATGAAGGGGCTCTGGTAGCAAAGGAGCTCTGGTAGCATAGTGGTTACGAATCAGACTGCTAACCTCAAGGTCAGCAGTTCAAAACTACCAGCAGTTCAGCGGGAGAAAGAAGAGGTGTTCTGCTCCTGTAAAGACTTACAGCCTCGGAAACCCTGTGCAGGGTTGCTATGAGTCAGAACCGACTCCACAGTACTTAACAACAACAACAACAACAACAACAACAACAACAATGAAGGAGCTCTGGTAGCGTAGTGGTTACGAATCGGGCTGCAAACTGCAAGGTCAGCAGTTCAAAACTACCAGCTGCTCCATGGGAGAAAGATGAGGCTTTCTGCTCCTGTAGATTTACAGCCTCGGAAACCCTGTAGAGGGTCGCTATGGGTCGGAACCAACTCAATGACACTTAACAAAATATACCCTCTGAGAAAAGGAAGTCTGGGGCCTACATCCCTGTATTTCCCATAGTACCCTGCACACAGTTTTTATTTATATATTCAACAAAGTATCTACAGGGATGCTAGTCTGCCGGACACCATGATTTGCTGCTGATAATAAGAAACCTCAGGACTGAATCCATTGTACTTAAGAGAGTACAGCCCTGCCCACTACATCCCTGACAATCAGTCAGGACAAATTGGTGAAATCTAAGATCACATGGGCTTCATTACTCTATCCCAGAAGGGTGAGAAGGGCGGTCTTCAAGTCCTATGGAAAGTACGGGGCCCACCTGAATGAAAATACACTGGAACTAACTGGGCTGTTAATGAAAAGGTTAATGGTTCAAACTCACCAGCAGCTCACTAGGAGAAAGATGAGGCTGGCTGTTCCTGTGAACTCTGTGGAGCAGTTCTACTTTCTCCTTTAGGAACTGACTCCATGGCTGTAGGTTTGGTTTAAGATATGCTCAATAAACACTTATTAAGCAGCGTAAAAGGACCTCTGGTAGCATAGTAGTTATGAATCAGGCTGCGACCCTTAAGGTCAGCAGTTCCAAACTACCAGCTGTTCCACAGGAGAAAGGTGAGGCTTTCTCCTCCTGTAAAGATTTACAGTCTCGGAAACCGCTGTACAGGGTCACTATGAGTAGGAACCGAGTCCACGGCACATCATGCCCATGACCACGAAGCAGAGTTAGATAAGTACTGGACTGTGGTTCAAACCCATCAGCTGCTCTTCAGAAACCCTATTCAGGGTCGCTATGAGTTGAAGGCACTTAACAACAAGCAAAGTAGGAAGAGCCTTGGTGGCGCCGTGGGTTAGTTATTGGGCTGGTAACTGCAAGGATGGAGGTTCAAACCCACAAGTCGCTCCAAGACAGAACAGTTTACTCCCATAAGATTTAATCTTGGAAACCCTCTGGAGCAATTCTACTCTGCTGGATTTGACCCAAAAACAGTGGTTTTGTTTAGGAGTCTTAGGGTGCTCCTGAAGAAACATAGCTCTGTCCTTAAAAAATCAAGGCAGAAAGCGAAGCCCCTCAGTATAGAATAAATCCTTTCCCAAACCCGTCCACCTCTGCAAACAAAGCAAGTAACCCAGGACTGAATTTTGAACTCAGTTACTTGGAAACCTCTACAAATTCCACAATACTGAAGTTATCTGTCCCTTTTGTCTATCTGGTGGGAAGGAGTCTACATTTGTTGTGTGGGGATATTGTTAAGTGCCATCAAGTTGGTTCTGACTCACAGTGACCCTGTATAGGGTTTCTGAGGAGTGGCTGGTGGTTAGCAGTCCAGTGCTTACCTTATAGCACCACGCCAGGACTCTGCATCATTTAAGTTGCCCTGTGCCTTGGATAAATCCCCACTTCCTTCACCCTCATTTTTTCTACTCAGTTTCACTGAGTGTTAAACTAAAATCGATCACAGATCTGGCCAGACCCTGTTGTTAAGTGCCATTGAGTCGGTTCTGACCCATCGCGATCCTGTATGGGATTCCCAAGGAGAGTATGTTAGGTTTGAACCACCGACCTTGCGGTTCAAATTGACCTTGCAGTCAAGCGCCGTATCCTGCAGTACCACACCAGAACTCCTGGCCAGACCCTAATAATCCACAATTCCTTTGACACTGACTTGCTGACTCTTTTCAACTCACTAAAATCTTTAGAAGTAAAGGTCAATGGCTGCCTTCCTAAGATTTTCGGGCCATAGCTGTTGAATTTGTTTACTACTAACTTGATGAGGCTCTGGTAGCATAGTGGTTACGAATTGGGCTGCGAACCCGTTAGGTCAGCAGTTAGAAACTACCAGCTGCTCCGCGGGAGAAAAATGAGGCGATCTGCTCCCGTAAAGATTTACAGCCTCGGAAACCCTATTCAGGGTCGCTATGGGTCGAAACCGACTCGACGGCACTTAACAACAACAACTTGATGAAAAGCACGAAATCCTTCAATTTTATACCCTGTAAACCAAGGGTATTAGATCAAATGGGTCTCTTGGGGCTCTTAACAGTTCTAAAATCCTACAGTTCTGAAGGCAGCCATCTTCCCTTCCACCAGTGTCAATAGACAAATAGGGACAGGGCAACTCAGGTTGTCTTCTATTAGCATTTGCTTGAACTGTGGCCTTAGGTAAGGAGCTTTTGCCAAGACTTGGGAATCGGCTCCACCTCAGGGTTTCAAAGTGATGGGATTTGTTGAGAAAAGATTTGAACTGAAGGCATGGAAAATTCAACAGATGAGGCCATTATAGACCATCTAGATAGAATGTTAGTGTAGTGGTTACGAATCAGGCTGCAAACCTCAAAGTCAGCAGTTAGAAACTACCAGCTGTTCCGCAGGAGAAAGATGAGGCTTTCTGCTCCCCTAAAGATTTATAGCCTTGGAAACTCTGTGCAGGGTCGCTATGAGTTGGAATCGACGCCACAGCACATAACAACAACAACAGATAGAATGTTAAGGAGCCCTGATAGTGTAGTGGATTACGTGCTGGGCTGCTAGCTGCAAGATCAATAAATCGAATCTACCAGTCACTCCTCAGGAGAAAGAGGAGGCTTTCTGCTCCCGTAAAGATTTACTCGGCACACAACCGCCACTATCAGATACAATGTTGGAATCCTGCTGTGGTGCTGTAGGAAAAACACTGGACTGTTAATCCCAAGGTCGGCAGTTCACACTCACCCATTTTAAGGTTGAAACCCAAGGCACTCATTTGAAGGTCCCCCTCAGAAGTTCTGGGAGACCAGAGAGCTGCTTAATGTTCCGGGTGCTTGTTAAGATAGCAGCTTTCCTACCGGGCTGTATAGTTTATTTCGACTGTTCTTTCTGTGAAGAACCCTTCTTTTTAGCAGAAGAGACATTTCTATGCTCCTATTCTTAGAAAGGATTTGTTTTTGACCATAAACATGTCATGGAATGGTGCTTTGGACACGGGGCATGCGGCACTTAGAGATTTCAACTGACTTTTTTTTTTTTTTTGAGCAAGACACCCATCTTACTATGATTTGCAAAAACTGGAGAAATCTTTCCCAGGGTAGATAGAAACCGCTTCCCTGCGAGGAGCGGGCAAGAGCACCTAACTGCAAACCCACCGGCTTCCAGGTTGTCTAGTTCGAATTGCTCTTCCCCAGTTGGCTCCGAGTCCATTTACTAAGACGGACTACCTCTACTTCCCGTGTTGGGTGACATTTTACATGCCACCTCACAAATTTGTATCACCTGCCTGTTTCAGAGAGTTAAGAAAAACAGAGCAAGAAACAACCGCCCAGAAGGAAGCAGCCAGTTTT
This sequence comes from Chrysochloris asiatica, assembly GCF_000296735.1. Lineage (NCBI taxonomy): Eukaryota > Metazoa > Chordata > Mammalia > Afrosoricida > Chrysochloridae > Chrysochloris > Chrysochloris asiatica. The sequence continues at coordinate 39,257,009 of NW_006408525.1, forward strand.
CTCTGCAGACTCACTTTCCCAAGCAAAAGAACGGGTCGCTTTGCCCAAGAGCTTTCCCGCGACCCATAGCCCGGGAGACCTTGGAAGTTACGCGGGATCAGCCGTCCGCCGCTGACAGCTGTAACGCTCAAGGCGTAGAACCTGCGATCTGCAGGAACCTCAGACTTCCCTCGGAGAGCTCACCTAATCTGCCCCGGGGAGTAGGGGAGACAGGGCGCCCCACTTGCTCTCGCGCTCTCTCGGTGGCCGCTCGCCGCGCGCGCGCGGTGCCTGACATTTCGCTCTGCTGACGCGCCGCCAACTTCATGCGGGAAATCCACGCCCGGGGCCGAGCCCGCACCTTGTCCAGTGGTCTGGAGCCCTGACCCAGGGCCGGGAAGTCCTTAAAATCAGCCCTTTACATATGTATTTTTTTCTGACCCCAAACTATCAGGGTCAGGGACTGCCAACTCCCAGCTGTCTACCCTGGAGAGCGCGTCATTTTGGTGGCCTTGAATATTCCCAACTGTCAGAATATTTTTCGCAATAACCTCTCGAAAATATTAAGATGTTAAGTGATTTCCTCCGCCTCCCCCACCAAAAAAAAAAAAAAAAAAGTCCCCAACACAGATGAAAACAAAAATCCAACCCACACCCCACAATCAAACTTTAAAACATGTTAAATAATAAAACCAACTCACCAAGTTAGCAGGGCAAAGAATAAACCCCCAAAGACTCCCAATAAGACAGAGGTTCGGCCTCCCCCTTCTTATAACCTTCTCCGGAACAGGAGAACGCGTTTAACCCCTTAGGGCGCGGCCTTGAATCTATCCCAAGTTGATTCAGGCAGGAGAGCCCAGCGCGCGGGGTCGGCGGTGCCTCGGCCCAGCCCCCCACCTCGGGTGCCCTCGCCACACCCGCCCCCCGCCCCCCACCCCAGCCGCTTGTGCCCGGGCTGAGCGTGCCGCTGCCCGCGCCCCGGTCCCTAGTCGCTGCCTATCTCTTATCCTATACCGGCTTCAGCCGGTCTCCGCCGGCCTCGGGGGCGCGCCGCCGCCGACCATGTGCTGTGAGCGCCGAGTGCAGCGGAGAGGGCCGGCTTGGCGAGCGCGCGCCCGCCCACGTGGACCGGGGCCGCGCGGCGCGCGCCCGAGTCTCAGGCTGGGGGGTCACGGAAGGTAATGGCAACGCTGTCGCCGTCCGCCACGGGATCCCACGGGACTGTCCCCGTCAGTGCCGCAGGGGGCCCTGACATGCCGTTCCCCTGCAGTCCCCAGGCGCCGTGGTGGGCGCAGAGCTGGGCCAGCCCCGGGCGCTTAGATGCAATGCTAGTGTGGAGCGCGAGCCTGCGGGGGGTGCTCGGGGGCGCCCGCCACTTTCCGTGCACTCCCGGCCCAGCGTGAGCGCGCACGGGGGGGATCCTGAGCTGCTCCCCACCCGCAGCCTTCTTAAACGACCACCGCCCAGCCCCGCAGATTTGGGGACTAGAGGGCGCGCGCGCGCCGGGGCTGGTTCCGCGCGGTGCTCGCGGCGGTGGCGGCTCCGCGCCCGCCCAGAGTAGAACAGGTTCCTTCCAGTTTGGGTGTGAGCTGCGCGCGCGCGCGGCGTCGAAAACCCCTAGTTCCTCCTTCAGCGCCCACTTCCCCCAATTTCGTCAACTCGCGCACCCTTCCGGGGGAGGGAGGCGCGAGTGCCGCAACGGGCCCTAGGGAGCGAGCGGCAGGGCTGCACTGGGTGTCTGGGTTCCAACCCGCCACTTTGTGGCTGCTGCAACTCCAGCATCCGCGTTGCGCGAAAGGGATGTGAGCCGCGGGGCTGAGTCAGCATCCCTGGACCCGAGCGCGCGCGCGCCCTCCCTACCGGGCGGAAAGCCACTCCACACAGGTGCTTGGTTGCCCTCCCGTCGAGCAGCTGCCCCATAGGGGAGCCGAAGGTTTGAGGACTACGTGGCCCTCCTCTCAAGTCTCCGACCCCAAAGTCACTGTGAACCAGGCAGATGATGACAAGGAATCCAGAGTTAGGAACCCATCGTGAGGACAAGGCAATGTCGGATCCCAGGCACTTCAGAGCCCACCTCAACCCCAGAGCTACTTTGGGACCGGCTCAGGCGAATTAACCTAGCCTTATTCTCCAAATTCCCTCGTGGATGTTGGCACCAGCCGCTGCCTTCATTGGGACTGGGGAATGTGGTTCGGATGTCTGAGAGCCTAGTTTGAGAGTGTGAAGTGACCACCAGGAGGAGTCAGCTACCTTATTTCTCATTATTTTAGGATAGGGTCTGCTGGTTTAAAGGAGCGGCTAAGTGCTGGTCAGCTGATGGAAAGGTTGGTGGTTACAACCTAGCAGCTCCCAGAGAAAGATGAGGCCGTCAGCTTCTGCAAATATTTTGTTGTCAAGTGCTGTGGACTCATAGCGACCCTGTATAGGGTTACTGAAGGAAGAGTGGCTTGTGAGTTTGAACCGCCGTCTTTGCAATTCAAATGACCAGTGCTTATCCTACAGTGCCACACCAGGACTCTGTCCTATAGGGTCGTTATAAATCAGAATCCACTGGACTTAACATGGGTTGTTCTGCTGAGTTAAACGCCACCACTATTACTACCAAGTGGTGTCCTGGTGTGGCCATGTGGGTTAATGTGCTCGATTGTAAAGTCAGTTTGAACCCAAGGTCAGTGCTTCAAGCTCACCAGCCGCTCCTTGGAAACCCTATATAGGGTTGCTCTGGGTTGGAACTGACTCAATGGCACTTAACATATATATATGTGGTACTATATATCATAAAAGGAGCTTTGGTAGCGTAGTGGTTACAAATCGGGCTGCAAACCTTAAGGTCAGCAGTTTGAAACTACCAGCTGCTCAGCGGGAGAAAGATGAGGCTTTGTGCTCCCGTAAAGATTTACAGCCTCGGAAACCTTGTACAGGGTCGCTATGGGTCAGAACCGACTTGACGGCACTTAACAACAACATATATGATATACATATGCTATGTGTATATGGACGTTAACTGACATTTTGCTCTGGTGACAAGATGGCAACTTCAGGCAAACATCCATCCCAGGGCCTCTGACAACTTCAAAGGAGAAATCCACACCCTTTGTGATCTAGCCCACCGCCCACATCTATCTATAAGGAGAAGTTTTTGTCAAGGAAATGACTCACCCGGTTGTAGAGGTGGACAAGTTCCAAGTCTCTTGGTTAGATGTCAGGCTGGTGGCTTCTGACTCACTTAGCTGCAGGGCTGATGAACCAAGATGGGCAGGTCACAGACAGGTAAGGCAGGTCAGGCAGGTAAGATGGAAGACTACTGAGGAATCCCAGGGTCCGCAGGCAGTAGACACACTGGCTCACGTCTAAAGAACCTGAGGTTCCAGAGCCAGCAGAAAGCAGGACGTTTTGCTCGAAATGTCGACGAATATAATGGAAACAAGCCACACACCCAGGAAACTTGTAGAGTCACTTCTGACTCATAGCGGCGACCCCTGTACAGGGTTTCCGAGGCTGTAAATCTTTATGGGAGCACAAAGTCTCATCTTTCTCCCACAGAACAGCTGGTAGTTTCAAACTGCTGACCCTGAGGTTAGCAGTCCTGAGGTTCGTAACCACTACACTACCAGAGCCCCTTTTAAAACAGATCTTATTATAGAAGTGATTATAGAGGAGTCCTGGTGTGGCACTGTGGTCTAACGCATCAGACTGCAAATTCGTTTGAACTGCAAGATCGGTGATTTAAGCTCACCAGCTGCTCCTTGGAAACCCTATACAGGGTTGTTATGGGTCAGAATCAACTCGACGGCACTTGACAACAATAACAACATAGAGGTATGGTGCAGTAGAGTAGTCACTTGATTGATAACCTTGAGGTTGGTGGTTCAAGCCCACCAGCCACTCCTTGGAAACCCTATTCAGTGTCCCTATAAACTGGATTTGACTCTATAACACTTAACACCAACAAAAGGAAAATCCAATCTAAATAATCCATTCCCTTTTAGGTGATTGAAACTCACAGAGACCCCATGTGACAGAGTACGGTTTTCATGGCTGTGACCCTTTGGTCGTAGAGTGCCAGGTCATTTTTCCCAGGTGATTTTGGGTGGGTTCTAACTGTCAACCTTATGGTTAGTAGCCACACGCTTCACTTGTGTGCAGCAACTGGAAACTCCTGAGGTGAAAACACTCAATGCTAACCCAGAACTGGCTGTAAACATACCCTGTGATGATTAGGATCTTACAGAACATCAGGGCTGTCGTGTTAGAAATGTTATATTTAATGTGATTCCCCATGTACTCTGTTGAGCCCTGCATAGGGACCTCGCAGGGGCAGCTCATCATTGATAACTGGGTGGTTCTAAGCATGTTACATAAGAGCTTGGTGCTTTACAAAAAATCATATAATACCACAAGCCCTAGAGGTGGGTGAATGCATAAATCTCATGTGAATATCTGAGCAAGTGAAATGCCTGTCAGTTGGGGAATGTCCTGGGTTGAACTGTGTTCCCCAAATATGTGTCAGTATGGCTGGACCATGATTCTCAGTGCTTAGTTATGTGATGACCCCCCATGATGTTATCTAATGTGATAAAACAGTAATAGGATTAAAGGTGGGATGTTGTCATTATTGTTAGGTGCCATTGAGTTAGTACTGACTCATAGCGACCCTATGCACAACAGAATGAAACACTGCCCGGTTCTGGGCCAACCTCACAATTGTTGCTACGCTTGAGCCCATTGATGCTGCCACTTTGCCAATCCATCTCACTGGGGGTCTGCCTTTTTTAAAAGGTGGGATACATCACCCTTAATCCCATCAGGACCCTGATGAGATATATGGGAGATTCTCGAGTGTGGCATGGGGCACTTTTTATCTTATAAGAGATAAAAGGAGAGATGTAAGCAGAGGAAGCGGGACTCACTGTCACCAAGAAAGCAGAGCCGGGAGTGGAGTGCATCCATTGGACCTGGAGCCCCTGCATTGTGAAGGTCCTGGATCCAGGGAAGATTGATGCCAAGATGCATGTAGATCGCCAAGGAATGCTGGGCCAACAGATGCTGAGAGGGGACAAGAACCTTCCCCCAGAGCTGGTAGTTTGAATTCAGACTTCAAGTCTCCTAAAAGGACAGGATAATGTTTGTTTATTTAACCATCTGTTTGTTGGAGTTCTGTTATAGCAACACTGTAGTACTCAGACAGGGGACAGAATTGTATTAACCGTTGCTGTTAGCTGCCGTTGGGTCAGCCATGGACTGAACCGCTGTCCTGTTCTGCACCGGCCCCTGATGCGTTACAGATGAGACCATAATTGATCCGTAGGATTTTCATGAGCTGATTTCAGAAGTAGATCTCTAGATGTTTCTTTCTACTGAAACCTGTTCAGTGTCATGTTATTGTAGGTAAGTGTCATCGAGTAGGTTCCTACTCATAGTGGCCCTGTTGAGAGTATATAGGGTGGTGGGTTTGAACAGCTTATCCTATAGCCTCATACCAGTACTCCTTCAGGATCTTTGTTGTTAAGTGCCCTCAAGTCAGTTCCAACTCATACATAGCAACCCTGGATAGCGTTTCCAAAGAGCAACTGTTCAAACTGACCTTGTAGTCCAGTGCTTATTCTAGAGTGCCACACCAGGATCCTTCAGTATCTTTGTTGTTAAGTGCCCTTGGGTCCGTTCCAACTCATTGTGACCCTGTATAGGGTTTCCAAGGAGGAGCCGTTCAAACTGACCTTGGAATCCAGTACTTATCCTAATCATTGTGGTCATAACTCTAACCAGAAGGGAATTTTTTTTTTTTTTTTAATTTGGAAAGAAGTAGAAAATTACATTTCAATGTACACACACAATGTATGAAGTACCATACATGTGTGATCTAATTTCAACCCCATCCGCAGCCTTCCGAGGTGGATACTGTCCCACTTTACAGATGGGAAAAGAGAGGCCCTGAGTCCTGGAGAGATTTGCTCAAGGCTACACACTGGTGCTTTGGACAGCTGGTGCAGGAAACCCCATCTCCACCCAGCCCTGCCAGCAGCAAACATTCACTTTTGCCCACCCTGATTACCAACTGAATTCACCTTGTCCCCTCATTCCTAGTTAGACCAGGTATGCTTTTTTACTCCTCCAGGGACCCATCTCCAGAGAAGGACATCATGCTAGGTAAAATGGAGGGTCAGCGAAAAAGAGGAAGACCCCTGTAGGGACACAAATTTAATTCTCCAAAATGACCACACCAAGGTCACCTCAAAACCACATTTCTGGTCCCTTCCCCCTTTTCCTGCTATCTAGGAAGGACCCCACAGCCCCCTTTTCCCACTCTGAAACTTTTTTTGTTTTTTAGGAGGGGACAGACAACCTGTCTGTCACCCTTGAATCTCCTACCTCTCCTAGTTCCCCATACCACCCTTAACTTCCCTTATGCTGTGAATATCCCATGATTTAAAAAGGTCCTAATTCCTGTCCCTTGCTCAGTAAAACTCCATGATCCAGCCGGCTGCCCTTGGACGCACCTTTGTAGGTAAATTCACTGGTAAGTAAACCATCTTTTTAAATCTCTTTTCTGTAGTAAAGTAATGTCTCTCGGAATGAGTTCTGGTCATATTTTTAACACCCAGAAGCTTTTTCTTTCTGGGCCTGAAACCCAACAATCCCCAAGGAGATGAATTGGCCCAGTACCAGCAGCAGTGGACTCAAGCTTCACAATGATTGTGAGAATGGTGAAGAAGAAGCAGTGTTTCCATCTGGTGTGCGTTAGGTCACTATGAGTCGGAATGGACTCGGCACCTAACAACAACAACAGGGAAAGCAAAGGGATGCTTGATTGCTAAGCTAATCACTCCCCCTCCCCTTGCCCCCCATCCCTCAAACCAAACAAAATCTGTTTAGTTCCAAATAAGAACAAAAGAACCTTTGGAACCT
>NW_006408525.1:39263993-39266905 GCF_000296735.1 Chrysochloris asiatica
CCCCCAGTTCTCCTCTGCTAGCTTTTCTCTTGTGTCTGTCCCAAGCCAAGTGGCAGGCACAGCCTCTCTGTCCTGTGGTTTATAATGGGCAAGGCGAGAATGAAAAAGTCTCGGGAAATGAACGGGCTCCAAGGAGCCCACTGCTCAGTTTAGCGCCCTCTGACTTGGTCCATTTGCATGAGAACAGATTCTTTTGAGCAAAGTTGGCTTGCCTCTTCTCCGTCCATGTTTATAGTCTCTTAAGTCTGCATGTTGAGTTGCTAGGCAGATGGGACCCTGGCTTGCAAATCAACTCTCTGCATTTATGGGCCTGTGAGAACTCCAACTCCGGAATGGACAGGCAGCCTGAGTGGGGCCTCACAGGAGGACTCTGCAGGCCAGCATTCAGGGCAGGGTCGTCAGGGCCACCAGTGAAGAGAGAGCTTTGAGGGGGCTTCTACAGAGGCCCAGCCTTCCATTTCCGCCTGCTAGACCAGCAGCAACCTCATCCCATTAGCTTACTTAAGGACTCACTGCCAGCAAGTCAATTCAGACTCACAGACCTGTAAATTTATTCCAAGGGTGTAAATCTCTATGGGAGCAGAAAGCTTCATGTTTCTCCTAAGGAGCGGCCAGTGGGTTTGAAATGATGACCTTGTACTTAGCAGTCCAGTGCTTATCCTAGGGTGCCACACCAGGACACCTCAATTTGTAGTAGATGGCAGCAAAATCTTGTTAGAAAGATTTTTTTGTTTGTTAGGACTAGGGTTAGTGTTATAAGCACTGGATTGCTAACTGCAAGGTTGGTGGTTCGAACCCATCAGTCACTCCTTGGAACAGACTCATCGACACTTAACAGGGTTAGTATTAGGATAAGAGTTGAGCTAATTTTTAGGGTTCTTCTTGTTAAGTTCCGTTTAGTTGGTTCTGACTCATAGCAACCCTGTATAGGGTTTCCAAGGAAAGGCTGATGAGCTTAAACAGCTGACCTTGTGGTTCAAACCGACTTTGCAGTCCAGCGCATTAACCCACAGTGCCATACCAGGACTCCAATTTTAGAGTTACAGCTAGGTTTATTTAATTTATTTATTGAAATCCACTTGATTTCCTCTTCATTTGGAAGTTCTGTAGCTGCTTCATTATCTCTTTTTACTTTATGTTTTTGCTGTTGTGGTTGTTGCAACTATATCTCTCTGGTTCTCTATTTTCGGTCTTATAGGCTTGTTTTATTCTGACTATTTTTATATGTGGGTTGAGTTCTGGGTGGCATTGCCATGGATGTTAATTTCAGGTTGTTGTCAGCTTGTTGGTTCTTTGTTCAAAGAACTCTTTATTATTTTGTATAAAGTTGGTCTGGTTTTTACAAACTCTTTTAATTTCTGTTTATCTGAAATGATCTAACATTGCCATCATATTTGATGGACAATTTTGCTGGCTATATGATTCTTGGTTGGCAGTTTTTTCTTTCAGAGTTTTATATATGCTAATCCATTGTCTTCTTGATATCATGGTTTCTGCTGAGAAATCAGTTTCCTCTTTTTCCTTCTCCTTTGTAGGGAATGTTTCGCTTTTCCTGAGCTGCTCTCAGGATTCTTTTCTTGTCTTTGGTTTTGAAATGTTTTCTTATATCTTGGTGTTTTTCTTTTAGGGTGTCTATCCTGTTTGGAGTTTGTTCAACTCCTTGAACAGTTGTTATCTTCTTGTCTTTCATGAAGTTAGGAAAGTTTTCTTCCAACAACTACCAGACAATATTCTCTGTTTTTTGTTTTGTCTTTTTCTATTCTGGAATTTCAACCACATATACGCTCTTCCTTTTGATAGTGTCTCACATAAATCTTAGGCTTTCTTCAGATATTTTTGTTCTTTTTTTCTGTTCCTCTAGTAGATGAATAGTGAGAGGTTTTTCTTCATGTTCAGTAATTCAGCCTTCCATTGTTTCAAGTCGACTTCTTTGCCCTTTATCTATTTCTGAAGTCTTAGTGTTAAAATGTTCTGGCTTTCTACTTGCTGTTTTTGTTTGCTTTCCAGCTCTCCGTTCGTTTTGTCAGTTGGTTTCCTGAATGCTTCTATAGTTTTGTCTGTTTTCCTTGATTTCATCTACAGTTTTCTTACTCATTTTCTCAATCTGTCGAAGGTGCCTAAATAGCATTCTTCTCAATTCCTGTTTGAAGATTTGCCAAAGGGGTCTTGGGCACAAATACTTTTAGGGGAATTTGTTTTCAGATCATCAGCTTTTTCCTAAAGTTCAGCTGAAAACTTGTGGAGGTGAAGGTCAAGCATTTCATCTTCTTGCTCTAGTGACCTCTGCAGCCAGAGCCAGGACCTTGCTGTGGTCATTGCTTCTCTGTAAACATCTATAAAAGGGAATTTTATATTCAATGTGTATACAAAGTTTATGATGCAGGGAGATAGGGTCAAGTAACCAACACAATACTTTTGAACATAAAAGTTTGCATTGGTAGCTGTTGTTGTTATTAAGTGCTGTGGAATTTGTTCTGGCTCATAGTGCCCCTGTATAGGGTTTCTGAGGAGCGGCTGGTGGATTTGAACCTTGAAAACATCAGTCCAGTACTTATCCTACAGAGCCACACCAGGACTCCATATTTATGGCACTGTTGTTAAGTGCCATCAAGTGAGTTCTGAATCATAGCAACCCTGTAGGGTTTCTGGGGAGAAGCTGGTGGCTTTGAACCACAGACATTGTGGATAACAGTCCAGTGCTTATCCTACAGTGCCACACCAGGACTTCACATTTATGACTGCTCATAGCGACCCTGTATAGAGTTTCCAAGGAGTGCCTGGTGGGTTTGAACTTCTGACTTTGTGGCTAACAGTCCAGTGCTGATCCTGCAGCGCCAAACTGCTGCCATGATGGATGGAAGCTCTGCCCCGACCCGCACCACCCATCATCAGTTGTGAATGGGCTCTCATTG
>NW_006408525.1:39267155-39276443 GCF_000296735.1 Chrysochloris asiatica
GCTGGACCCTTTGTGATACACAGGGTTCTCATTGGCTGCTAGATGGAAGTAGATGTCCAGGCCTTTCCTCCTTGTTTGTCTTAGTTTGGAAGTTCCACTGAAACCTGAATCATACCATCATATAAGTGTCCACGGACATAAAGTGGAAGCTGTGCATGAGGGGCGTTTGCAGAGAATTGAACCTCTGTTTCGCAGCTGGAAGGCAAAAATCTACCATGGAATCACCAATGGCTCAAAAGCATTTGATGCATTAGACACAAAAGACCAAAGACCAGAAGAGCTGTGGGATGACATCAAAAACATGATACAGGAAGAAAGCAAAAGGTCATTAAGAACACAAGAAAGAGGGCAAAGAGCAAAATGGATGTCAGAAGAGACTCTGAAACTTGTTCTCCAGCATAGGATGCTAAAGCAAATGGAAGAAGTGAGGAGGTAAAAGAACTGAATAGAAAAAATTTAAAGAGCAGCTCAAGAAGACAAAGTCAAATATTATAACTAAATGTGCAAAGTCCTGGATATAGAACACAGAAAGGGAAGAACATGCTCAGTTTTTCTCAAGCTGAGGGAACTGAAAAAAAAAATTCCAGCCTCGATTTGCGATATTGAAAGGGTCTGTGGTGCTGTGGGGTAATACACCAGACTGCAAAGCCATTTGAACTGCAAGGTTGGCAGTTCAAGCTCACCAGCTGCTTCTCAGAAACTCTTTACAGGGTCGCTATGGGTCGGAACTGACTCAATGGCACTTCACAACAACCACATGAGCAAAATATTGAGTGATGCAGAAAGCATCAAAAGAAGATGGAAGGAATATACAGAATCACTGTACCAAAAAGAAATAGTCGATGTTCAACCATTTCAAGAGATAGCATATGACCAAGAGCTAATGATACTGAAGGAAGAAGTCCAAGGTGCACTGAAGGCACTGACAAAGAACAAGGCTCCAGAAATTGATGGAATACAAATTGAAATCTTTCAACAAGGTCGGCAGTTCAAACTCACCAGCTGCTCCTTGGGAACCCTATACAGGGTTGCAATGGGTCGGAATCAACTTGACGGCACTTAACAACAACAGTAATGTAATGGCTGGAATCCTGGTGCGGTGCTGTGGGTTAATGCGCTGGACTGCAAAGTCGGTTTGAACCACAAGGTCAGCAGTTCAAGCTCACCAGGGGCTCCTTGGAAACCCTCTACCAGTTGCTTTGGGTCGGAACTGACTTGATGGCACTTAGCAACAATGTAATGGCTGGACTCCTGATGTGGCTCCGTAGGATCAGTACTGTACTGGGAACCACAAGGTCGGCAGTTCAAACCCACCAGCTGCTCCTTGGAAATCTTATGCAGGGTCACTATGAGTCGGAACCTACTTGATGGCACTTCACAACAACAACAACAACCATTGTCTGGTGTTACACTGTAAAGATCAGCACTGGACTGTGTACCACAAAGTTGACCGTTCAAACTCACCATCTGCACCTCAAAAACCCTATACAGGGTCGTTGTGACTTGGAACTGACTTGATGTCACTTAACAACAACAATGTGATGGCTGGAACTGTGGTCATCTGGGCAGGGTCAAACCAAATGATTTTGCGGACGTTCCCCATCCCTGCTGTATAGGGTTTCCAAGACTTTAAACCTTCTTGGGAGCAGAAAACCTCATCTTTCTCCTGTGGAGTGGCTAGCAAGCTCGAACTGCTGACCTTGTGGTTTGCAGTCCAGTGCTTATCATGTGGCCTGTGTAAATATCTCAAGCCTGTTGTAAAAGAGATTCTCAGAACAAAATTATTTTAATCAGATTGCTTTTAGGAATAAATGTAAACCCACTCGCATCGAGTCTATTCCGATTCTTAACCCCTTATAAAACAGAGTAGAACTGCTCTTTAGGGTTGCTGAGGGTGTCAGTCTTTATGGGAACAGTCTCAATTTTCTCCCGTGAAGTGGCGTAGGTGGTTTTGAGTTGCTGACCTTGCAGTTAGCAGCCCAACACTTAACCCACTGTGCCACCAGGGCTCTTTAGGAATAAATGTGCTGTAAAGTTGTAAAGTGCCATCAAGTCAGTTCTGACTCGTAGCAACCCTGTATAGGGTTTCTGAGGAGCCGCTGGTGAGCTTGAACCACCAACTATGTGGTTCAGACGAACCTTGCATGCAGTGCATTAACCCACAGAGCCACACCAGGACTCCTAGGAATCGATGTGTTGTTGTTAAGTGCTGTTGAGTCAGTTCCGACTCGTAGCAACCTGGTATAGGGTTTCTGAGGAGTGGCTGGTAAGTTTGAACCGCCGACCTAGTTGTTCAAACCGACTTTGCAGTCCAGCTCATTAACCCACAGGCACCACACCAGGACTCCAGGATTCCAGGAATCCATGCAGCTCATATTAAACTTTGATGGCGCTGTTTTGAGTCATGAATCTGTAAATGTGTACGGGAGCTATTGGGGATCCATGCTACCATAGGACCATAGGATGCGCATGAAGAAATCCGGCTTTCTTGTGGGAAGGTGCCCCACCCACCTGTCCCTACAACTTAAGTAATACAAAACGGCTTTCTTGCTTCTTCTTGCCTGAAGGGTGATGCTGGCTTTCCCCACCCTTATCTAAACACAAACCACCTGTTGGCCTCTGGCCTCACCTTCTTTATTTAGTTCCTGCTCCAGGAACAATATACACAGGTAAACTTCCCTGTGAACCCTTTAGGGACATACAGCCACGTGCTTCCATTTGCCAGAGAGACAAAAATGGAGTCGTTGGTGATCCTGTAAGAAATCCTCACCTTTTATGTGAGAGATCCAGGCGTGTGTCCTAGCTAATGTGCGTCATATGCAGCCCCCAGTCACCAATGGAGACTTGCATTATGGTGCAGAATAGATTACTGGGGAGCTTTCAGGTTAAGATGAAAATCAGTCAAGGAAAACCCTAGGGATCCCAGTGGATCTGATGATGGGGATGGTACACAACCAGTTAGCATTCTGCTCCTCTGTGTGAGGGGTTGCTGTCAGTCAGGACTGATGGGAGGTCAGCTAACAACCACAACAGTAAGGCAACAATACAGACCCTGGCGGTGGGAGAGGATGTTCTGGGATTGCAATGTGGGCAAAAGAGGAAGAGAGGCCCCTCTCTACCATGGTTGAAGAGATCCTTCCACTCTATTCTTCTTCTCAGCCAGCTCCTGAGCAATGATGAACACTCCCAGACCACAGAACTGTACCCCAGAAGATGTGGTTCCTGCTCAAAAAATGTTTACTCTCCAGTTCAGAAGACGGGAACCGTGCGTGGTTATGATTTAACAAGTACAATTTTACAAGTGAGTGGAGGACAGGGGCACTTGGAAAGGCCATCTGAGGTTAGGCAGCGATGAGCTGAAGCTGGAGTGTTAGATACCTTCATTCAGTAGATATTTACTGAACACCCTATGTGCTAGGTGGAACCCTGGGTGGTACCAATAGTTAACACGCTTGGTTGCTAACTGAAAGGTTGGAGCTTGGCGTCTACCCAGAGGGACCTTGGGAGAAAGACCTAGTGATGTATTTTTTTTTTTTTTTTTCAAAAAACGAATTACGTATCCTTTGGAACAAAGTTCTACTCTGATACACATGGGGTTATCACGAGCTTGAGTTAACATTATTATCATTTTTTAATGTGCTTGGTACCAGGATTAATAAACACACCAAACCCGTTGGCATCCAGTTGATTCTAACTCACAGCGACTTGACAGAGCAGAGCAGAGCAGAGCAGAGCAGAACTGCTCACAGGGTTCCCCAGGCTGACACTGTTACAGAAGCAGACCGCTACATCTTTCTCCTGCAGAGTAGCTGGTGGGTTCAGATGTTGACCTTTTGGTTAGCAGCTGAGTTCTTAACCACTGTGCTGTTGCCTGAACTCCTGGTAGCAGAATCATGCAGTGCCTGCAACAGCCCTGCCCTCAAGGAACTGACATCCTAGATTGCAGGCATCTGATGTTGAAGGGTTATGCATGCCTACTTTTCACTTGGCAGCAGCAAAGGGGACTCCCTTTCTTCACCTTCACCCTACTTCTTGACCTCTTAACTTTTTAATGTTCAAAACCAGATTTGCTGGTAGGTAGCGTCCTCCAAGGAGCATGCCTGAAGCCAGCAGAGTCTTCCCTGACAGGAATACCTGGCTCAGGTTTACCAGGAATACTTCAGGCAGAGGTGGCTAAGGCGTTCGTTGTTCAATAAGGAACCAAAGTTTGCAGCGTTGAAAATGCCAGCTGGAATGACTCGTCATTTTCCCAGTGTCACAGTAACAGCATGTTTGCAGCTTCTGCTTTCTCTGGGGTTGAGACTCAAACAGCCAAGCACTCTGACAGTTCTGGCATAGATTCACCATGTCAAGGCAGGGTGCCCAGGCTTCATCAACCCCATTCAGAAGAGGGTTGCTTCATATTAATGTTAGTAGCACTGTGCGCTGACCTAGAACTGCTTCCCTCAGATTGTTAGATTTGTTGGGCTGCTAGGGGCAAGGTAAACAGTTTAATCCCACCAGCTGTTCCTCGGAAGAAAGATAAGGTTGTCTGCTTCCACTGTAAAAAGTTTTGGTCTTGGAAATGTTATATAGTGATGAGTGGGGATCCACATGATGGCAAGGCCTACCCCAAAACCATCCAGAGAAGTAATGGTTTTCCTTGCATGGGATAGTTTTATTCTAGCATTGTGTTTGAGGTCAGGTTTATAGTGGCTCCAGTGTAGTGGTTACGAATCAGGCTGTGAACCTCAAGGTCAGCAGTTTGAAACTACCAGCTGTTTCGCGGGAGAAAGATGAGGCTTTCTGGTCCCGTAAAGATTTACAGCCTCAGAAACCCTGTATAGTGTCGCTATGAGTCAGAACCAACTCCACGGCACATAACAACCACCGCTGGCAGGAAAGGGAGGAAACCAAGCTCAGAGAAGTGCAGTAACTTGCCCAAGATCACACAGCTAGTGAATGACTATGCAGAATCTGGGGTACTTTTTTTCTGGAAACAGGCCAACACAGCCCCAAAATCAACTCCCCAAGGGACAGATTTGTCGTTACTAAGTCACTGAATTGAGTTTTCCCCCTCCAAATTTTGGTTTCACTCTTACCCCTGCCCTGGTCAGAGCCTCAGCTTCAGGCTCAGAGATTCTCAGATAAATATAGGTGGATTCCAAGGCATTCAACTGGCTCAGACTCCTGACGCACCCATGTGTCTCATAGTACACTGATGCTCTAGAGGGGTTTCAGTGGCTGGATTATCAGAAGTAGACCACCAGGTCATCCTTCCAAGTCGCCTCTGGGTCGACTGAACTTACAACTCTTTGGTTAGGGCCCGTTCACCATTTTCAGCACCCAGAAGGCAGAACAAACCCAGGGACATGGATAAATTCCACAAAGACAGAAAAGCCAGTAGGTCTAAGTGAAGCGAACTTTTCTTATTCTCATGCAAAGACTAGCAAAGATGAAAATGAAGATGTCAACACATGAATCTGCTGATGAGTCTTAAAATGTTAAATTCTCTTGTCTTGATGTGACAAAAAGAGAAAGATAAGTTGTATGAGGTGGACTTTCCAAAACACTTGAGCCTTCACTGATCTCCCCTCAAGATCAACAAACCAGTTTGCAGGGAAAATAGAAACCATGAGATCCTTTTAAATAACATTATGGGAATGATATCAGCCGTATCCAAAATTGGAGCCATTTTATAGGATGAAGGACTCAATTTATTTAATGACTTTATTGTAGGGAAGAAGAGGGGAAACCTACAAATAAATGAAAAGAGAGAAGACCCAAGGTGATGTGTAAATCGTGTTTAGATCTTGATTAGAACAAACTCGCTGTAAAAAAATAAAAATTAAGGAGATGATAGAGGATGTTTGAACCTTGATGGGATTCTTTATAATACTGAACAATCAGTTCAGCTGCTAATCATCAGGATGGAGGTTCTAGACCACCCAGAGGTGCCTCGGAAGACCCGGAAATCTACCTCTGAAACACAACCATTGAAAACCCTCTGGAAAACAATTCTCTTCTGATACATTTGGGGTTGCCATGAGTGGGAGTTCACACAGCAGGCAACAGGTTTTAAATAATTATTGTTACTTTGTAAAGGGGCTACTAAGGTGATGGTTACAAGTTATATTTAAAAGAAATATTGTTGAGAACTGAATAGAAATATTTATGTATGAAATGCAGCTGGGGTTTGCTTAAAAAGAAGTCTGTGTCTGTGAAGACTGATGGGGAAAGAATCCAAGGGTAAGAGATGAAACAGGGTCTGCCATGTGTTGAATCGGGATGTTGCGCTAGTTCACCTGGTTTCTCAACTTTTGTATGTTGTTTAATGCATTCCTTATTAAACAATGTAACAACACGTTATGTGTTTAACAAATAATGTTAAGCATAAACTCATTGCTGTCAACTTATTATGACTCATAGCAACCCATATGGAAACCCTATACAGGGTCACTATGAGTCAGAACCGACTCCATGGCACACCACCACCATAGCAACCCCTAAGACAGAGTAGAATTGCCCCATAGGGTTTCTAAGTTTGTGTTCTTTATGGTGGAGTCCTTGTGTGGTGTTGTAGGATAAGCACTTGACTATAAGGTTGGTTTGAACCACAAGGTCGGCAGTTCAAATTCACCAGCCGCGCCTCTGACTCATAGTGACCCCGTATAGGGTTTCCAAAGAGTGGCTGGTGGATTTGAACCGTCAACCTTGCAGTTCAAACCAACTTTTCATGCAGTGCTTATCCTATAGCGCTATAGGATATATAGCGCTATAGGATAAGCACTCCTTTTAGACTATGCTTCACTGCTATTCATGAAGTTTTCAGTGGCTAATCATTCAGGAGTTCTGGTGGGGTGTTGTGGGTTAATGCGCTGGACTGCAAGGTCTGTTTGAACCACAATGTCAGCAGTTCAAGCTCACTAGCTGCTCCTCAGAAACCCTATACAGGGTTGCTATGAGTCGGAACCGACTCGACTGCACTTAACAACAATACCAGCAATTATTCAGAAGTGGTCTGCCTCTCCTTCTTCCTAGTCGGTCTTAGTCTGGAAGTTTCTCTACTGGTATTTAAAATACTGATGGCCCACTTTGCAGCATCACAGCAACATGAAAGCCACCACAGGAAGACAAACTGACAGATGAGAGGTTGGAAGAGAGGGTGGAGAAGCTCAGTATCAGAGCGAAATGCTCACGTGCAAGTTCAAACTGAAGATGAGGTGAAAAATTAAAACAAGTCTATGAAAGTCAAAATATGACCTTAGATTTGGTGCACTAGACACTAATAACTGAAAATGGAAGACTTGTTGGATGACATCATACCCAAAAGGTCATTTTAAACAACAGGAAAGGAAAAAAAAAATCCAAAATCGATGTCAGAGGAGACGCTGAAACTTGCTCTTGAGCATAAACAAGCTAAAGCGACTGCTTAGAAATGAAGAAGTAACAGAGCTAAACAAAATTTCAAAGGGTAGCTTGAAAAGACAGTCAGTTACTATAACAAAAGGTGCGAAGACCTAGAGTTAAAAATCCAAAAGGGGAGAACATGCTCAGCATTTCTCAAGCTTCATGAAAGAACTGAAGAAGCAATTCAAGCTTCTGGATGCAATATTGAAGGAGTTTTTGGCACTGTGGAATAACACACTGGACTGCAAGATTGGTTTGAACTGCAAGGTTGGTGGTTCAAATTCACCAGCCACTCCTCGGAAGCCCTTTACAGAGTCGATATGAGTCGGAACCAACTTGAAAGCACTTAATAACAACAACATGGACAAATGGAGTCCTGGTGTGGCACTGTAGGATAAGCCCTTGATTGTTAATTGCAAGGTTGGAGGTTCAAACCTACCAGTCACTCCTCAGAAACCCTATACAGGGTTGCTATGAGTCAGTACTGACTGGATGGCTCTTAGCAACAACATCATGGGCAAGCTATTGAATGATGCAGAAAGCATCAAAAGAAGATGGAAGGCATATAGAGAGTTACGGTACCAAAAAGAATTGGTCAATTTTCAACCATTTCAAGAGGTAAAATATGATTAAGAACTGATAGTAATGAAGGAAGAAGTCCAAGGTGCAGGACTTGGCCAAAAAAAAAAAAAAGTCTCCAGGAATCGACAGAAGACAAACGGAAATCTCTCAACAAACTGATGCAGCACTGGAGGCACGCACTCATCTATGCCAAGAAATTTGGATGACAGCTGTCTAGCCAACCGATTGGAAGAGATCCATGTTGGTGCCCATTCCAAAGAAAGGAGACCCAACAGAATGTGGAAATCATTGAACACTATCATTAATATTACATGCAAGTGAAATTTTGTTAATGATCATTTTAAACCAGTTACAGCAGTACATCAACAGGGTACTGCCAGAAACTCAAGGCAGATACGGACAAGGACATGAAACAAGGGATGTCAGCTGGATCTTGGCTGAAAGCAGAGAATACCAGAAAGATGTTTACTTGTGTTTTGTTGACTATGCAAAATCATTCAATTGTGTGGATCATAACAGACTATGGATAACACTGTGAAGACTGGGTAGTGCAGAAACTGTGCTGATGAGGAACCTGTACATAGAACAAGAGGCAGTTCTTTGAACACAATAAGGGACTTTTGTTGTTGTTGTCAGGTGCCATCGAGTCGGAACCGACTCATAGCG
Source organism: Chrysochloris asiatica (assembly GCF_000296735.1). Classification (NCBI taxonomy): domain Eukaryota; kingdom Metazoa; phylum Chordata; class Mammalia; order Afrosoricida; family Chrysochloridae; genus Chrysochloris; species Chrysochloris asiatica. The sequence continues at coordinate 39,275,793 of NW_006408525.1, forward strand.
ACCCCATGCACAGCAGAACGAAACAATGTCCGATCCTTTGAGTGCTTTAAAATTAGGAAAGGTGTGCCCCAGGGTTGTAGCCTCTCACCGTATTTATTCAATCCATATGCTGAGCATATAATCTGAGAAGCTGGATTATATGAAGAAAAGATGGCATCAGGATTGAAGGAAGACTCATTAACAACTGATATGTAGGTGATACAACCTTGCTTGCTACAAGTGAAGAGGACTTAAAATACTTAGTGATGAAGATCCAAGAGCACAGGATTGCACCTCAATGTAAAGAAAATGAAAATCCTCACAACTGGACCAATAAATAACATCATGATAAAGGGATTTAAGATTGAAATTGTCAAAGATTTCATTTTGCTTGGATCCACAATCAACACTCATGGAAGCGGGAGTCAGGAAATCAAACGGCATGTTGTTGCATCAGGCAAATCTGCTGCACAAAACCTCTTTAAAGTGTTCAAGAACTCAGATGTCACTTTGAGGGCTAAGGTGCACCTGACCCAAACCATGATATTTTCAATAGCCTCATATGCATGTGGAAGTTGATCAACGAATAAGGAAAAACCACAGAAGAATCGATGCATTCAGATTATGGCCTTGGCAAACAATCCTGAAAGTACCATAGTTGTTGTTAAGTAC